>NW_016107848.1:86178-192486 GCF_001604975.1 Cebus imitator | reverse complement strand
AAAAAAAAAAAAAAAAAAAAAAAAAAAAAAAAAAAAAAAAAGAAAGAAGAAAAAAGAAGAAAGGAAGGAAGAGAAAGAAAGAGAGAGCAAGCAAGCAAGCCCAGATTTGCAACTTAAACTTCAAATTCAAGAAAAAAACATAAGTTTGAGATTCATTGCGTCTATAATCTGAGCAAACAAAAGGTTGCTCTGAATTAGCTAAAACCAGGAAAGATGATTAAATGATCAATTTTTGCCTGGTCCAAAGTATCCATTCCAAAGACAGCAATAAAGAAGGGGAGTTGGCAAAGGAGTGCCATAATAGATTTTCTATTTCAAGCCCTGTGGATCCATTTTCCTCTAGACCTACACATGACCTCCTGTGCCACCAGATTCTGTTTTTATGTAAAATTGTTGGGAAGTTTTTTGTTGTTGTTGTTACTCTAACAGTTGCAAATAATGGTCCATCAGATTGGTCATCAATTCTCTTATTGAGATTCCCATAGACACAGTGAAAGGAAGCCCTATTGACCATCCCCTTTCAAAGATGACTGACTCTCATGAGGAGCAGTTAAATAAATAAAAATTAAGTTCATAGGTAAAACCATATACACAAGCACGCAAGGCATGCCATGACTTAAAGGCTTTAGATGTTAAGACATAATTGTGTTCTGCTTGCCAGAAATCCAGATCAGGATGAGAAGGAAAAAAATTCCAGAAGTTCAACAGCAGCTTCTCCACTTGGGAATGTCACTGTGCCCGCTGGCAACTTCATGATTGAAGGGAAGACCCATAGGGAGAAAAAAACTATCCATGACCATCCATGACCTTCCTTTGCCTTCAGTGCTGTAGGAGCACATGCTCTGTGTGTCTTCCCTTCTTTATGAGATGCAGACCTCAAGAATAGGCATGGGTGGTGGGAGAGAGCAAAGACTTTGGAGTCAAGATGACATAACTATAAAATGGTATAATATTAATGGTACCAACCTCAGAGAAGAGTTTTAAAACTAAACAAGATTATATACAGAAAGTAACCAAGTGTGCCTGTAATCCTAGTGCTTTAGGAGGCTGAGGTAGGAGGATCAATTGAGGCCAGGAGTTCGAGACTAGCCTGGGGAAGACAGGAAGACCCCATCTCTACAGAAATTTAAAAAAATTAGCCAGATATAGCCAGGCATGGTGGCTCACTCCTGTAATCATAGCACTTTGGAGGCTGAGGCAGGTGGATCACTGGAGGTCAGGAGTTCAAGAGCAGCCTGGCCAACATGGTGAAACCCTTTCTCAACTAAAAATACAAAAAATTAGCTGGGCACGGTGATGAATGCCTATAGCCCCAGCTACTTGGGAGGCTGAGACACAGGAGTTGCTTGAATTTGAGGGACAGAGGTTTCAGTGAACCAAGATCATGCCACTGCATTCCAGCCTGGGTGACAGAGAGACCCTGTCTCAAAACAAACAAACAAACAAACAAAAAAAAAACAAAACAAAAAACACCAGACATGGTGGCACACACTTGTAATTCTAGTTACTCAGGAGGCTGAGGTAGGAGAATGGTTGAGCTCAGGAGTTTGAAGTTACAATGAGCTATGATGGCACCATTCCACTCCAGCATGGGTGACAGGATGAGAACCTGTCTCTTTCTAAAAAAAAAAAGGAAAATGACTCTCATTCACAGGCATGTAGTGTGATGTGATGTTACTTCCTACCAAGTGCTTCATGTTCCAGTGCATCCTCATCATATTTGTATGTTGATTCAGTAAATATTGTTGAATTTCTCTAAAGTGGCAGATCTTCTTCCAAGGATTATATAAATTAATAAACAAAACAGCCTCATCCTCAGGAAGTTTATCACCTATATTTTGATAAAAGTCTGAAGTTTGAAAATACTTTGGGTAAACATAACTATGAATCCTGGGAGAAAAATAGGGTTTATCATACTTCCCCTGAATTATTCAGATAACTTCTTCTGGGCATATGGAGGTTAAACATGCCCATAGCATTTATTACTGAAACCTTTTTTCCATTCTAATAAAACTGCTTGAGTAGAAAATTCCTTCTATGTAAGCTCATTTCATATATTTTTTAACAGACAGCTTGGAAAATTACAAGTGTATATACATCTATTCTAGGCAAGTGAGCTAATAAAACATCATCATTACTAGTAGTAGTAGTCTTCAGATCATTATTTAAATAGTAAGAAAATATAAGGGCATCTATCCATTTATATAAGGGCATATATCCATTTATTACTGGGTCACTATTATCTAAACACATATAAAACATGTACTGCCTTATATTCTAGGAACACAAAGAATTCTTCCTGTTGTGGAGGAAAAGATTTACACACAAGTTTATATACAATAGAACATGTTGCTACAGAGCTGATAAGTATAGAAATCAGAAGCATAGGCATTCATTTATCTCTGGGGCAGGGTGTTGGAGGATATGGCATGGGCAGCAAGGGCTGGAAGATTGGAGAATAAATGGCATTTGTCCCTTAGTCTTGATCCATAAGAGAAGTTTGTCAGCTTGACAAAGGGTGGACCGCTCAGAAATTTTCAAGCTGAAGCTACAACATGAGCAAAGCAAAAAAGTGTTGCTTTAAACCTTACAATGTCCCTCTGAGGCTGATTTAATTATCCTCATTGTAGAAAAGAGAAAACAGAAACTTTAAGAGAGTCTTCAGAGAGAGTTAGTTGTACTGCTCAAAGAGGAAGCCCCAGCATCCACTTTGCCTCCACTTTGGCTGACCCCAAAGCACGTTCTTTCTCTACTCTATTGAGCTGTGTCCTTGTTCATAGAATAAGGATAAAAGTATGTGCATATATATTATGGTTTCATAAAACTGCTATTGTACTGTTAAAGATCTGAAACTCTCTTATCAGACACTGATTCATCATTTAACCCAACAAAATAGTAAACCTCTTTTTTAAGACCTCAGACATAAATTGAACAATCACTGACTATGTAGCATTCAATAAATGATTTTGCATGAAACCCAAAAGGATGCAACCTCAAATATCTACAGAACAGAAGACTGGTTGGGGGACCCAGGGTGGACTTGAACACCCCCTACCCAGCAGATACCAATTGTTGCCGTGAAGAACTGTAGCCCAACATGTTCAGATCTGATTTTCTAAGAAAAGCCAACAAGTGTAGATTTTATTTGACATCTCCCCATTTTAAAGTTTTGGAAACTATTTTTTTTAAAGAAACACTCTAGAGGCCAAACAAAATGGTACTAGGGAATGTGACTATGAGGTGCCTATTGAAAATGCATAGCTATTTAAATCGCATTGGCAGGTAGTGGAGTTTGGTATAAAGGGAGCTGGGTGTGAAGTAAACTTGGTGTTCAATGTAAGTGTTCAATAAACATCAGTCATCTAGTATTTTATGGGCCTTCTGAGATCTTTGGCAACTTTCTGTTCATGTTTCTTGCATTAAATCATTTATCTTGGCACTGAAAAGAGAGTCCCATGCTTCCTTACTGGTCTCTTGGGGCCCCTTTGGTTTCCCAGTCTTTGCTGTGGAAGCATGGTCCCACAGGTTTGGCATGAGCTCAGGTGACAAACTAAGAGTTTGCTGATTCACCTGGCATGGTGGCTCACTCCTGTAATCCCAACACTTTGGGAGGCCAAGGAGGCAGATCACAAGGTCAAGAGATCGAGACCATCTTGGCCAATAAACCTCATCTCTACTAAATATACAAAAAATTAGCTGGGTGTGGTGGCGTGCTTGTAGTTCCAGCTCCTCAGGTGGCTGAGGCAGGAGAATCACTTGAACCTGGGACACGGAGGTTGCAGTGAGCCGAGATCAGGCCACTGCACTGCAGCCTGGTGACAGAGCGAGATTCTGTCTCAAAAAAAAAAATAGTTTGCTGCTCAAGTTCTGCATAAACCTTGCCAAGTAGCAGAAGCACAGGGAGCCATTCAGAAGAGTCTATGGTAGCAACCTGGTCAATCTCCAGGAGAGAATGTGGTTGCAGCTGCTTTTGTGGCAGGGTCTGTCTCCAATGCTGACTTCAAAAGAAGCATAAATGACAGCAATTATATAAACATACCATGAATCTTAAGTTTGTGACCAAATAACACCTACAAAGGTGACTCCCAGGAGACAGACCAGGAAGTTACAATATTTGTGCTGTGAACTTTCAATTAAATGAAAGAAAATGATCAAGAATCATCACAGATTATACAATACATATTATGTAATTCATACAAATTGTATAACCTAAAGAATGCATAAAGGTAAATGTTGTAAGACATCTTTCTGAATGATTTAGATGATTTATGACTGAAACCAGTTTCAGTTAGATTTGGTTATACAAAACAAACACACATGGCTTTTACATAGCTCTTTCTACATGCTAGGTGCTGTTCTAACTGCTTTACTTATTTACTCTTTGTAACAATAAAATAGAAACTATTGATATCCCTACTTTAAGGAGAGGCACTGAGTCAAAGAGAGGTTATATAATTTGCTCAAGGTTACACAGTTATTAATAGAGCTTGGAATTGAACTTAAGCAGTCTGGTTTCCAGAGCTGTGCTTACGTGTATACTTAAGTCTGTTGTTTATTGCATTCTTTGGTGAAACCAATCTCTCATACAGACATGACAATGGGTGAAAGTGTTCAGTATTGTAAATTCAAAAGAGAAGAAATACCTAGGAATGGATTAAAATGTCTCTTATTATCAGAGATCCTGCAGTTTTGGTGGTCCTTAATATATGGGAGGCCACAAAATATAGTGGTTGCTGTATCTGGGCTGCTCTGATTTGAAACCAACTGTGTAGCAAATAAGTTACTAACTGTTGCATAAATTGGAAAATAAAAAGTATCTATTTCAACCTGTGAGATGTGTTGACTTAGACAGTATTTGTGAAGCTCTTAAAGTTGGGCCAACACATAGTCAATGATCAATAAATATTAACTATTAGCCATCAAATCACTTATTTACTCATAATTCATATACAAGATTCATAATATGTCTGGCATTGAATTTGGACAGTAGAGGATGTAAATATGAGGAGACCAGAGCTTCTTCCTTGACAAGGTGTATAGTCTAACAGGAGACAGGTACATAAAGGAAAACTATTTCACTCTGTGATCAATTGCATGGTAGAGATATATTCAAAGACACACAGAACAGTGTGGAAGAGTGATCTGTTCTATCTGGAAAGTTGGGAGGATTTCACAGTGGAGTGATGTATGATGGCTGTATAGTTGCTCCCCAGAAATAACAGTCTGAGCTATATCATGGAACATGGAAGTGCTCTGGGTCTCAGAGGGAGACACAGAGTGATCAGCATGGACCAGACAATGGTCTTCCCTGTGGATGTGCAGCGGACTCATCAGCCATCCCACTTGAAACATTCACAGTAGGATCTGGCTACGTTTAGCACACTTTATTTTTAGGATAGTTTTAGGTTTACAGAAAAACAAATGAACAGATAGCACAGAGAGTTCCTATATGCTCCCTCTCCTTTAAACATCATATATATTTAAAATGCTTCACAGGCAATTCAGACGCACAGACTGAGTTCAACATTCTTGGCTAAAATCTAGATGGTGAGAACAGTGAGTTTTTGAAGAAGAGGGTGCTGAGGATGGAAAGAGGGGAATAAGTCAGATAAGTGAAAAGACTGGCAAGTTCAAGGTCAAATAGCAACATATCTCATTGAGCCCTGCCAAGGATACTTAATCCTGAGGACAGTAGACAGTCACTGGAAGATTTTAGGCAGCAAAATGAGATTTTTCTGATTCATATTTTAGATAAATAGACCAGTGAAAGTGTGAAGATTGGATATAATTATATGGAGAACCTATGGCGTAGTGGTAAGCTACTGTGTAGTGAAATTTCCTAGGTTTATTCCAGATGTTATAAAAATGTTAAGTCTTTCAAAGGCAATAGCCACTGAGTTGTGACTTCATCTTTGAAGGCAATTATCTGATCACACATGCAATCATTGTATATTCCTGGGGAGTGTCCTTAGAATTGGGTGCAAGCTTCCAGTACTGGGACCTAAGACAGACTACCAAAATTTAGAAAGAGAAGTCGAGCCATAAAGCTGACTTGAATTAGAGTAAGAGGGGTCAGAGTGGTGATCTTGAAGCTGGATGGGGAACCAAGTGGCTGTTGGGCAACAAAGGAAGGCACGAAGCAGCAATAAACATGAGGGGACATGGTTTGGAGAATCCTGGGGACAGGGTGTCAATGCTTGTGGCGGCTCTGAAACATGTCCCCATGTGTGTCTTCCTGGGGCTTAAACAGGGCTAGGATAGGACCATGATACAAACTGGTTAGCAAGATGCAGAGGTCTTTTTCAGGTAATGGCCAGACTGTGTAACAGTGTTAACTCTCCAAATGATGTAAAGGCAATCAAATCCCATTGCTCTGATTCTTTCAGATAAAGCAGTAGCCATCTATCGTTAAAGAGTTCATGTCCTTCCTCCCTTGCGATGGGGTCAGGAAACTCTTTTCACAAACACCTGATATTTGTAGGGAGGAGTGTAATCATTTAGTTTCTGCTTTCTCCCCGGAGGATGCTGTCACATTTTTCTGCGGAGAAGCTGCCACACAGCTGAGGTTCAGGGTCTTGCCCAGGGTCACACTGTGCGACAAGGTTAGAATAGGGTTATTATTTACTTTGTGTGCCCACTCTCGGTTTGGTTCACTGGTTCACTCTGCTTGTAATCACGGCAGCCCATGGAAACAAAACCAAGAAAATGTGATGCCAGACAGTAGCCAGAGATTTCAGAAGTGGATCATCATCTGTTCTCACTGTGTCTCTTAGAAGCAGCATCATGTAATAGAGACAGTTGGGCCTCACCGTCTCCTGGACCAAGACTGTAACTAATACACCACTTCAGGCACACAATCTGCCCAGCTTCCTTTTCCTTATTTTAAAATTTGTGAGATGTGTATGCAAAGAGTTCCCCTTTGTAGTCTCCCCTGTGGGGAAATGGACACTCTCACCCTGCTGGTAAGTATGAAACCTGTTACAACTTTTCTTGAGGGCGATTTGGCAATATTGTTCAAAAGCCCTTAAAATGGGAACTGACCCAGAAATTGTACTTTAGGAACAGACAAATAATTAAGATGAGCATAAAATTTTATGTGCAAAGATGTGCATCCAAACGTCACCTTTAGTAGGAGACTTTAGAAACAACTTAAATGTCCAACAGCGCTGTAATGATTAAATAGGATCTGGTTAAAGTTGCAGAATGGAACTCTATGCAGCCATTAAAAATGATGATGCAGAACAGTAGTTGGCAAGCTACAGCTCGTGGGCCATCACAGCCTGCACATTTCATGGGAGCGCAGCCACACCCATCATTTACATATTGTCATGGCTATTTTTTGACCTACTACAGCAGTTGTGCAGCCATGACAGAAACTATATGACTCTGTTTTATGTCTCTTACTACTGTTTTAATATTCAAATTTTTTCATTGCCCCTGGAATATTATGAAAACTTTGGTTGTTATTAGAACAAAATCTTACAGTGATGTTGGTATTTTGAATAACTACACAGCACTTATTCAAAAAGAGCCTGACTATTAGCCAACACTTCGGTCTTAAATATAAGAATACACTTAAACAAAAGAATTCATTTCTCATTCAACTGGCCCACTAGGAGCAACTATAATCGAGCTGCCTGCAGCCAACATTGGGAGTTGTGGCATGTAGCCTTTCTTTTCTCTTTCCCAACTGTTGACTTCTACCCTTTCTTCTCTATTTTGCTAACCCTGAAGAGGATAGAAAAAAGCACGGAGGACAGGCAAGAAGGCAAAGAAGGACAGAGGCATTCTTACTCAACTGGTGCTTTTGTAAGATGGCATCACGACTTCTGGCCTTGGCAGATTCACCGATTGTTGGGTACATGTGTGTTCTGTTTCCTTACAGAGCCAAAATGTGATAGAACATTCCGTGATGCAGACAATTTGTTTTACTCCATCCATACTCCCCTTTCTTTTCCTGTGGTCTTCCATGTGGACTGTCTCTGAGTCCCCACCCAGCCCCTTCTAGGGTATCCTGTTGGGCAGGATTTGAAATGTTTCGCATTTGGCTTAATCCTCCATCTCCACCCTGATGTCCCACAGTAAATATTCATGCACATTTCAGCTTGACACACTCTAGGCATGCAGCTGACCTCAGTGTGGCAACAGTTCTCTTTTTGCTTCGCTAGCTAAACAGCTGGATGACTCATCTCTGCCTTTAGATTTTCCAGGTGGATGCTGGACATTGGCACACTGTGCTCACTAAACTCCTGCATAAACATAGCAAGACCGAAGTTTCCTTGACAACCTCTGTCACGTGCATAAGGGGAGGGGCAGCTCCTCTCTGCCTCCCTTTTTGAGAGGCAGTGAATCGGTGAAAATAACAGCATATCCCACTCCCAGTAAATCCTCCTCACAAAATCTCCAACTGCCCATTCTCTACTGGTGAGTTTCCCAGACAGGTTTCCTCCATGACAGTTCTCTCTGATTGCTGACTTAATGGGAGATTTTTGTTTCCTCCATCTGTATTTTTAAAGGACACATATTACATTTCTAATACAAATATGTAAAATATTCTGATTCATTTCTAAAATGTCATGTTCAAATCTTTGACCATCTTTTGTTCTTAGTATTCACATCTATGAAATGGGGTAGAAAACAGCATCATTGCTCAGGGTGTAACAGCTATTGGTTTATTTAGCTGAAAAGGTATGCAAGGACTATTGAAAAGAAAGGTTCATTCAGAAACATGGCTTTTTATTTCACACGTATCTTACGGCACAGGATTTTTCCCCCTGGTGTATAGAAAGATCAGCCTCAACTAAAAAAAAAGAAAAACACATATTCCCCTAACTTACTGCTTGCTTCCAACTCAAGCTAATTACTTGAACAACACCTTTCACGGAAAAAAAGCTGACACAAGAAACTGGACAAGGTCTGTGTCTCAAGTGCTCTGAGGAGAGAGCAGTAACTAAGGTGCTCTGCACAGCTCAATAATTTGCACCACAGGAAAGCCATCCTTCCAAGGGCAGGCAATATGTCTGCAGTATCCTCCTGGAGGAAGGAGGGCCAGGAGCTCATCTTTATGGCTTGAGGCTTGAAAGCTGCTTAACTGGGCGGAACGCCACCTCCTTGCCATCAAAGCTGTCCACCTGGCAGTGAATCTCAATGAGACAGCTGACTGGCTCAGCAGACAAGTTGCCTTGCCAAGGGGATGAGAACTTAACCAGAAGGTCTTTCAGGAAATCTGTTTAGGATGTGGGGGATGAAGAGGAAGAGAAGGAGCAATTCATGCCCTGAATGAGGCAAATGAGAAGGAGTAGCTGTTCTTCGGCTGCACAAACCACTTCGAGCTTTTCTGTTTCCTTAGCTCATTTATCCCTAAATTTTGTAAGACTCTGATTTTAGATTCCGATATTAGCATTGAACATTGAGAGTCCTTTGTGGCTATAGTAGGAAAGTGGGTTCAATTCAAAAAGTGAAGCTAAGAAAAGACCTCAAAAACGTTTCCATTTGAAAATAACCAATGTGAACAAGAATATTACAGGGAAGGCATGAAGCTATTTATTTTTAAAATTGGCTGTTGAAAAATGCCTTGGATTGTTACTTTTCGCCAAAGGTTTAGAATTGTAAATGTAATAATTATGATAACTCCTATTTGCCCAGTCCATGCTAAGTGCCAGGTACCATATTCAGCACTTTATACAAATGCTTTTATCTAATGTCCTTGAGAACTTTATGTGTAAGTCTTCTTAGCTTCACTCTATATGCAGAAAAACAAAATTCAGAGAGGTTTTATAAATTTTCCACAGACACACAGTTAGTAATTAATAGAAGAACAAAGATTCAATCCCCAGCTTGGCCCACTTCAAAGCCTAGACTCTTACCTACTAGGCTGCACATACCAAATTTGCTGTAAAACACAGCACCTTATCACATAATGAATGACCAGGGCTGCAAAGAGAAGACTGTGTAGACACATGTGTGGGGTATAAGGATATTCCATCAAACCACTCCCATTTTATCCTCCATTTGTCCCATTTGGACCTAAGTGTCTGTTCCCATCTCTGGGTCTCTAATGGACATCATATTCAGAAGAGCCTACATGTCCCCTGAAATAGGCTCTTTCAGGAGAGTTAAGACAACAGCACACCCTTCAGTACCTTTTCCCTAGCTCCTGGTGGTGGGAGGAGAAGAGAAAGAATGGATGACAGCTGAGCACAGTTTCAGGAAACCCAACTTTCTACCTCTAGCTCTGGATTGTGACAAGACAGTTTCTCCTCTCCTTGACAATAATGAAAAAGTATTAATTTTTGGTCAAATTATATATATATAGCTATCATAAAGTACAATATAACTTGTCTTTTTGTTATATTTAGCCTCTGTTTTTTTATAATTAAGATAAAATTCAACAAAAGTAATAAAATAAGATAGCATGACATGAAAGAGCTTTGGATGGCATCTCCAAAAACAAAGCCTACTCAGACTAAATGGATATTTGGAAGAGCAATATTTGGAAACAGCTAAATGGGTCAAGGCACAGGCCAGGTTTGACTCCCAAACTCATTGTTTCAGGCTGTATAATGTTGGAGAAGTTAAAAAATTTAAATCTTGTCTTCCTCATATGTAAATAGGGACAATGGGAATTACCTAGTAGGTATGCTGTGGAAAGATAGGTGATATGATCCATATATAGCACTTAATAGCTAGCCCATGGCAAATACTCAAAGCTTATCCACTATTAACTGGTCTTATTAGTCTTGAGGGCTCCTCTAGTTTTAAGAATTTTTAAAAAATGTATCTTTGGCCTACAAAGCTGCTTCCCACTCATTCTACCAGTTTAAGTTTAAAAGTCAACTTCAATAAAGCAATGACTTATTAAAATTCATTTCATCATTGAGGAATGAATAGGAAAGAATTAACCTCCTTCTCTTCCGAGGTGAGGTTAAGTGTCCATTCTTGCTGTTCCCATAGCACCTTGCTCTGACTGCTATTGAAGTATTTGCCACATTGTGCTAAAACGGACTACTGAATCATCTGCCATTGTCTTGAGGGCAGAGCCTGTATTTTATGTTTTATCTCCAGCATCTACCGCAGTGTTTGAAATGGTTTACAAAACAAATATTTTCTGAAAGAATGAATTAGAGTTGATGAGGCCATATGTGTGACAATATTATTAGGAATGTTGTTATACTCCTTGGGTATCTTTGTAACATGCAATAATGACTGTGACATATGACGATTCCCACTACCTCTTGCTAATAATACTAACAAAGAAAAAGTCATTTAACCATGTGCTATTCAAATAAAAGGATGACAGATATCTTCCCATACCAGAGCTTCACTAAATGAGCACTTTTATCTAATTTTTTTCTACATCAAACAATATGGTAGCTGGTTTTAAAAGAGAACAGTAGGTGTATAACCACCATTAAGAGCTCATACAAAAAGCCACTTCCGGTAGTGTCCATGAGGCTGACCACAGTTTCTATGTTGTTCCCCTGTAGGGAGAGCTGCAATAACTGAAGACATGAATACTTTTGAATGATGATGACACTCAAACGCTATTTCATCATGATTCTGAAAGATGGAGGCTTTTTTGTGAATTCTGTATTGTGGACTCTTTTGCAGTTTGCAGCATAGGTCTCTGGGCTTTGGAGGGGTCTTAGTTAGTATCCTTGAGCTGCAGATGGGAGTGAGAAAAAGTGGCCACTGCTCTGGAGTGGAGGGCAGTGAAATGAGCCAAGGCTTTGTATCTGCTTATTACACGCACAACAGTTATGCAAACTAAGAACCCAACATTTTAGTAAAGTGATGCCAAAAATCCTGTCCCACACTACAACAAATGTTTGAATCTGCAGAGAGCCTATGTAGAATAAAATCAATATGCTATTGTTGGAATACATGTCTTTTATGAAATTGGTGCTTAAAAATGCCTTGGACAGTTATTTTGAATGAGCCTTATCTAATAGCAAATTGGATATGCATTTTCTTGCTATTAGAGATAGAATTCTTGAAAATGTTCTCTTTTTTTTTCCACCTCAAAAATTTCGTTGGGAAGAGATGTGAAGAGAGCAGGAGTGAACAATATTGTCCGAGGCACTTTCCCCACATGTAAAATAGTCATTTAGTATCTCTGTGTTCGAGGTAAGAAAACTGAGATTCCGAAAAGTTTAAAAAAATTATTTTCAAAAAATAAATATTTGAAGCAAATATTTGAACTCAGGATTGTATGACATCCAAGTTCAAGCTCCTTTTACCAAACTAGGTCACCTTTTGGGAAAGGTGGATGTAGCTTGTGGTTTAAGTCACTTGGATTTTTCATTTCCTCATTTTGTTTACATGAAGCTAATCACACTCACAATAACAAACTATTAAAGTATAATCTACTTCATTGTAGGGGAGATGAAAAGTGATCAAGTATGTACTGGGTCTTATGGTTAAGATATTTCTCATAGATTTGGGAGTCCCTTTGTTGCAGGATGGAATAAATGCACAAAAAAAGTAGTCTTCTAGACTCTAGGTTTTCTTCACACTTCCTAGTCCTAGAAGCTGTATGTAAATTCACCAGAAAGTTCCTGCAAGACCACAAGGACTTTTGATATTGATTTTTCCATTTTTGTTTGCAAGCATTGGGTAGCAGTTCCATTTATCCCAATTTTCTCTTCCTTCTTTGGGATTAATCAACTAACTCCCTATTTTAAGATTACCTTACTGCATTGTTTGCAAAATCTTATAAATGAAAAGTTTATTTTTTGCCTCCTTTAATAATTATTTGCCCAGAACAGATGATTTCAGAACACAATTATACAATAGAAGGTTAGTAGTACAATCTCACTAATTTGTTCACATTTATTATTCTATCAAATTCTAGTTGCTGAAATAGGACTCAAATAATATAGCCATGAAGACATATCTGGAAAGCAAATTCCTTCTAAGAACATTTCATCCAACTGAAGTGGGGATCTAAAGAATAGTCACACATACACCAGAAAGCAAGAGCAGGTGTTAGGTGACGAAGAGAGCATAAAAGAGAGTCAAGTTTAATTTGAACGAGGAAGTCCCACCAGGCCTGTGACAGTTGGGGACTGGGAAGTCCAGGCAGACATGAGTCAGGGATGTCTAATTTAAGCGAAATTGTAGGTAATACATGTCTAATACATTTATATTTACATTTTAAACTGCTAGCTTATTGAGCATTTGATTTTTGTTTGGGATCAGGTAGGGATCCAACTTTATTTTCTTCCAGAAGGAGAGTCAATATTCTTAAAGCCATTAATTAACTACTAAGTCTTTCTTCCACCAAAATGAAATGCTACTTTAATAGTGTAATACCATATATGCTTAAATCAGCTTCTTGACTCTCTCTTCCCTCTCATTGTTCTACCTGCTTTTTCATGAACCAAAATTGTGCTCTTTTGATCACATTTGCTTAATTCATTTGTATACTGAAATAACAATAATTGAGTGCACGCCATTCTTCTGGCATTATGTAGGTCCTGAGAAACATCACAGACAAAACCCTTCCCTCTGGAATCTTACATTCTGAAGAATCTTAGCATCTGGTATGGAAAGGACTCCTCTTCCATTATTCTCATATGTCATAAATTTCTTGGCACTCACCATGCATTATTTTCTAAATGAACCTTTAAATCACTTTGTCTAATCCTAATAAAAAATAACCTTATTGGACTCATTCAATTTCTGTATTAATATGAGAAGAAATAATTTTATTTAAAGTATATCTTTGGATCCCAGGACACAGGATGTCCTTCAAGCTACATGTTTTGTATCCAATCATATTATCAAATCTCTTATTAATGCTATTAGCCTTTTCAAGTCTTTTGAGTTACCAGATATGTAATTATATTATATACATATAACACTGTTGTCTTTCTTTTCTCTGTTAATACCATTTACTTAATTTTACTATTTTATTACCTTAGACTTTCCCCAAATAATGTTGTTTAAATTATTGTTGTTTTCTTGGCTTCTGCTTCCTAATGTTAATGGTTTTAGTATTTCTTATTTTTTTCTTTATTTTTTAATGGATACATTGTGATTAAACATATTTATGGGGTACAATTTGTGATTATACATATTTATGGGGTACAATTTGATGTTTTCACACTTATATATGTCATATAATTATCTAATTAGGGTGAATAGTGTATCCATCACCTCATGTGTTTATCATAGTGTTGCAATAAATATGGAAGTGCAGATAACTCTTCAACAAAATGATTCCATTTTTTGGATATATACACAGTAGTGGAACTGCTGGATCATATGCTAGTTCTAGTATGAAATTTTTAAGGAACCTCTATACTATTTTCACATTGGCTGTGTTAGTTTATAGTCTCACCAACAATAAGTGTTCTTTTTCTTCATATCCTTACTAACATTTGTTTTCTTTTGTCCTCTTGATAATAGCTATTTTAACTAGAGTGGGTGGTATCTCACTGTGGTTTTTATTTTCATTTCCCTGGTGGTTAAGGATGTTGATCATTTTTTCACATACCTGTTCAGCATTTGTATGTCTTCTTTAGGGAAATGTCTCCCAAAAAAAAAAAGACATTTGCCCATTTTTAAATTGGGTTATTAGTTTATTTGCTGTTTAGTTAAGTTCCCTATATATTCTGGTTACGAATCTCTAGTCAGATGCATAGTTTGCATAGTATTTTTAATATGATATTTGCTATTGGTATTCATTTAAAAGTCTTTGAACTTCTATTACATTCTTTTTTAAAAAAAACTGAAATTTTTGTTTCTAAATTAGACATGCCAACTGTTTTTAGAAGGTAAATAATGTATTTATGTTTTTTTCATTTAACTTATCAATTTGATAGGTTATGTTCTGATATTTTCTAATGTTGAACTATCCCTGCATTCCTGTAATATACTCTGGTTGGTCACAGTATGCAATGGTTTTAATAGATACCTGGATTTAATTTGCCAATTTTACATACAATTTAGGTACTGTATTGCATCCATATTCATCAGTGAAATCCTTTTTTTTCTATCTTTGTCAGGTCTGGGAAGCAAGGTTATGCTAGCTTTGTAAATTGAATTAGGAAGCTTTCCATCTTTTGCTGTGGTCAGAAATTTTTTGAATAACATAAGGATTATCTGTTCACTGAAAGTTAGATAGATTTCAGCTGTAAAGCCATCTGGGCCTGGCACATATTTTAGTAACTAGATAATTTTTGAAGAGAGTTTGTGGTATAGTGGGAAGAAAACTATCTTTGTAGTCAGAGCCTTATATTTGAATCCCAGTCCAAAGCATTGTTGACTGTGTGACTTGGATAAGGAACTTCTTTTTTTTTTTTTTTTTTTTTTTTTCTGTGAAGCAATGATCTACCTGTTTACCTACCTTCTTATTTTGGAGGGAAGACTACTTCCTTGGAAACTTTATTAATGAGAAAGTTTAAGTAAGGAGCTGAGTAGTATCTAACACAAGGTAGGTGTCCAATAAATAGCTATTTTCCTTTCCTTTTAGTCATTTTCACTGTATTCCTTCCTCTCTGGGTATGTGCATTCTTAAAATCCACCTCAGCAATAAACATATTAATCTGTAAAACAGCTGAGTTAAATGTACTAATCTCTCTGCAAGGCAATGTCCCTGTGCACTGAGCTGTGACAGTTGGGTTTCCTGGAGGAACCACTCCCTAAGTGCTCTTCTCACTGTGTTACTCTTTCTAATTTTGATTAAAGTTCAGAAAAAATCTGATGAAGAGGTAACTTCTGGTTTCCATGATTTCCATTCTATTTACTTTTTTCCTCGGGTGTCCAAGGAAGCTTTTAATGACATAAACACAGTTTGAGGAGTTTTTCTCTTTAAGAGCAGGTTATCTGACAGCCCTTTGGGCCAGGTTTATTGCTTAAAAGTGTTTATTTAGGTCTTTAGTTGTTTATTTGAGGAGAAGATGATAACCCCATTCATTCATAGATAATATTTAATCCTGAGATATTTCAATGCAACAGATTATTTTTTCCAGTTCAAGGTAGTATACAAGATGCTTGAGTTGCTACATGAGCAATTTCTCAATGAAATCAAAGGGAAAGCAAACCATTATTTTAAAACTTCCAATAGAGAATCTATCCAGGCTACATCTGTATGATGCTAAGATGACTCCTGAACAATTAAAATACAAAAGACTACACAGTGTATAGTAGATCCCAGCTGGGTAGACAAAAAATATCTATAAATATACATGTTAGTATAGGTATTACAATGTTTCTAAAGGATACATTAGAAATCATTAACTTTACATTTAGAAGAAGAATGTGGGACTTCTGGGGATAAGTAAGGAAAGAGAGAGATTTACATTTTATTTTACATTATTCTGACAGAATTTTATCATAAATTTTTTAAACTTAATTTATCTTATTCCACATGTGTTATATTATATGGTGATACTGACCTTTTCCTCTTCCCCACTAAATTGATTATTTACTTGCATTACAGAATCAAAGGCTTGAACCTAGTTGCACATTTGTTTGAACTCCCTTATTCCCACACTTGGTACCAAGTCTATCTTAGTTCCATTTGTCCTTCATCTTGCATTAGACCCTCCAAGGAAAATTTACTACAAGTCTGGCACAGAAAACGTTTCTGGAACTTAAGCTTTGTTTGGGGGTGTTTTTGAAAAGGAAATTTGCCATCATCAAGTACAGTATCTTGAGCCCACACAGAGTGTGTGGCATGAGTCCAATAATTCTTTTCTGGTTCCTTTGAGATTTGTTTATTACTTTGAAAATCAGAATTTCCATAAAACAGCACAAGACTTCCCTGCCTCCCGGCTCAACAGAATAGCTGAGCAAAGAGATTTAACTTAATATTGAGGGTTGGTTTTGCCACATGTATTAACAACGATAAAAGCAACAACACAGAGCAAAAGAACCGTGACCACATGAGCACACAGCACAGGAAACTATGCCTTAAAAAAATTTCTTATGCAACCTTTAGGGTCAACAGTGATGTTGCTGGGTTTTGCTGGGCTGACTCAGACCTGTTCAGATGCTTGGGTGCAGAGAGTTAACACTGAAATCATCATCCTTGAGGGGGTGGATTAGGAATGGGTTATAAAGCATAATGTTGTTGGCAGCTAAAGAAAATTGTCTTTCAGTTCGAGGGCAAGACACTGTGCTACTGGGGCAGGCTTGGCTTGGCGCTTCCGGGCCCTTCCTGCTGCTCTTGCTCTCAGCATCTGAGTTCTCAGAGTTGTTTACTTTTGATCACATGGGTCAGACCCCCCAGCAATCTCCTTATTATTGGTCACCTAGTGATAATTTGCACATGCTTTCAAGAATGTTCTCAATTTCCAGAGATAATTTTATTTGGCCTGCAAATATTCTTCCTTCCAGCGTGGGTTGTTCTCAAATTCTAACTTAAATCTGTAAAAGGATGTGACCACATTTTCGTTAGTCCATACTGAAAATAAGAAAACAAGAACAGTATCATCTAGAGCTGTGGCACTCATCAGTGCTGCTTGTCAGATATTCCTGGCTCACTTGGCACATGGTAAGTTTGCACTTTCTGGCCTTCCTGTAATTGGATTGGACCATGTGACTAGTTCCGGCCGATGAATTATATGCAAGAAGTCATGTGTGTTGCTTCTGCACTGGAGCATGAACTGGTGATTCAAGAGCATCCAGAGCTCTCTTTTCCCTGGAACAGCAGTCAGCCGCACTGGAGATGGCTGCTTTGACAGTCACAATGTCCAAGGGGTGACCACTCCTGTCTACCTGGGAAAGATATGCAGCATACTGTTTTAAGCTGAAGAGATTGGGGGCAGGAATGGTGGTAATTTTTACAACAGCATAATTTAGGCTATTCCTATACACAGCTAGCGTGTGTTGGTTATAAATGCCAACTCTTCTTCGAAGCAATTATAATGTATTCTGGTGTTTTTTTCTACTTTTGAAAATACTTAAATGTCTTTTAATGTCCTTATTTGAAATTAAAAGTTGGCACTACTGGGGAAGTCTCTTTAGTTGTTTTGTTGTTGTATTTTAATTGAATCCATCTATGAAATACATAACTCTAGGAATTATTGCTTTGGGTCATCTTCTTTAACCCATCAAAATAGTGCAGAGAGGCTAGAGTTTTCTAAGGTATACTGACCTTGGCTTGTAAGATTCAAATTCTTCTGTAATAACAGATATAAGTTGCAGGTATCTGTGACATCTAACCTTACCCCAATGTCTATAGTTCCAAAAAGGCTCAACTTCTGGATGCCTTTTCCTTTGAGGCTTTCCATGCCTCACTTAGCGCCATCTGCAAGAGTTCCTTCAGTGGTTTCTGCCAATTGTACTGAACCAGTTGGCAGTTAAAGGTATCTGCACAGGGACAACATGATTTTCAAATCAAGGGAGTCATATTGCAGATCCAAAACTTTCTTTAGGAATGCAAGATCCAGTGGGCCACCTGCCTGTGTTACTCACATAGACTTGGGTAAAACAAGAACTGAGAAGTTTTTGTCTTCTTTGTTGACTGGTAATTTCAGAGCTTAGAAGAGTATATGGCACATCATGAGAACTCAATAAATATTTGCCAAATAATACATAATGGAATACATACATGTATTCATTGGTTAATGTTAGGATACTTAATTTTAAAAGTGCAAATTTCTCTGGTTGTTTTCTAGTTTTAGATAATGGTAAGTTTAGACTTTAAAGGCATTCGATTCTTCAACAACCAAATGTGCCATTATTACAGCACTGCTTGAATAGGTTCACTTCCCACTGAAAGGACAGCCTTTCCTTTCATCTCATTCACCCAGTCAGACAGGATCGTCCCCTTTGGTGTCTTAAGGATATTTCAAAACCACAGGTATGTGTGTGGTTTTTAAAGCCTGAAAGCAAAAAGCCACATATACTTTTTAAAAAGTATTACTATTTTCCTTTCTATTGTTAAAAGTTGAAACTATTCACATATTTACCCTAGGGACAGTCGTGCATGACAGAAGTATGTGCATAGAAAATTCTTTCCTTGTCTCTTCTGCTGTCACCCATCTGTTTGGGCTCAAAGACAGTTCTTTGTTCACACAGTGAGGAAGGTCTCACACTGACTGAAAACACAAAGCATTCAAATTTGCCAAGGCTTACAGTTTAAGTGCACATACACCTTAGCCTGATTAAGCTGCAACTCTTAAATCTCACACAGTCTGTGTATCTATAACTTCCATGTAGCTGATACTTGGTTTGAAGTAATTATTTGGAAGTTGTATCTCCATCAGCATAAAGTTCATGCCTAAGACTTGCACACCCATGATCCTATTTGGGTAGTAGAAGTCTGAGTGATTCTTAACCTCCTCTTATTTTTAATGTGCTGTATTTGTCTCCTGGCAGCCTGTCAACAAATGTGAACAGCATGTACTATCTTCTCAGCTGCATGGTGAGAGCTGGAAATACAGAGTAAAAGACAGGATTCCTTCTCTTGTGGTTCTGCCTTTCTCAAATTGCCAATAAGCATTCACATCATTTTATAAAGGGGGTACATAATTAACACATTTTTAAAGGAATTAAATATACTTATCAGCCTCTTATATAGAATTCAGCTGAGTTCTAAACTGAAAACCAGGTCTCTAGAATTCACTTGCCAGGTCTCCTCCGTGCCATTAAATAACTTCGGCAATGCAAATTTTTTTTCAAAATGAATTATGTTCCCATGTGTAAAGCATAAAGACTGCGTCTGCCTCATGGAACACGCATATTCACAGCTGTAGGCACACATCCTTGCAGAAAGCACCACCAATGAGGTTTTCCCGTTTTCTTGTTACTCGGTGACTCTAAGAAACCTGAGGGTATTTAGAATGATGATGAATGATGTGCTTGACTCCAGTCTTGTGTGTGCCCGGCTCCAGAGTTTATCTGCTTTCTGTTTGTTTTCTGTGCTCCTATTAGGTTGTTGTTAGTTACATTCTGATGTTTGTAGTTTGGGGAAATCTGTATCTTTGTTATTTATGTTATCAATAATGTGACCTGGGCCTTCCTCAGCAATGTTCCAACTGTTCCCAGGTCCTCAATCACTAATTATGCAGATGAACAGATTGTGGAAACTCTTTCCTTATGGCTGCATTCTGGAGGAGTTGTTTTTATTAAATTGCCAGTGTCTTGAATTATAATTAGATACTGGCCCATATTTATAGCATTTCTCTTCTCTCTGTCTCTCTCTCCTCCCACCCCCCACCCTGTCCTCTCTTCACTTTTCTCGCTCCCCTCCTCATATCCTCTCCTTTTCCACTATGGGCTGGAAACTTAATCAAAAGAGAAAGAGTAAGAGAAACCTGAAGTCATTCATTAGCATCAGAAGCAAGCTTGCTGAACAGCGGATGACAGGACAGCGTGTTAGATATTAGGAGGTTCTGTTTCTTGCAAAAAGTCATTAAGATGTGGAACAGCCTGGCAGACAAAGTAGGAGAAGCGGGGAGAGCTTAACAAGTTCAAGGGGAAGGAAGGGATTCATTTACAAACTTGCAATACAACCTGGCCAGTCCACTCAAGGAAATTTAACAGTGGTCAGAGAAAACAGGAGAGAGAAATTTGGGGACATTGGGGACCCCTAGTTTATTACAGTTAGCCAAATCCTTCCATGGTTCATCTACTTGCTCCTTATACAAATTACACTGATCTTATTGTCTGAAGGTTATTAAGCATTCAAGGCGTGTTCAGCACTCTAATGAAGGTATGAAGCATGACTTTTCCCCAGGAGCAGCTTGCCTTAAAGGAACTTTGCAGGCTTTTGCTTGAACAAGGCATAGAAGATGAAAGCTCACTATGATTTTGTTGTTGTTGATGTTGTTGTTGTTCTTTTAAAAAAACACATATACATACTTGCTGAGGGATGAGAGAGTGTGGGATAGAATAAGTATAGAGGCTGTGATAGAGGAGCAAATGAATTAAGTCCCAGATACAAACAAAACAAAGCAAAACAAAACAAAAAACTTGCCTTTGTGTTTTTCATGGTTTAGTTCCAGTCTTTCATTTGTGGCTTCAGAAGAGATATGTGATTTCCCTTCCACTTTTCTAATCTTGTTTATATTCTTAAACAAAAACAAAAAAATGTTCCTCTAGAGACAAGTGTATATAACCACTGGACCTCCTATAATTATGGGGAAAAAAAGATTGATATACGTGTCAATGTGTAGATTCTTCCATCACGCCTGTACATTTTCTCTTACCAGCATGTTTTTGGTGGGGGACGAAAGAGGAGGGAATCAGGAGAACTTAGTGTAAACATTAATATTAATTTGCTAGCACCTGGAAGATAACTAGGTGCTAAGGAGCAGTCATTATAAAATTATCTGGAAAGCAACACATGCTAAACAAGCCTGACTCCTTCGTACTGTTGGAGACAGTAAAACATTTAGTATACCTAGATGAGAATAAAGCTTTTTACACTATTATCACATGAATGCATGATTGAACACAGGTCTGAAGGAAATTAGGCCTCTGTGAGAATAAGAATGGAAATTATGTTTACCCATAGGTAACTGATATCCAATATCATTAAATAAATTACAGACTCATAAAACAATGGAGCCAGAGGGCATCAGAGCTTTTGGATTCCAAGGTACCTATCTTAAGACAGCAGTAAACCTAAAGAATTCCTAGAGAGAAATAGCTTATCTTTGAAGACTTCCAAAACAAAAAGTCTACACCAGTCTGTGTTAAGGTGTTCCAGTGATTTATACCTCCAAGGTTGTCATTCCCAAACATGGTGAGGTTTTCACTGCCAACAAAACAAAAGGGCTTCTTGTTTATTCTTTTTTAGGAAAACTTTTACTTTAAAATAGTTTTGGATTTGTGTAAAAGTTGTAAAGATAGTACAGAAAATTTGCATATGTTACTTTCTCAATAAAACAACATGGATATATTTATTTTTCATTAAAATCCATGCTTTATTCAGATTTGCTTAGTTTTTACCTAATGACCTTTTTATGACCCAGGATCCTAACAATTGCACTTAGTTCTGTTTCCTTGTACCAGTTTCATGTCTTCTTGAAACAGTTTCTTATACTTGCCCTGTTCTGGATGACCTTGAGTTGAGCAGTGGGGAGTACGAGTCAGGTATTTTGTAGGATGTCCCTCAATATGAATGTGTTTGATGTGTTTCTCATGATTAGAATTTGGTTATGAGTAGTGGGGAGGAAGACCACAGAGGTCAAGTGCCAATCTTATCACTTCCTATGAAGGGTTCACACTGTCAATATGGCTTACTACTGTTGATGATGACCTTGATCACCTGCCTGAGGTAGTGTGTGTCAGCTTTCTCTCCTGTAAAGTTATCCCTCCTCTTCTTCTTACACTGACTCTTTGGAAAGAAGTAACCAAACTCACCCCACTCTTAAGGAGTGGGAAGTTATGCTCCACTTCCTTGAGAGAAAAGTACATACATAAATTATTTGGAATGCTGTTATTTTAAGACAATTCTCTAGAAAATTCCTAGTTCATTCCTTCCTATACCTCCCTACCACTGTTTTTTATTGTCTCCTATTCTTAAGTAGCTCTGAAAACATCAATTAAAGAGAATGTACATGTTAACATATCTATACTGAGTCATTTAGGATGCCAGGACTATTTTAATACCTAGGTTTCACGTTTCTAGATGAAGAATGGCAAAACATTTTTATTTCATGTACCTACTTCAGATACATATTAGGAGCCACCCATAGAGCTATATGAAGAATTCTAAGGAAGAGTCGGGCTCAATGAAAAAGAATTTTATGTCAGATAAGTCATGGGCATGAAGAAAGAAAACGTGTAAAGCCACCTCTGGATGACACTCATATCATCAAATGCTACGATCTTAGCAAATAAATCACAGGCTAAATCAATTTTTGAAGACTTTTTACTCTAACTTGATCGGTTTATCTTCTTAACTTGTGGAAAATAAACTCCAATAGTCATTTTCCATTTTCTATTGTATAGCTTAGCAACATATTTGTCTATGAGGTAAAGCTGAACCAATTATGGTTGCATATAGGAAGACAGTAGTTGAAGAAGGCAGGAAGACTTCTAGGTGTAAAGTCTGTTTTTTGTTAGATCTGTTTGTTCTGTGTTAGATTTTTTTCACTCAAATGAAGGTGCAGAATGGGAATATGTTAAAGAGGGCTCAGTGTTCTGAGAAAGGAGTCAATTTCAGATTGTAAGAATGACACAAGTTCATTTCTGAAGTCTGTTTTTGTCCATCGTTCTTTTGGTCATTGGTCCCATCCAGCCCTGGCTAAAAATACTAAGGGAAAGTCTTCAACCATTAAAATCATTTATCATAAAAATGAAATCATTCTCAAGCATAGAGCTATGTTAAAACCAGTACTCAATGGCCCAGTTCCAATTCAATTATAAATGAACATATATGCTGACAACATGGAGTTGAGGTGTCCAGAAAGTTTCCCCTGCACCTGAGCTTCTACGTATCTCAGATTATAATGCCTGTATTAGTCTATTTTCACATTGCTATAATGAAATACCCAAGGCTGAGTACTTTATAAAGGACAGTGGCTTACTGACTCATGGCTGGGAAGACTTCAGGAAACTTAAAATCATGGTGGAAGGGGAAGGGGAAACAAGGCACCTTCTTCACAAGGCAGCAGGGAGGAGAAGCGCTGAGTGAAGGGGGAAGAGCCCCTTATCAAACCATCAGATCTCGTGAGAACTCACTCGGTATCATGAGAACAGCATGGGGGAAACCACCCACAAGATTCAGTTACCTCCACCTGGTCTCTCCCTTGGCATGTGGGGATTATGGGGACTACAGTGCAAGATGAGATTTGGGTGGGGATGCAAAGCCTAACCATATCAATGCCTGAAATTCCGCCCAATGCTGAATTGCTGCTTTGGAGAGCCTTTACACAGCAGGTTTTGTTTGTTGTTGTTTTTTAAGTGCATATTTACCCAGGAGGAGGTAATGCATAAAATAAATTCATTGTAATATCTTATAACTACTTTTGTTCTAAAAGAAAGAATCTGAGCTACTTTAAGAATAATATGGATATGAGGTAGAAATGGCAAGCGTAGAGCAGACAACTAAATGTTGGGCAAAGGCTGTTTTCAAAAAACAAAAACCAATTCTGGCCTGTTGGCAACAATAATAAATTTTAGCTCTTCCCACATTCTTCCTGGAGCAAGAGGGTAAAAAGTTAATATAATTTTTTTTTTCCTTTTTTTGAGACACAGTCTTGCTTTGTCACCGAGGCTGGAGAGCAATGGCACAATCCTGGGTCACTGCAACCTCCACATCCCGGGTTCAAGCAATTCTCCTGCCTCAACCTCCTGAGTAGCTGGGATTACAGGCACCCATGACCATGCTGAGCTAATTTTTGTATTTTTAGTAGAGATGGGGTTTCATCATGTTTGGCCTCCCAAAGTGCTGGGATTACAGGCATGAGCCACTGTGCCTGGCCAACTTAATATAATATTTTGCACTAGATTTGAAAATATCAAATTTTCTAAAATGATTTGACAGAAGAGTGAAGAAATGTATTTAAAAATTTGCAGATAATGGAAACCCAAAAATGTTGCCAATGCTACAGAGTTTAGAATTAAGACACAAAACAAAATCATCTTTTCACATTAGATGCATAATCCAAATCAAATAGGAAGATTTGATAAATACTAATGTGAATGCATTTTACAGAGGAAAATAACAATGTAATGTGTATGCTCAGCACATATTAATTGGGCATTGAGTACATTCCTGGTAAGGAAAAATCAAATCAAACATCCATCTACAATAGAACACATACATAAACCATGATATACGCATATGGAATATTATATAGAAAACACTGCATGGAACTACAGTGATCTGTAACAACATGGATGACTCTCAGAAACGTAATGCTGAGTATAAAAAATGAGCTTGGCTTGCCGCAGAGGGTCACATCTGTAATTCCAGCACTTTGGGAGGCAGAGGAGGGTGGATCATGAGGCCAGGAGTTTGAGACCAGCCTGACCAACATGATGAAACCCCGTCTCCACTAAAAATACAAAAGTCAGCTGGGCATGGAGGCACATGCCTGTAATCCTAGCTACCCAGGAGGGTGAGCCAGGAGAATTGCTAGAACTTGGGAGGTGGAGGTTGTAGTGAGCCGAGATCACACCACTGCACTCCAGCCTGGGTGACAAGCGAGACTCCTTCTCAAAAAAAAAAAAAAAAAAAAAAAAATACAGTCATGCATCGCTCAACAATAGGAATATGTTTTGAGAAATATGCCATTAAGGGATTTTGTTATTCTTCTAATGATATAGAGTAACCTTACACGAACCTAGATGGAATAACCTACTATACACCTAGGCTATGATCTGTTTCTTGATCTAGATGCTAGTTATGCAGGGGTGTTCACATTGTAAAAATTTGTTGAGTGACTTATTGTGTTTTCTGTTTGAGTGTTATTTTTAAATAAAGCTTTTGAAAAGAACTCTGTAGATCTGTATCTATACATATACAGATATATCTAAAAATATGTATAATATATATCAGATGTATGTATATCTAAATATATAGTTTTAGATATACAAATATATAAATGTCTAAAACAGATATGTTTTAGATATATATTAGATATATGTATCTAAATATATACATTTTTAGATATATAAATGTCAAATATATATTTTTAGAA
Source organism: Cebus imitator (assembly GCF_001604975.1). NCBI lineage: Eukaryota > Metazoa > Chordata > Mammalia > Primates > Cebidae > Cebus > Cebus imitator. Next base: position 166,876 of record NW_016107848.1, on the reverse strand, counting down.
TATAAATATATAAACGTCTAAAATATATATATTTTTAGATAAATATAGCTAAATATCTAAATGTCTAAAATATACATATTTAAATATTTAGATATGTCTATATATGTATTGATACAGATATGTAGATATATATTTTTCAAAAACTATTTAAAAATAACAGACATATATTTAGATAATTTAGATTTATCTAAAAATATGTATCTTTCTATATGAGCTATAGCTATTTCAGAAATATATATGTATTTATGCACATATATATTTCAGATATCTATATCTCATATCTAGGTATAGATATATAGATCTCATATCTACATACATAGATATGAGACATATATAACTTAGAAAGACTAATGTAACTCATGTGGATACACTTGAAGAGTCAGAGTTTGAATTGTATTTATAATTTAGCTCTCTTAGGACCTTTTTGGCCATTCTACTAGCCAGTATCCTTTAATGTCAACTGAATTTTCCATTTTTGGCTTTAGATTTTTTGAAGTAATGGTTGATCTGTTTCTGTATCTGCATTGCTATCTTTTAAAGTATCTTGCCTTTTTTGCTTCTAATTGTTTGTCTCTAAAACCTAAACACTTCACAGGGACAGGGAATTGAAGGCTTGAAGGTCTTGATCTAGAAAGAAACAAGACAGTGTTTTCTGAAGCTCATGTTGGTGTGCCACGTCACGGATATGAGGAACAAAATAACACCTTGCGATTTTAGCTCTTATAAGAACAGTGATTTTATGCATGTCACAAACTTCACTGTCAGCCTGAGACCTGCATGGCCATATATTGTTCATTGGGGAATGGAGGATTAATTATCAAAAGTAACAGGACTTGTAGGAGGGAGAAGAAAAACTCCAATATGGTTTGGCTTTGGTGTAAGGTGGAAAAGATCCAAATTACAGAGCCAAGGGCAGACAGGGGATTCTGGGATGATTTTGTTGTCTCCTGCATCTAAGGGAACCAAGTGTAAACTTTTGTTGCCTAGCTCTGCTACTTACTAGTTGAGATTAAGAGTTATTTGGAACATTCCCTTATTCATTTGTAAGAGAACTAGCAATGCTTATATTAAAGGATGCTGTAACATTTAAATAAGATAATGTATGTAAAGTACTCAGCAGAATAACTACCATAAACACAGTGCTTAATACATTTCACTTATTTTTCTTATTATCTTAGGACAACCCCAGGAAGGCATATCAGATATCAATATTAGGAAGCGAAAAAAAATTCAAGACTCCACCTGCTAGAGAGAGTGGGACCTGTAAAATAATGCTCAGATTTAGGTTGAATGGGCTCAGGGAGGAGCTGAGCTTAAACATCAAACATTTTCAGTATGTGCCTCTGGGAAGGTCTAGATCAGAAAATGTCTAACTATATAGACACAAAACTTGCCTCCATAGTCTTTCCTTGTCCCTTAAATATTTCCAGATATGTGTATATAAAGTTTTCCAAAGAGATTATTCCATTTTGAAGGTTGGCTGCTTTGATCATTTTCCCCTAACATTTAAATAATGCAGTGACAAAAAATTTCTTTCCAGAATCATATTGATGTTCAATTTCCTTCTACTTCTACCCATAAAAAGCATTCCAAATTCTTTTATGATTTATTTCCTTTTCTGAAAAGCTTCAACAGCATTTGCTATTTCCAAAGAATGCATTATCTCCAACTCATTCCCTCATATTCTGGAACTAACATTTACACACTTATCTGCCCTCCTTCAACCCCATTTCCTTACTCTGTAAATTCTCATCCTTATATTTATTTAAAAAGGGAATGTTCTTCCCAGTGCTCTAACTTGTAGGTCAGCAACTGGGGTAAGTAAACTTAGGACCAGGCCTCCCGTCATAATCATCTTCAAGACCCACGTTCACCTTCAGGAACGTCTTTTGTCTTGCTGCACCCCATTCAGCTTATTATTATTATTTTTTTAATGTAAGACAAACCTCAGTGGTTTCAAAACAGTGGTGAAGCCAGGTGAAGTAACCTCACCAGAATTAGTCTCTTCTCCTATGCTTGCTGTTTGGGAAAGAGTGGGGCATTTTTGCCCTTGACGATGCTCAAAAACGTGAATCTGCTCTGCTCTTTGGGTCTTTCTGATTAGAACAAGTAGCTACTGGCTGTGAGTCAGCAGTACTGCCAAATACAGAGTCTTGTAGAGGGTGCTTTCAGTTCCCTTTCCTAGTAGGCTCAGGAATTTATGTTTCTTGGCATATAAAGGAGAAATAGTCTGATTCATTATTTCCCCAAAGATAAAGCCATTGTTGATAACCCTGGGATGGGCCAGAAGGCATTCTGCTGCATACAGAGGGAAGTTTAACCCCCAGGTTATTTACAGTGAGTTATAAAATCAAGTATTCAGATTCTTCTTCCTAGTAAATCATCACACATATATTTGCATGCAATTCTACATACATTTGTATAAAAAACTAGGTAATTTTACAAAATAATCCAAGATTCCTAACTTAAGAGAGGTAAAACAATTAATGAGACAATTGTGTTCAATTTTACTATGTGGTTGAAGCCAAAGGAATACATGGCACAACCAAGAGATCTGTTGTCCAACAGTGGGCCAGTTTTCCTAGGCTGGTTTTGCTTACCCCTTCTGTGGGCATTTGTCATAGACTTGGAGTAAAAAGTTCTTAAGATGAACAACAGTAGCAGTAGTTATGTCTGTTTCAATATCTACATGTATGTTTGTGTTATTTATGCAGGCACTCTATCCTTCTCAGCTCTTAATTTCATTATCTATAATTGCATTCATTTCTAATAATTTTCTCTGTACTATGGAATTCAAATCTTAGCTTTACTACTTCTTAGGTATGTGACACTGGCAAATAATTTAGATTTCCAAGCCTCAGTTTCCTTATCTGTAAGTTGGAGATAATTCCTCATGGAGTTCTTATGAAGATTAAAACAAGAGAAAAAGTGTCTGACAGAGAGTAAGTGCTCAAAAATTGCTCATTTTCTTCTTTTTCTACCTCTTACTACACCCCATTCTGCTCAATTTTTTTTTTTTTTAATGTAAGACATACCTCCGTGGTTTCAAAACATCTGGCTAAAGAGTGAAAATGAATGCAATCATCCAGGTGTTTGGCCTGCATGATGACAGATATCAAACACTTAGAACCATCTGGGTGATTGGCATATTTTCTTTTTCACTTTTACCCAGATGTATGTGGATATAGCCTTGGCCAAAAGGAAAAAATCACCAGAGTTTTTCTTAAATCCTAAATTAATACTTTTTCTCAAAAATGCTATTATTTGAATATAATTCTTTTATTTCTCTTGAAAGATTTCTTGTTCAAGATGCTTTTGAAATAAAACTGTTAATTTCATTTCCTGGAATCTAGGAATTTTTTTAAAAGAAGGAAATGAGTCCATAGATTTCAAACTCCTGTGTTTCTATTCAAAAGAATTAAGGACAAGAAACACTAAATGGTGATTCCAAGACACAGAGTTAGATAGAAGCAGAGCTGGGACAAAAACTGTTGCTTGACATTAAGCTGAAGACTCCTGCCCACTATTAACTGTCTTCTCTGCATCTATGTCACATGCATTTTTACAAATATGCACACAGAACCACATACACCTAACTTGTATACACGTAAGGATACAAAGATAATCCTTTTTCTTCCTGACAGTCATATTGCTGTAATACGACCTTTTTTTTCCAAATATTTTTTGAAACTTGCTAGTAAGCCCAAGAGAATAAACCAGGCTTCACTGTACTCAGTCACATGTGCATCCAGTAACTGCACTCTGACATCTGCCATGCAGGGCATGGCTTAAATAGATGTATTGAGATCTTGTATCCTGTGAGCAGCTGATGCAATTCTCCTCAGTCACAGGGATGAAACTTGTATAACATTTCTGGCTCTGAGAAATCCCCAAGTCACAAAGAAATGATTCCATTGACCTGGCGGCTTTGCACTCTCAATACAATATGTTCTTCAGCAGCTTCCCAAGGGAGAAAATAATGTGAGAGTTTTTAAGAGCGCTGAAAGCTTCCCCTCTAATCAGCCTGTGTGGATTCTGCTAGCATTCCAAGGCATCCCAGATGATCCCTGGAAAACTTTGGGGACTCAGTGAGGTTTTCTAAACATTTTTTCTGCCTGAAGACACTAAAGATAAGCAGCTTCACAAAATAACATTGTTATTTCAATATCAACACAACTTATTGACTGCCATTTCAGTCACAAAACAACTGTACAGCTCAAAGAAGTCCTCCCAAATAAATTCTCAACCTAACAGGGTATTGCTTTTGTCTAATTATTTTTTAAGGTGGTGGTGGGGGGCGGAAATCAGCAGACTAGCATATTTTAAAGTTTTTACTTTAAAAACCTCTGTTCTGCTTAATTTATGTCTAAAAGCAGAAGTGGATGGCTGGTCTCGGGGGAAGGAAGAACATTCCTGATGAATGGGCTTGTCAGTAATGTGACCAGCTGCAAAATAGTCTGGAATACAGAGATTATCAACAGTCAAAGGTTATAATGGGTGACTGTACTGCAGCTATTGCTAGGATCCTTAGTCACTAAGACAGGAACCCAACTACCGGCCTTGGCTAAGCTGGAAATAGCCCACATTTGCAGTCTAACCAGTGGTATTATGAAATCAGTTTGTAACAGCTTGTGATAGCCAATTGTTAAATTTCAGAAATATTGCAAACCCACTGATGTTACCTTGATAGCTTAATATTTACACCATAGTTATTGGCATATGCTATGAAGAAGGGCTTTTGATTCCTGGAAAGCTGGTTGTTAAACCTTTATTAGCACATCACTGAGCCAAACAAACCTTACTTAAAATCCCACCTTTGCCACCTGTGATAGATGAACTTGCAAAGGCAACAATGTTCTGAGACTTAGTGCTATGGTCTCTAAATTAGAAATGATAATAATATCCACAGTTTGAGATTAAATCAAGCATTGTGCTTTACCAAGTTTAGTGCTCATCAGATGCACTGCTCATTTAATAAATATTAACAGAATACATATTTTATGGTAGAAAGTGTGACTGGTGCTAGAGACACAAGGATGAATAGACAGATTGGCAAAAACCTCAAAGTAGATGAGTAGCACAAATAGATCAAATACTAATTACAATATTGTATGAATGTGCTACAGAATGAGGTGCAAATGGTCACAGTTGGAAGAGGGAGAGAGAGGAGACATCATTGTTAATATTCCTTTTAAAGAGTTACAGTAGTCCATGATCAGTGAGGAATATTTGACCAGCCATTTCTAGACATGATGAATCATGGATCTTTTTAGATTCAGAAATGTAGAGGATCGGGGCTTCTGGAAACATGGAAAGCAGGGCAACATTGTAGCATTAGAGTAATATGTACTTGCAGATTGTGATTATAGGAGCATAGCTTTCTTTCCCAAAATTTAGTCTTCATTGCCTCCTATTCAACCATTACAGTTTTAAACCCATTCCTTGGGTCTGAAAGTTATTGTTCATTGGAATTGCCCTCTAAAAGGCAATATAGTTTCTAGAAAGCATAGCACCTACTATATTATTTTTGAAAAACCTATAGAAGTTAACATTCCTTCAGAGTTAGTTATGTTCAAGGCATTTTACATTGCTATCTTATGTCGTCAAAACAACACTACTATAAAAATAGATACTGTTATCTCCACTCTGCTGAAGAGAAAACTGATACTCAGAGACCCTAAGTTCTGAGCTCAAGGTAGAGCTGTGATCCAAACTGAAGTCAGCTAAATTATGAGCACTAAATTGATGTTAATATTTAATTATTATATAACACATTTATAAGGTCTTATCTTAAACTTCATTTTATAAATGAGAAAATTAGGGAACAGAGCTTAGTAAGTTTTCAATAAGTGGCAAAGTTGAGTTCAAATCTATATCCTTTCTCATCAATACCATACTGGATGTTTTAGTTACCACTTTAGCAAGGGACAGTTAACAATCTAATGAGCATAAGAATCCTTTCTATAGGCTGAACTCCTCAAAAGAGACATTGCTAGCTAGGGGTTAGAATAAGAGACTAGAAGAGAAGAAAGGGGGCCTGAGGAATAAGAAAACTCTGAGGACAACTTAGTCCTGTCCCAGTATTGGCTGAAGGATAGTGATCGTAGAGAGGTAATTTTTATTCTCTGTGAAAATCCATGGAGCCATGTGAGGACCAAAGAGAAATGACAGCATCTGGGTAAGGATTGTTCATTGTAGGACCTTCAATATGAGAGACTCACCTACAATAGCAGAGAAGAGTTCATGTTGGCTTTGCATCAGCTCTGGTAGAATCCACACGTTTTATGTGGCATTTTAAAAGTATCATCTTTATACAGTTTCTATAATCTTATAGCATTATCTTAAAACTTACATAAATTACCTAAAAACTTAAATCATTTGAAAAACAAGATGACCAATAGAAACACAAAGGAGAAGAGATAAAGATTCATTGTAAAATACGGTAAAAATCCAATAATTGCACTCTCTGTGAAGCCATATAGAGCTATTTGAAAGTGGACTTGGATTAGCTATAAATATATATTGCAAATTCTAGGGCAACCACTAAAAAATTTAAAAAGAAGCATAATTGGTATGTTAAAAAAGGAAAAAAACTTGAATCATACGAAATGCCAGTGAAAGCCACAAAAGGGAAAAAATTATGGAAGACAAAAATAGTAATAAAGAATAATGGCAACCAATAGAAAATAGTAATAGATAATGTAGATATTAATTCAAATATATTGATAATCACTTTAAATGTCAATGGCCTAAATACAACAATCAGAAGACAGAGATTGTCAGAGCGGATCAAAAATCATGACCCAACTATATGTTGTCTCTTAGAAACCGACTTTAAGAATAAAGACACATAAATTAAAAGGATAGAGAATAATATACTATATTAACACTAATCAAAATCAAGTAGGAGTGGCTATATTAATTTCACACAGGGCAAACTTAATAGCAAGGAAAGTCATCACAAATAAAGAGGAGCAGTACATAATGATAAAGGGATCAATACTCCAGAAGACATAACAATGCTTAAAGTGTATGTGCCCAACAAAAGAGAATCAACCTATAGGAGGCAAAAACTGACAGAGCTGCAAGGAGAAATAGATGAGTTCACAATTATAGTTGAAGATTTTAGCAGCCCTCTATCAGAATTGAGCAGATTCAGCCGGCATAAAATTAGTAATGACATAAATGAATTAAGCAGCACTATCAATCAACTGGATGTAATTGACATCTATAGACTTCTTTATCCAAAAATACTAGATTACACATTTTTCTCAAACTCACAGGGAGCATTCACCAAAATAGACCACATTCTTGGCCACAAAACCATCTTAACAACTTTTTAAAAATAAAATTAAATAAAATGTCTGCTCTCAGATCACAATGCAATTAAGCTAGACATTATAACAAAAGAGAGCTGGAAAATTCACAAATACTTGGAGATTAAATAACATATTTCTAAATAACACATGGCCTAAAGAATAAAGCTCAAGAGAAATTTTAAAAATATTTTGAACAAAATGAAACTACAACTTACCAAAATCTGTGAGATGCGGCAAAAAGCAGTGCTTAGAGGGAAATGTATAGGATTGAATGCATATATTAGAAGAGAAAAAATCTAAAATAAATCATCTAAGCAGGAAACTAGAAAGTCAAGTCAAATCAAAAGTAAGCAGAAGTTAAAAAATAAATTATTTTAGAGCAAAAATTAAGGAACTTGACAACAGGGTATCAGCAGAGAAAATTAACAAAATTTAAAAAGCTGATTATTTGAAAAGATCAATGAAATTGGTAAGCCTCTAGCCAGGCTAAGAAGACAAGAAAGAAGATACACGTTGCTAATATTAGAAATGAGAGGACATCACTACAGATCTCATGGACATTAACAGGGTAATTTAAAAAATACTATAAATAACTCTATTCTCACACATTTGATAATCTAGATGAAATAAGCCAATTTCTTGAAACTCACAGTCTGCCAAAATACACAGAAGAATAAATAATCCCAATAGGCCCAATAATCCCAATAGGCCCAGTGAAGAAAAACACTCAATAACTAATAACCTCTCCAAACAGAAAGCATCAGGCCCAGATGGGTTCACTAGTGAATTATACCAATATTTAAGAAAGAAATTCTATTAATTCTCTATAATTTCTTCCAGATGATAGAACCAGAGGAAATACTTCTTAGCTCATTTTATGAGGCCAGGCTTAGCCTAAGAGTAAAACCAAAGACATTTCAAGAAAAAAAAGAGAAACTATAGACCAATATTTCTATGAATGTAGATTGAATTCAACAATATATATATATACATATATATATATATAATACACATCATAACCTATTGGAATTTATTCCAGGTATGCAAGGCTGGTTCACCATTCAAAAATCAAATAATGTAATCCATCATATCAACAAGCATAAGAAGGCAAATTACATAATCGTATCAACAGATGCAGATAAAGCATTTGATAAATTCCAACATCCTTTCATGATTAAAGGGAAAAAAACCTCTCAGCAAACTAAGAATAGAGGGAAACTGTCTCAGCTTGATAAAGAACATGTACAAAAATCCTACATCATACTTAACGGTGAAAAACTTGAAGCTTTCCAGCTAAGATGAGTAACAAGGCAGGGATTTCCCTCTCACCACTGCTTTTCAAATTCATACTGGAAATCTTAGCTAATGCAATAAGACAAAGAAAGAAAATTAAAAGCATATGGATTGGGAAGGTAGAAATAAAATTGTCTGTGTTTGCAGATTGCATGATTGTCTATTTAGAAAATCTGAAAAAATAATAAGCAATTACGGAAAGGTCACAGAATGTAAGATTGATATACAAAAGTTCATTGCTTTCCTATTCACCAGATGTAAACAAGTGGAATTTGAATAAAAAACAAAATGCTATTTATATTAACACTAAACAAATGAAATATGTAAGTATAAATTTAATAAAATATGTATAAGATTTATATGAGAAAACGCACAAAGTTCTAATGAACAATATCAAGGAAGAATTAAATGAATGAAAATATATTCTATGATCACAGATAGGAAGAATCAATATTGTCAAAAAGTCAATTCTTCCACACTTGGTCTAGAGATTCAATGCAATCTCAATAAAAACGAGCAAGTTATTCTGTGAATTTTGACATACTGAATCTAAAGTTTATATGGATAGGCAAAAGACTCAGAGTAGCTAACTTAATATTGAAGAAGAACCAAGTAAGAGGTCTGACACTATCTGACTTCAAGACTTATTACACAGCTGCAGGAATTGAGACAGTATGATATTGACAAAAGACGACAAACAGATCAATGGTATAGAAAGCCCAGAAATAAACCTGCATAAATATAATCAATGATCCTTGTCCAAGAAACAAAGGCAACATACTGGAGCAAAGACAGTTTTTTTTTAAAACAAATGATGCTGGAACAATTGGACATTTTCATACAAAAGAAAATTAATCTAGAAATAGGCCTCATACCCTGCACAAAATTTAACTAAATATAGATCACAGACCTAATAATGCAAAGCTATAAGACTCCTAAAAGATACATGGAAGAAAACCTAGGTGACCTTGAATATGGCAATGGCTTTTTAGTTACAATGCTAAATGCACAATACATCAAAGAAATAATTGAGGGGGTGGAAGGCACGATGACAGACTATATGCAGTAAAGTGAAACAGCTCCCACAGAGGAACCAAGTTGACTGGCATGCTCCTAACACATCTTCAGAGGGAAGGCAATGAAAATGGATAGAGGGAAGACGCAGAAGCTGGGCTGAAACGGAAAAAGTGGGAACTATACACAGGGATACTGTGCAACCAAACTTCTTCCTGGCCCCCAACCACTCCAGGGGAATGACTGAGTTGACCTGACAAAGAGCAACCCACTCGTGTCACAAGCTTCTAGATCCCCGGCAGGAAGAGACCCCTCAACCACCATGGACACTTGAGTTATCAGGGAGAGCAGCTCAGACATGTGGTAGGAACAGTCAACCAGCTGATGTGGCACCCAGAGGGCTTGGTGTAGGAGCATCTGTAGTGGAGCACAGCCAGGGAAAGCTATCCCCTTAGGCTTTACTTGCTCCCATAGATGACTTTAACCCTAGGTGAACTGTTGGACCCTCTGCCAGGCAGTGTTGTCTATCAGATGGGGCTGGTCTGACCTGAGCACTACGTGGTCTGCTGGCTTCTCCTGGGGTCCCAGCCTTGCCACATGTGTTTGCAGGGCAACCCTGGGTTCCCTGGGGTCTCACATCATAGCATCTAAACTGGTAGCCCATGCCTGTCCCATAGAGAGCTCCAGCAGCGCAGCCCCTGGGGATACACACCAGCCTGCATAATCTCTCCCTCCACTGCAGCTTCCCACAGGCCTACAGCAACTCCCCACATTGGTTTGCTGGCACATGACCATATGGACAGGTTTTACTTTCCCTCCCTTCCTGTGTGCAGGAGTGCAGTTAATCTGTTCCCTTCCCCTCACACCACGACTGCAAACAGCCTTGATAGGCACATAGCCAGGCAGCCCCACCCCCACCAGCACTCTGCCCTTGTGCTCACACTGCCATGGAGTGAATCTAGGCACAGAGAGTAGTAGATCCTCCCCAAATCTGAGCAACTACTCCAGCTTGCATGACATAGAGAAGGCAACCAAACCTCTGCCCACCAGTGCTCTGCACCTTGGCAAACACTACCACCAGCACCACTGCACACAGAGTCACCAGCAAGTCCCTCTAGCCTCCCCTGAACTATGTTGCCTCTGCCACTATGGTGAATGCCCACAAGAAGGTAGGTAGTCTGGCACCCACTAGCACCTTGCCACAACTGCTGATGCCACTGCTGCAGGCACATGCCAACAAAGATTGATCCTGCTGTCATCGCACTACAAAATGCTTTGGCTGACAACACCCATCAGAGTGGAGTGGCCAGCAGTCTGGAAACGCCTCAGTTGCCATCAGCACAGTAAATTCCTAACTTAGAGGAGCCAGAAAATAAAGTCAGAGCCCAATATAGGTCCTCCAGAGTTAGAGCATGCAGTCCAGGAATTGGGAGCTGAATGTTGCCCACACTAAAATTTCAGAAATAAAGCCAGTCAGCTGAATCCACCTAATTCCACAATCAAACCCTGAAGATCTTCAAATAGGAAAAAACAAAAGTCACCCAAAGGTCAGCAACCTCAAAGATTGAAGGTAGATAAGACCGCAAAGGTGAGAAAGAACCAGCACCAAGAACCCTGACAAGTCAAAAATCCAGAATGCCTTATTTCCTACAAACTACCACATCATTTCTTTAATAAGGGTTCTGAACCAGGTTGAGATGGCTGAAATGACAGAAATAAAATTCAGATTGTGGATAAAAATGAAGATCATTGAGCTACATTGAAACTCAATCCAAGGTAGCTAAAAATCATTATAAAACATTTCAGGAGCTGACAGAAGAAAATTATCAGGTATAAAAAAGAGCATAACTGACCTGATAGAACTGGAAAAACCCACTACCAGAATTTCATACTGCAATCACAATTATTAATAGCAGAATGGACCAGGCAGAGAAAAGAATCTCAGAGCTAGAAAACTGGTTTCTGAAATAAGATCGTCAGACAAGAATAGAGAAAAAAGAATAAAAAGGAACTAACAAAACCTCTCAGAAATATGGGATTATATGAAGAGACCAAATCTGCAACTCACTGGTGTCCCTAAAAGAGATGAGGAAAATGGAATCAATTTGGAAAACATATTTCAGGCTATCTATCATCCATGAGAACTTCCCCAACCTAGCTGCAGAGACCAACATTCAAATTCAGAAAATTCAGAGATCACCTCAGTAAGAAACTTCACAAGAAGATCATCCCTAAGACACATAATCATCACATTCTCCAAGATTGAAATGAAAGAAAAAAATGTTAAATGCAGCTACAAAGATCAGGTCACTTAAAGAGGGAAGCCTATCACACTAACAATGCAGTTAGAGAGAAAGGTCAGGTCACCTAAAAAGGGAAGCCTATCAGACTAACAGTAGACCTCTCAGCAGAAATCCTACAAGTCAGAAAAAGATTGGGGGCCAATATTCAACATTCTTCAAGAAAGAAAATCGGAATTCAGAATTTAAGATATGGAAAAACTAAACTCCATAAATGAAAAGGAAATAAGATCCTTTTTAGACAAGTAAATGCTGAATTTGTTACCACCAGACCTGCCTTATAAGAGCTTCTGAAGGAAGCAATAAATATGGAAAGGAAAGATTGTTAGCAGCCACTACAAAAACACTCTGAAGGCCGGGCGCGGTGGCTCAAGCCTGTAATCCCAGCACTTTGGGAGGCCGAGGCGGGTGGATCACGAGGTCAAGAGATCGAGACCATCCTGGTCAGCACGGTGAAACCCCGTCTCTACTAAAAAAAAATACAAAAAATTAGCTGGGCATGGTGGCGCGTGCCTGTAATCCCAGCTACTCAGGAGGCTGAGGCAGGAGAATTGCCTGAACCCAGGAGGCGGAGGTTGCGGTGAGCCGAGATCGCGCCATTGCACTCCAGCCTGGGTAACAAAAGTGAAACACCTTCCCAAAAAAAAAAAAAAAAAAAAAAACACTCTGAAGCACACACCAGTGATACATTACAACCACGTAAACGAGTCTGCAAAAAAATCACCTAACATCATGATGACAGGATCAAATCCACACATATCAATACTAACCTTGAATGTAAAAGGGCTAACTGCCCCCAGTTAAAAGGCACAGATTGGCAAACTCGATAAAGAACCAGGGCCCATTGGTATGCTGTCTCCAAGAGACCCATCTCAAATGCAATGACACGCATAGGCTCAAACTCAAGAGATGGAGAAAAATATAACAAGCAAATGGAAAATAGTAAAAAGCAGGGGGTGCAATCCTAGGTTCAATCAAAACAGATTTAAACCAACAGAGATTGAGAAAAAAAAAAAAAGAAGAAGGGCATTACATAAAGGTAAAAGGTTCAATTCAACAAGAAGATTTAACTACTCTAAATAGTGCACGGGAGCACTCAGATTCATAAGGCAAGTTCTTAGAGACTTTCAAAGAGGCTTAGACTCGTACACAATAATAGTGGGAGACTTTAATATCTAACTGACAACTTTAGACAGATCATTGAGATAGAAAATTAAGATATTTAGGATCTGAACTCAGCAGATCAAGTGGACCTGATAGATATCTACAGAACTCCCAACCCAAGAATAACAGAATGTATGTTCTTGTCATCACCTTATGGCACATATTCTAAAATTGATCACATAATCAGAAATAAAATACTCCTCAGCAAATACAAACAATCTGAAATCATAACAAAAAATCTTTCAGACCAGAGCACAATTAAATTAGAAACTGAGACTAAGAAATTTACTCAAACCAATATAATTACATGGAAGTGAAATAATCTGCTTCTCACTGACTTGGGGAAATAAAGAGCAAATGAATCTCAAAACAAGCAGAAGACAGGAAATAACCAAAATGAGAGCTGAACTTAAGGAAATTGAGACCTGAAAAACCATTCAAAAGATCAAAGAATCCAGGAGCTGTTTTTTGGAAAAAAATTAAATAAAATATATAGATTCCTAGCTTTATTTGAAAAAAAGAAAAGAAATACATAGATTGCCAGCTAATAAAGAAGGAAAGAGAAGATCCAAATAAACACAATTAGAAATGACAAGGGAGATATTACCACTGACCCCTTGGAAATACAAATAATCTAAGAGAATATTATGAATACCTCTATGCACAGAAACTAGAAAATCTAGAAGAAATGGATAAGTTCCAGAGCACATACACCTGCCCAAGACTGAACCAGGAAGAAATTGAATCCCCAAACAGACTAATAACAAACTCTAAAATTGATTCAGTAATACATAGCCTACAAACCCAAAAAAAAAGCCCAGTACCAGATGCATTCACAGCTGAATTCTACCAGATGTACAAATGAGAGCTGGGACCATTCCTACTAAAACTATTCCAAAATATTAAGGAGGAAGAACTCCTCCCTAACCCATTTTATGAGGCCAGCATCATCTTAATGCCAAAACCTAACAGAGACATAACAGCAACAACAAATGCCAATATCATTCATGAACATCAATGCAAAAATCCTGCACACAATGCTAGCAAACTGAATTCAGCAGCACATCAAAAAGCTTATTCACCAAATCAGGTAGACTTTATCCCTAGGATTCAAGGTTGATTCAACAAACACAAATTAATAAACATGATTCATCACATAAACAGAACTAAAGACAAAAACCATTATGATTATCTCAATATATGCAGAAAAGGCTTTCAATAAAATTCAACACCACTTCATGTTAAAAACTCCCAATAAACTAGATATTGAGGGAATATACGTCAAAACAACAAGAGCTATCTAAGGCAAATCCACAGCCAACATCATACTGAATGGGCAAAAGTTGGAAGCATTCCCCTTGAAAACCGCCACAAGGCAAGGGTACCTTCTCTCAGAAGTCCTATTCAACATAGTATTGGAAGTCCTGGCCAGTGCAATCAGACAAGAGAAAGAAATAAAGGGCATCCAATTAAGAAGAAGGGAAGTCAAATTATCCCTGTTTGCAGACGACATGATCCTATATCTAGAAACCCCATAGTCTCAGTCCAAAACCTCCTTAAGCTCATAAACAACTTCAGCAAAGTCTTAGGATACAAAATCAATGTGAAAAAATCACTGGCATTCCTAAACACTAACAATAGTCAAGCTGAGAGCCAAATTAGGAATGCAATCATATCCATAAGTTTCCCCTAGCCCTCCAAAAATAAAACACCTAGAAATATAGCTAGCCAGGGAGGTGAAAGATTGCTACAGTCAGAACTACAAAACATTGCTCAAAGAAATCAGAGATGACATAAACAAATGGAAAAACATTCCATGTTTATGGATAAGAAGAAACAATATTGTTGAAATGATTATACTGCCCAAAGCAATTTACAGACTCAATGCTATTCTTATCAAACTACCAATGACATTCATTACAGAACTAGAAAAAAACTACTTTAAAATTCATATGGATCCAGAAAAGAGCTCAAAGCCAAGACGCTGCTAAGCAAAAAGAACAAAGCTGGAGGTATCATGTTACCTAACTTCAAACTATAATACAGGGCTACAATAACCAAAACAGCATTGTACTGGTACAAAAATGGCACAGAGATCAATGGCAATAGACAGAATAGAGAGCCCAGAATTAAGGCCACACACCTACAACCATCTGGCCTAAAAAAATGCTGACAAAAGCAAGTAATGGGGAAAGGACTTCCTATTCAATAAATGGTGCCAGGATAACTGGCTAGCCATATGCAGAAGATTAAACTGAACCCCTTCCTTACACCATATACAAAAGTCAACTCAAGATGAATTAAAGGCTTAAACATAAAACCCAAAACTATAAAAACCCTGGAAGACAACCTGGGCAATATCATTCTAGACATAAGAATGGGCAAATATTTCATGACAAAGATGCCAAAAGCAACTGCAACAAGAGAAAAAAATGATAAATGGGATCTAATTTAATGAAAGAGCTTCTGTGCAGCAAATAAATCAATAGAGTGAACAGACAACCTACAGAACAGGAGAAAAATTGTGCAAACTAAACATCTGATAAGGTATGATATTCAGTATTATAAGGAACTTAAATTTCCAAAAAGAAAATCAAACAACTTTATTAAAAAGTAGACAAAGAACATAAACAGACACTTTTCAAAACAATATATACATGTGACCAACAATCATATGGAAAAAAGCTCAACATCACTGATCATTAGAGAAACGCAAATTAAAAGCACAATGAGATATCATCTCACACAGTCAAAATGAGATTATTAAAAAGTCAAAAAATAACAGATGCTGGTGAAGTTGTGAAGAAAAAACCACACTTATACACTGTTGTTGAGAGTGTAAATTACTTCAACCATTGTGAAAGTAGTGTGGCAATACCTCAGAAATACCATTTAACCTGGCAATCCTATTACTGGTCATATACCCCCCAAAAAATAAATTATTCTATTATAAAACACATGCATGTGTATGTTCATTGCAGCACTATTCACAATAGCAAAGACATGGAATCAACCTAAATGCCCATCAATGGCAGACTGGATAAAGAACATATGGTACATATACACCACAGAATACTGTGCAGCCATAAAAAGAACATCATGTCCTTTGCAGAAACATGGATGAAGCTGGAGTCTATTATCCTTATGAAACTGATGCAGGAACAGAAAACCAAATACCATGTGTTCTCATTTATAAGTGGAGGCTAAATAATGAGAACACATGGAGACTTAGAGGGGAACCAATCACACTGGGGTCTATTGGAGGCAGGAGGATGGGAGACGAAAAAAGTTCAGGAAAAATAACTAATGGGTACTAGACTTAATATCTGCATGGCAAAATAATCTATACAACAAACCCTCATGACATAAGTCAAACAAACTTGCACATGTACCTGTACTAACCTGAACATGTACCCCTGAACTTAAAAATTAAATTAAAAAAATAAAGAATTGATAATGTGGACTTCAATAAAATAAAACTTCTCATTTATGGAAGACTATCAGGAGCATGAGAAGACAAACCACAGACTGGAAGAAAATATTTGCAAAAGAAATTTCTGATAAGGGACTATTATCCAAAGTATACAAAGAACTCCTAAAACTCAACAATAAGAAAATAAGCAACCCAAATAAAAATGGGCAAAAGACCTGAAAATCCACCTCACCAAAGAAGATATATAGATGGTAAGTAAGCATATGAGAAGATGCTTAATATCATTTATTATTAGTGAATTGCAGATTAAAACAACGAGCTACACACCCAATAGAATGGCCGAAATCCAAAACACTGACAACATCAAATGCTGGTGAGGATGTGGAGCAACAGGAACATGCATTCATTGATGGTGGGTATGCAAAATAGTACAGATACCTAGAAAGATAGTTTGGCAGTATTATACAGAACTAAACATACTTTTATCATATGATGCAGTGATTCTGCTCCTTGATGTTTATCCAGATGAATTAAAATTTTATGCCCATACAAGAATCTGCACAAGATGTTGTTTTTAAAAGATTTATTCATAATTGTCAAAAGTTGGAAGCAACCAAGATGCCCTTTAGTATATGAGTAGATAAGTAAATGATGATACAACTAGACAATGACATATCGTGCACTAAAAAGATTGAGATTTCCAGCCTTGAAAAGACATGGAGAAAACTTAAATGTATATTACTAAGTGAAAGAAACTAATCTGGAAAGACAATACACTGTATGATTCCAACTATATGATATTTTAGAAAAAGCCAAACTTTGGAAACGGTAAAAAGATCAGCAGTTGTCACAGGTTAGGAGAAAGGAAGAGATAAATAGGCAGAGCACAGTAGAGTTTTGGGACAATGAAACAAAACTATCCTGTGTGCTGCTAAAACAGTAGATACATGTCATTCTACAGTTGTCAAAACCCACAGAATGTGCAATACTGAGAGTGACTCATAATATAAACCATGGACTTTGGGTGATGATGGGTCAATGTAGGTTCATCAGTCATAACAAATGTATTATGATGGTGCTGTGAGGAAGGTAATAGCAGGGGAGGTTATGTGAGTGTGGAGACAGTGTAAATGCCAACCCTGTATTCTATGCCCAATTTTGCTGTGAACCTAAAACTGCTCTACAAAAAATATTAATTAAAATGTTTAAATAATTTAGATGCTTCCTATTTCAAATTTTTAGCAAAATATTAATAGTAATTATATCTTCAGTGCCAATTATAAAATTTTTTTATTGTACATGTGCATGCAATTATGTGCATTATATATTACATAAAATACATTTATAGTATGATATATATGGATTATATATGTTGTATACATTATATGTTCTATAATATATGAGGTATTTATAATGTATAAATATATTTTATATAATGCATATAAATAAGCTAATTGCATTTATGTAAAAGTATCCTAAAACTTAGGCTTTAATTCACACTTCTAAATTCTAATTAAAAGATAATAATTACGTGCATTCATAAAGAGTCATAACTTGGCAAGGTACTTTCTCTTCCTGCCCACACTACCCTGGAGTCCTCTGAGGTAGGGTCATTTTCCGTATCTATTTTTAAACGAGCAAACAAAGTCATAGGAAGGTGAGTAACCATCTCAGAGCTACTTAGAGTCTCATAAGTTCCTCTAAGCTTAGACCTAGACATCGGTGAGCTTGAAAACTGTGTAAGCCCAGTTGGCCAGGTGGCTACCTTTGCATGAGTCCCTTAGCTCAAAGCTTGCCCTTCACATGTGAGGGTTACCTTGTGTTATCTCTAGGCTCCCTTCCAGTCCACTTATCTATGTGGCTGGTAGGATGGAAAAGGGCCAATTACAAAAGTAAGAGAAAGCACTTTTTTTTATCATTTACCTTACATAATGTGTAAAGTTTAGAAGGAGAACTGCCTTCCAGTTTCATTTATTAGCAAAGTTCCTGACTTCTTCATCCCCACCAACTCCCACACTGGGAGAGGTAGAGGAAGGTCACAATCTGAGGATGAATTGAGAGAGAATCACATTAAGGATACAACTTGAAGAGTTTTCTTCTGTCGACAAAGATCTAAAACCTTGTAGAACTTATCCTAACATGAAAAGTTTCTTTTAATAAGAGATTTCCTAAAGTCCTTTACAGCAAAACTCCACTAGGCTAAAAGTGCTGGCTCTTGTTAGTTCACACAGGGTGTTTTGGTTACAAAGTTGATCATGTCCTTAATGATCTCAATTTGATTCTCAACACCAACCTGTGAAATGGAGAGAAGGCTTGTAATTCCTGTTATATCGCTGAAAAAAATGTCTGAAAAATCTGAGAAAAGCAAGCACTTTCCCAACATCACTGTAATAGTAAGTGGTGGAGCTGGAATGAGAATTCAGGTTTTTTGACTCTTAGTCGAATGTTCCTTTCATGGCACTGGACGTGTTTTCCCTACAGACTGTTTTAGTAGATGGAGAACTACAGAAACCAAGTCATGCCCATGGGCACTATGACATGGCATTGTCTTTCAAAGCTACTAATGAGAATAGTAGGAGTGGCTGTTATTTCCAATTTGAGATAATAGGTCTGAAATTTCTGGAAGCCCCCTAGGCCAGCAGGTGGAGCCTTTTGTCATGCTTATTTCCAAAAACAAGGAGAGTTTTATTTTTAATCTTTGTTTTTTAAAAAACAGAAAACAATGTATACATTATTAGTCAACCAGATCAGGACAGAGAAAGTTTTTTATGCCTTTGGATTTAACTTTCCTCAGGTGCTGAAAGGGAGGAAGCTCACGTTCATTGGCGTGGAGGTTCAAGTACACACAGAAACACAAAGGCATTTCAAAAAGGAATGTGAGGGTTTTGTGCAAGGCATAGGACAGTGAATATGCTCGGTGAGGCATGCCGGCTTTGCAAACACAGCAAAGGAATGAAGGAGCTGCACATGGAGCGGTAGGCACCTCTAAACAGCTTTCAGTGGGCCTTGGGTCCAGTAACTGCAGGAGACAGCCTTTCTCTTTAAAGAAAAGACAGTTGGAGAGTTTGTCTGGTAAACAGCTCATCTGTGCCACGTGAAGAAGTGATGTCCCTTTCATATAGGTTTGCACAACATCTTTTGTTTCCACTGGAGAGGCCAGCGAAGCAGCCCTGCTCTTTGGTTCTAGGCATACACATTCCTTTGCCCTGTATGCCTTTAGTAGGTCATCTTTTCCACTCCCTTCCAAAATATTTTGTTTTCCAGCTCTCCCTTCTTTTCCATGTTGCTTTGAGAAAGATCCAAAACTTCCCCCTTAGTTTCCTTAGCTGCTTTTTGTTGCTGTTTCAAACCACAGCCTAAATTTAAATCATGGCTCAGGAGCAGCAGTTAACTAGTGGTTATGGGTGTAGCTTCATTGCGGCCTTAGGAACCATTACCTTCAGCCAGTCCTAACCTGTGCGCAGGTAAACAGACGATAACTCTAAGTTCCATCACAGAGGCATTGTCTAGAAGATTTAGGGAAGAGTTTTTTAACTGGTGTCTTTCTTGCTTTTCTAATTTTTCTTTTTCATTTTGCACCCCCACAAAACCTGCTTTTCTAATTTATTTGGCCAAAGACAGTCAGGAATCTTCCTAAATATTAACAGTTTTTATCATAATACTGTTCTGTCCAGAAGCCTGAAATACTTTAGCACTTCTCTACCCTTTATCTCTAAGATGAAGAATTAACTTCTTAGCGTGACCTATGGTACCGCCAATGTCTGGTCTCAATTTACCTTCCCAGTCTTCTTGCCCATTTTTTCATTATAAACCAGCCTGGATGACTTATTTCTTTCATATTCTTTCTTCCACCTCTTGGTCTGCACCTGTCCCTCTTTGAGTGACTTCTTCATTCCTGTCAGTTGATTTGACGTCTCCTGATGTTTGTTCAAGGTCCAGCTGACTATCTCCTTTTTAATGAAGGCTTCCTGAATTTCTCCAGATTGCACCACTCCTCCTCTGCTTTGAAACTAAGAGAGCATCTATTCTACTGAAATAACACTTCGTATCTGGCCTGTGTCCTTTCAGCCTCTCTATAATTGCTTTTGCTGAACTGTGGTCTGTCATTATACCACAAACCCACATTTAAAAAAAAAAAAAAAAAACTTTATAAGAAACAACCTAGCAAAAAGCACTGTGAAATATATTGTATGGATGTTGTTGGGGACATGATTTGATATATTTCACAGAGTCTTTTTCACACAGGCACATGGGGGAAAATGTCTCTCAGTCCTCAAAACAAAGAATAATTGGGCTTCTCCTGAGCTGCTATTTTGTTTTGTTTTTATCTTGTGGTCATCGTGACTCATGTCTCCCTCTTTTCATAGGCTCAGAACCAGAATTGCAGCCCACCACAAGTAACAAGTACCACTTAATGTCATGTATTTGGGGGATAATAGCATTAACTTTGGCTTATTTTTATTTCCTGTCTTTATTTTTCTTTCCACCAGTTTTCTGCCTTATTTGTTTTGTAATCTGGTAATTATGCATATCTTTGTAATCATTTTTGAAATTGTATGAGTATATATATAAAACAAATAATTCCTTGCCTTATTTTTTAGTCTTAAAATATACACAAATCTGATGTAGACTGATGAATTTTTACGTAAGTAGATACCTGTGTAAGCTCCATGCAGATCAAGATGTAGAACATTCCAGAGTGCCAGAAGGTACCAGTTCCTTTCATTACTAAGTTATCTTTTCCTGTGACTCTGTGTATCTTGGCTCCCCACCTATTCTGAATATTGTTTGAGGATAAGATGGTAGTTATTTGTGCCCTGCACACAGCATAATATGGCTTCTGGAGCATAGTAGGTAATCAGGAGATAGTTATTGACTGAAGGAAAGGACTTGTTCCTAAGAAAGGTGATATGGTTTGGCTGTGTCTCCACTCAAATCTCATCTTAAATTCACACATGTTGTGGGAGAAATCTGGTGGGAGGTAATTGAATCATGGGGGCAGGTCTTTCCTGTGCTGTTCTCGTGATAGTGAGTAAGTCTCACAAGATCTGATGGTTATGTTAAGGAGGAGTTTTCCTGCACAAGCTGCCTGCCTGCTGCCATCCATGTAAGATGTGACTTGCTCCTCCTTGCCTTCTGCCATGATTGTGAGGCTTCCCCAGCCACGTGGAACTGTAAGTCCAATTAAACCTCTTTCTTTTGTAAATTGCCCAGTCTTGGGTATGTCTTTATCATCAGTGTGTAAATGGACTAATACAGAAGGAGATGGCTGAGTCCTAGTGCTGACTCAGAGCACTTTGTGCAGCCCTCAGGGAGAGATCAAAAGCTGTCTGTGCTGTTTGTCCCTGGTGTTCTAGTCTCCGGCACAGGGCCTGGTACTTTGTATACATGTTCTATATGGACCTAAATATATATCTGCTTAACTGAAGAAGCCTTTTCATATCTGTAACTGTCTCAGTTGGATAGTGTATGAGTAGTTTTTCTAATTCTGGAAATTGGGCTGGAAAAACTTGCGATGATATCACTGAGCATAATTTCCTTGAAGGGTATGTCTCTGCTGCTCCCTATTCTGCCTTCTAAATTAACAGAAAGAACAGGGGACCCCAGTGAGTACCTGCCAAATGGGGTTAGTAATCTCTGCCACAATAGCATGCCCTTGCCTGACCCAGGGATGCTTTAGCCTTGTCTTGAAGAATAAATGTGGGGAAAGCATGTGTACCAGGTAATTGGTGCTCAGTAGGCAGCCCAAAGTGCCGCCAGCTCTTTCTTTCCTAACTTTAATGCCTTGACAAAATGAAATCCATAGAGGAGGATGAGAAGACTCTATCCCTCTTCATGCCTAAAGACTGCTTATTCCTGGACACTGAGAGAATAGTGTTGATTGAGAATTTATTTTGGAGTGAATGTTTCCACACCATGGGAGTGAGAAAAACAAAAGAAAAGCAAACACATATTATTAGCAATAATAGAAATAAACAATACAAATTTTACAAGAATGATTTTAATTTATTTAAGTCTTCACTCTCTAGGCCATCTGGGGAAAAAAAAAGGCTGTCATCCCAGAGCAAAAACTGAGTGACAAGGAGGTTGGGAAAAGTCATTGCAATGAAAAACTAGGCCAAGGGGAAGAAAAGAAATCATGGAAGTAGAAGACTAGTGGACGTGACAACTTGAATGACAAGTGTTAGACTCAGTCTATTGCTCACTTCTGCCTGGGAATTCATCAAATTTCTTGAGGCCTTAGTCTCCTCACTCATAAATTAAAGGATTGAACATTAGTCCCTTTGATCTATTTTCACTTTGGAACAGAAAAATATCTGATTCTATGTTTTTCAGAGTAGTGCCCCCATACCCACAGGGCATTCATTCCAAGACTGCCAGCAGATGCCTGAAACCACGGATAGTATTGAACTATGTTTTTTACTATACAGTCACACTATATAGGGTGGGAAGCATACCGAGTGGTGATACTTCTGCATGAAGGTATGATGCACGTCCCTGATGGGACAGAGCAGGACAGTGCTAGACTTTATCATGCCACTCAGAGCAGGATGCACTTTAAAACTTATGAATTGTTTATTTCTGCATTTTCCCTTTAACATTTTTGGACTGAAGTTGAATGTAGGTAAGTGACACCACTGAAAGTGAAACCACAGATAAGGAGGACTACCGCACTTTTTCTTTATGAGGATTCAGGACCATGTGATTAATAAATATTGTGGTTTATTTTCACCAATTTCTTTTTCCTTAAGATAAAATGACTCTCCTTTATCTGTGGAAAGTGACAAAGGAAGGAAGTGCTGTTTAATAGGTAATCCTGCAACTCCTGTAGCTGATAGAATAACAATAGGCTTGTTTCTCATTTGATGAGTTTAGGGTTGCTTTTCTCAAAAGGCAGAAATTCTACTGATGGAGAGTTAAAGCAAAGGAGACTCTTTCAGAGCAAGCTTCTTGAAAGGAGGCAAAGAAGGGGGAATTTATATGTTTTAGCCTTGATGAAATATAACTCAATCTTTGCAAAGCGAATTGTGTATTTTCATTAGAAAAAATCAGTAATTAGCTCAGGCTGGAGGTTGAGAAGTCTGGCTCCAATTCATAGCTTATCAAATAGAATGGTTAACATTTTTTTCAGCTCAATATATCCTGGATTCCTAGCTTTCTGTTACTAATCTTCTATAAAAAAATAAAATAAAATAAATAAAAGAATGTGGATGGGAAAATGTAATAGTACCAAATTTGGATATTAGAGTATTTTGAGGGTTTTAAAAATATATTTACAAATAATATTCTCCTTCTTTTAGGAAGCTTCTAAGCATCAAGTTACTCTTTTTACTTCTCCATTCAAATTTTATTCCTAGGAATTCAAAGTCTTGTTAAGTTTTAATTCTGTGAGTGCTGCACTTGGGGAAACTTGGGGAAGGCAGAATGAAGAAGGACCTTGACACCTACTGATGCCTGATATGGGCCAAGAATTGAGCTAGACCTTTCCTATATGTTTCATTCATTTTATTCCCAAAACATGTCTAGGAGATACATATCATTATTCTCATTTGAATCAACAAATACATATTGAACATCCATGTGTGTCAAGAACAATGCAAGGTGCTGTGGACTCAATGTATGTTCCCCACTCCCCAGATTCATATGTTGAAACCTAACTCCTAATGTGATGGTGTTTGGAGGTGGGACCTTTTAGAAGTGATTAAGTCATGAGGGTGGAACACTCACCAATGGGATATAAAAGAGGCCCCAGAAAGCTTCCCCATCCTTTCTGCCAAGTGAAGACACAGAAAACAGAAGCCCATCTATCAACCAGGAAGCAGCCTCGCCAGACACTGAATATCCCAACGTCTTGATCTTGGACTTTCCAGGCTCTAGAGCCATGAGCAATAAATTTGTGCTGTTTATAAACCACCCAGCTGTGGAAATGGCTAGTATCGTATTTTGTTATAGTAGGCTGAACAAGCTAAAACAAAAATAACAGGTGTGTGGCAGTGAACAATAAAGTACCTGCCTTCATGGATGCCAAAAGCATAGTATGAAAGATAACCTATAACCAAGTAAATCAACAAAATAAATATACTGCTATACATTGTTACAATGCCTACGAAGAAAATATGAAAGTGTACTGTGACAGACGGCAATAGCGGGAGATGATCTAGGATCAGTGATCAGAGAAGGCCTCTTGAAGAAATAAGAGCTAGAAGATGAGAAGTGGCCAGCCATGTGACCAGCTACAAATATGTGTTCCTGTAGAAATAAACACATGCAAAGGCCACAGAGTGGGAAAGGGCATAGTTTAAGTCACTAAAAGAATGCCTGTGTGGTAAGAACACACTAAGTGAGAAGGAGTAGAGTGGTGCTGGACAGGGAAGAGAGGCTCAGAAAAGGCAGTAAAATCTCCATATTTACCCAGCTAGGAAACAGCAAGACAAGAATGGAAGGCAGCCTGCCTAGTTCCACCGCCTCATTTCTCCTGCCATCCTGCCATGCTAGACAGACACTTATATATAGAAACCAGTTTAAACGATTTTTTTTTCCTGCTATTTCACAATTTTAAACTTTAAAAGGCTAATCCAGGTTTTTGCAAATTGCTCTAGCTTTTTGAAGGTGTAGCCACAGGTTGGACACAGTCAACTAACAAGTTACTTCTAGAAGTCTTAAGTCTTGTTTGCCCACTTCTTAGATGACTTAGTTTTTGATGCCTCAGTGTGTGCCACTATTGTAAGAATGGATCTAGTAGGGAGTCTGCCTTTGTAGCAGGTAAGGCGAGGGGCTATCTCAGAAAAGCCTATGGAGCATTTGTGATGTGTAGAGAAGGAAACCTTGTTCAGGCTTCTCTACATAAGGAAAATGGCTAGTGTGTCTCCTCTGTTCTCTGGTCAGTAGATTTGCAATGGCAGTGGAAACTGGATAATTTTTACTTGCCTTCACCTGACATGGTAATTTTTTTTTCTTGGATCTTATAAAATGATAGGGTTACTTAAAAATGACTGGTCTCACTCTTTGGAACCATCTCTATACTCTTTATTAAGTAATTAAACATAAAGTCATATGGCTAGAGAATGATTCTGTTATTAACCCCGGGCCATCATTACTTAGGAGCTAGTATAAGGCTTCACCACAAATGACAAGGGGACATGCCCCTGTCCGGGTCCTGGTTCCCTTGTGTTGTAATCAGTGGGTCCACATAACCAAGAGCAGGGAGTTTGTATTCTTTGACTGCAGTGCTTACAGTTCATATTTTCAAGTACAATCTCTGTGTTTATGTAACTTTGGCTATGTCTGTTCCTATTCCTATTGCTTGAGCTCAGATCCATGTGCTCTAGAACTTAAGGAAGTGTGATTTTTTTTGCCAATGTAGACCACAGGTGCTTGATAATGCCCTAGAGTGCCTTTTCTCTCAAGAAGGCTGTGGTGGGTGAGATTTTATTTACCACCCTGGATTTAAGTGTGTAGAAAACAGCTACTGGCATTAGCAAAATAAAGCTTCTGGTCTGATAGAACATTAAGAAATACTTTCTTAATCTTTTTAATTCAGGCTGAACCATTCATGTACCAAGTGGCTGTGACATAATATAAACAGCTTTTTACCTCTTTCCTTTTAACCTCTTACCATGGTTGAAGTCTATGACCTAGTCAATTAATTTCCACTTACTTTTCACTCTGCTCCTATTTTCACTCATTCTTTATCCTTCAGTTTCCTGTCCCTGCCTCTGGGACCAAAAACATATTGGGCTTCTCTGGCTTTCAGCTTTGGCCCTATTTCTTGGGCAAGATTCCCCTCTTGTCTATGTTTTAGCTACTCCAGATAACCAGCCCATGTTATCCTGGTCCCAGGAAATCTCAAAAATGGGACAGTTTGACTAGCACTATAACCATTTCTCCATCAGGAAAAAATAAAACCTTTTCCTCTGTTACTTTCTGGCATTTCCCAATGTGTATTATTTTGACTACTAGCACTGCATCAAGATACAATCCATAGACTTGTATCACACCTGTATTTATAGTCATACCTTGTTTTACTGAGATTTGCTTTATTTTGCTTTTCAGATACTGTGTTTTTTACAAAATGAAGGTTTGTGACAAACCTGTGTCTATGGGAACCGTTTTTCCAACAGTATGTGTTCACTTCATGTCTCTGTATAGCACTTTGGTAATTCTCACAATATTTCAAACTTATCATATCTGTTACGGTGGTCTGTGATCATTGATCTTTGATGTTACTATTGTAATTGTTTTTGGACTCTGTAAACACCCCTAATTAAGATGATTAACTTAATTAATAAATGTTGTGTGTGTTCTAAGTGCTCCACTAACCAGCTGTTTCCTTACCTCTCTTCCTTGGCCTTCCTCATTCCCTGGATTACAAAAATATTGATATTAAGCAAATTATTAAATTTACAATGCCCTCTTAAGTGTTCAAGTGAAAGGAAGACAGGTACTTCTCTCACTTTAAATTAAAACTTAGAAATGATTACTATTAGTGAAGAAAGCATGTCAAAAGTCAAGCTAGGCTGAAAGCTAGATCTCTTGTACCCAACAGTTAGATAACTTTTGAATGCAAAGAAAAAGTTACTGAAGGAAATTAAAAGTGCTACTCCAATCAACACCCAGACGATAAGAAAGCAAAACAGCCTCATTGCTGATATGGAGAAGGTTGCAGTGATTGGGCTAGCAGATCAAACCAGCCATAACATTCTCTTAAGACAAACCAATCCAGAGCAAGACCCTAACTTTCTTCAATTCTGTGAAGGCTGAAAGAGGTAAGGAAGCTGCAGAAGAAAAGATGGAAGCTAGCAGATTTGTTCTTGAGGTTTAAGGAAAGAAGCCATCTGCATAACATAAAAGTACAAGGTGAAGCAGCACGTGCTGATGTAGAAGCTGCAGCAAGTTATCCAGAAGATCTTGCTAATATCATTGATGAAGGTGTCTACACTAAACAGGGTTTTAATGTAGATGAAACAGCCTTCTATTGGAAGAAAATGCCATCTCGGACTTTCATAGCCAGAGAGGAGGAATCAATTGCCTGACTTCAAAGCTTCAAAGGACAGGTTGACTCTCTTATTAGGCACTAAGGTAGCACGAGACTTTAATTTGAAGCCAGTACTTATTTACCATTCTGAAAATTCTAGAGTCCTGAAGAAGTACGCTAAATCTACTTTGTCTGGTCTCTATAAACGGAACAACAAAACTGGATGAGAGCGTATATGTTTATAATATCATTTGCTACATATTTTGAGCCCAATATTGAGACCTACTGTTTGGAGAAAAAAAATTCCTTTCAAAACATTATTCCTTGTTGACAGCGTACCTGATCAACCAAGAACTCTGATGGAGATGTACAAGGAAATTAATGTCGTTTTCATGCCCACTAATACAGCATTTATTCTGTAGCCCAGGGATCAAGGAATTATTTCAACTTTCAAGTCTTAGTATTTAAGAAAAACATTTTATAAGGCTATAGCCGCCATGAAAAGTAATTCCTTCAATGGACCTGGGCAAAGAAAATTGAAAACCTTCTGGAAGGTGTTCACCATTCTAGATACCACTAAGAAAATTCATGATTCATGAGAAGAGGCCAAATTATTATTAGCAGGAATTTGGAAGAAGTTAATTCCAAACCTCACGGATAACTTTGAGGGAGTTCAAGACTTCAGTGGTGAAATTAACACCAATGTGGTGGAAATACCAATGAGAACTAGAATTAGAAGTGGAGCCCAAAGATGACACTGAGTTGCTTCACTCTAATAAAACTTGAGCAGATGAGGAGTTGCTTCTTACAAATGAGGAAAGAAAGTGGGTTTCTTGAGATAGAATTTATTCCTGGTGAAGATGCTATAAACATTGTTTAAATGACAATAAGATGTATCACATAAACTTAGTTGATAATGTAGTTGCAGCATTTGAGAGGACTGACTAGAATTTTGAAAGAAGTTCTGTTGTGAGGCCAAGGCGGGCTGATCACCTGAGGTCAGGAGTTTGAGACCAGCCTGGCCAACATGGCAAAACTCCATCTTTACTAAAAATACAAAAAATTAGCTGGTGTGGTAGCGGACACCTGTCATCCCAGCTATATGGGAGGCTGAGGCAGAAGAATCGCTTGAACCCGGGGGGCAGAGGTTACAGTAAGCTGAGATTGCGCCACTGCACTCCAGCCTGAATGACAGAGCAAGACTCCATCTCAAAAAAAAAAAAAAAGTTTTGTAGGTAAAATACTATCAGTGAGCATCACACACTACCATAAAATGAACCTGCAGTATCTTTGAAGTATGCCTGTAAACAGTTTTAAAATATGCTACAAAGACCTGGTGAATTTTATTTCCTATTGAATTTTATTCCTGTATTTTGTAATATACACAATGTATATTAACAAAACTAAAACCCTAAGAATTATTGGAGAAAATTTTGAAATGTTTAGTGTATTTTACCACATATTTTCCAAACTTATCTATGAATGTTATTTTCTAATACTCATAATAAGGCTGCCAGATAATTATAGTATTCTAGGCATCATACATTAGAAAATGTTACGGCATGGTAACTTCCTTTGTGATACTGTTAAATTATTACTGCCCCTTATAGGTACAAAAGCCTGCTGATTTGTATTTTAGGTATCCCATTCTCATTTACCTGTGAGTAAATCTCTAGCTTTTCTGGCAATCTAAATCTTAAGCAAAAAATATTTAGATAGAGGGAAAATCTAAGAGTAAATTAAAACTTTTCAGGGCTTATAAAATTATAAACTCGTCTGAAGACCTAACTTCTGGGGCTCTTGAAGGGTACAGGATGCCTTCTCTATAACTTATTATTCTCAAGCCAACTCCAAACTCACCTTCAAAATTAACGTTCATACTTGGCACAGGAGAGAGAGTGATCTTCATTCCCAATTCCCTCTCTGGTAATAAAATAAATATTCCAGAGCCAAGACTATACAACAATATGATTAAGAAGAAGAGGATACGTTTTGGAACTTGACTGAATCTAAGCCTTGTACCTCTTATGACTATGAAAATAAAAGACTATCGTGCCAGAGAGGAGTGAAGCTGTTCTGGGGAAGAAGTATCTCATTTGTTCTAATTAAAACAATTTTATGATCAGTAAATCAACTTGGAAACAATTTTGGATAGAAAAATATGAAATCAATGAGCAAATTTTAATACTTGTGTTGATGTTGTTGGGATTCAGCCTTGTCACTGGGAAGAGAAATAAAAATGTGGAGGAGCAAAGGCAATGAAGTACCCTGTGGTGCTGAACTGAAATTGGACATGCTGATATGAACCCATAATGTCTAAAGTACGGATATATATTTATAATATATATATACATAAATTTTTGCATATATGTGTGTGCACATATATATGTATATTTGTAGGTTTGTGAATGAATTTATGTATATACATGTGCATATTTCCTAGCTCTGTCTTCTGAAAGCATCAAGAAGCAAAGACATTCCAGTTGGACACACCTAGTCTCAAACCATGGTCTCTATTCTATTACTATTCACCACCAAAACGACTCCAACTCCTTGGCTGACTCCAGGGCTCAGGCAGGGTAGGAATGGATAATCCTAGAACATTCTGTTCTTTTAAAAAGTAGGATGGAGCTCAAAAACTAAGAGGTGAACACCGAAAGGACAGAGCCATATGAATAGACTCCTTCTTGCCCAATTTGGGACAATTTGATCATCAACTATTTAGTACTGAAATGAATGAAAAACTATATAAAAATAGAAATTTCTTAGTCTATACCAATAATAAATAGATAAATAATAAGTGAAAAAGAAAGCAGAGTCCCTGCTTATGATAGGTTGCTGAGAGTCAACAGGCAAATATGTAGGATGCACTAGTGTTGAAAGATTAGCATTTGCAGACATTGATGACTGCTAAATTATGATGAGAAGCCAAATACTTGAATCATCTTGAAGCATTTCCCCACAAACTGCTTATGAGTTTCAAGAGAAAAAAAAATTATACAGTGGAGAAATCAGGTAACACTTCAGGTGATCAAAATTAATATCATCAACAAAAGGTAGAAGGCACTGTGTATGTCCAGGTTGACCATCCATGCTGCCATCTTGCTGAAAATAAAATGTAATCATAAGAAAACATCAAACCCCAAATAAGAAACAACCTTTTATTTTTTAAAGATAAGAATGTGATTGTATTCTTCAAAAATGAAAAGGTCATAAAAGACCAAGAATCTTTGGATAGCTCAGATCAAGGGAGATGAAACAGACATGACAACTAAATGTGACATGTAAATCTAGACCAGATCCAGTATTGGAGAGGGGGAAAATTACTGTGAAGGTTATTATTAGGTCAACTGAAATACAGATGACAGATTATATCTGAAATAAATATATCTTAGATTTATTAGAGATGTCAATACTACTTTAACTGAGCTTGATAACTATTATGATTATTCTTAATGAAATTCACACTAAAGTATTTAGAAGTAAAGGGTAGTTGTGTATCTAATTTATCTACAAGTGAATCAGGAAAAATTTTATATATTTATCTATATATCTATACATCTCTCTCTCATTATCTACTTATCTATCTCTTTAGGAATCAATAAAGTAATAGAGTAAGATATTAATAATTGGTGAATATAAGTTAAAGAGTACATGGGTGTTCTTTGCATTATTCTTATTGAGTATTCTTATGATAGGTAAATCAATTCTAAAACAATTTTGGAGAGAAAAAAATGAACAAATGTAACTTTTAAAGTATTTCCAGATTTTTTAAAAGTTAAACAAATGTTATCAGCAGTTGCTTT
Organism: Cebus imitator; assembly: GCF_001604975.1. Taxonomy (NCBI): domain Eukaryota; kingdom Metazoa; phylum Chordata; class Mammalia; order Primates; family Cebidae; genus Cebus; species Cebus imitator. The sequence goes on along the minus strand of NW_016107848.1, from coordinate 135,572 downwards.
ATCATGTTTGTTAGTATTTATGCTACAAATAAAGATATTATGAACACTTAGGATTTCAGAATGGAGGGTAACACTAGCATAAATGGGACTTTATAAACCTTGTGAGAGACATTATAGAGAAAATTGTCAAAATGATATTTTCCAGACGCATGATTTTAAAAAGAGAGACTCATTTCTCACTAAGTGTCACAACTAGGTAGGCAGCTTCCTGAGAAACAAAAGAAAAAGATGTCTAGTCTCAACTCTTGGATATGATTTGACTGTGGGCCGGGAGGGGTGTTCCTACATATGACATTTTGTAGTACCATTAATATGTTCTCTAATGTAGCCACTGGAAAATTTGTCTCAGATTCCTAGGCGAAAGGACTCCGTAAAATGGGATAATGATAATCAAGGCTACTCTTTCTCAAGTCCAAGTAGAATTAACATTTATAACTTCTGTGGGGACAACGCCTTTCTCTATTTCTTACTCAAAGCACGACTGGCAGCTCAATTAGAGCAACAAGATCAGTGTGGGCAGCGCTGTATCTCACCAGGTCAGTGCTGGCAGCCGTGAGAGAGGCACTGATCCATGCAGGCACTGCAGCAGCGGTACAGACAGAGGCCATGCAGGACACGGGGAGTGGGAGAACTGCTGCAGCAGCAAAATGGCCACCCACTGGGAGGATCTCAACCACCCAGGGCTCTACCTGGCCAAGGGAACATTCCTGTGATTCTGAGGGATAAAATTCCGAGCCAAAGACTTGTCAGTACCATAGCTGATTTTTCTCACATCCTTTAAAGGCTATCATGACCTTCCCCTAACCCTGTACCCAAGTAACAGTGGCCTTGGTAGGCAAGGCTCCAGCTGTGTTGAACAAGTATCCTGAAGATCAACTTCTTGCACAACCTCATTCCAAGTTAAGTAGGGGCTTGAGTAGGATTTTTCTGGATTTGGAATCCCTTGTTCTCAGTATACCCCACCTAGAAGCATTACTGAGTTGTATTCAGGAAAATGCCAAGAAAAGCCTTTTTGAATGGCAGCCTTACTGGAGTTGAGAGAAGAGTCTGTTCTTTTTCTGTCAACACGTTCCCTTCCTCTACAGAGGCTGACACAAATAGAATGCACCTGTGCTCATGAAACATGTCCTGACACTTGTCCCCAAACTATTCACAGAACGTAGCACAGCAATGGCACACCTGGGTGGGTGCTGTTTCAGAAAAGAACAAAGCTGCAAGGCCTTTCACTTTTGCCTACGGAGCTGCTTCCCCCTCCAAGCACATAGCCTGTGCATATGTTGTGCTGAAAAGAAATAGTCTCCAACAAATTCCATAAGCATTCACCGTGCTCTGAGCCTTTAAGTTAGACTGACTCTAATTATATATTCCTCATGTCATGCTTGTCCTAACTAAATAGAAAGATGTAGAGATGTGCAATGGATAGATGAGATATTTTTAACATTGGAGATAGAAATAGGAACCATAATTCTGGAACATAACAATGAAGGGCACCTGGAGACTATTGTGGCAGTTCATGGAGATGCACTCAGACATCTTAGGGCAAATCTTTGAGGTACTATTGTGTAGAGCACCATAATCCAGAAGCAGAGAGGGATTATGATTTCCTTGTAGGATGCTGTACTTGGTTTCACATTGAGTGTGAAGTGATGAGAATAACGTGCTGTAACTAACAATTCTAATAGAGTTGTGGCTTCCAGCAGGGTATATAAGTATGGTGAAGCTTCTGAGGCCCAGAAACTGGCATAAAGGGAGTTATTGAGCAAGGAGGGAAGGGATGAATTAGAAGAAAGAGGTTGCTGGATTCGAAATATCCAGGATAGCTTCAAGCTTAGAAAGTTTCTATCTTAACTGTATCTTGCAAAGTGTCATTCATCCACATACTCAGGATAAAATTGCTGAATATCCACTATGTTCCAGGCACTGTGCTGGGTACGTACAAAGATGAAAGCACAGTGTCTGCCTGAAGTTGTTCTCAATGAGGAAACCCACAAACAGCCCATTAAAGAGCAATGTGCTGGGGGCAACGATGGGGCTGTGCACGTGGAAGCACCAAAGAGGGCCATGTAGCTCAGGCAAGAGCTCTGGAAAAGAATCCTGGAGGAGGAAGGCCATCAGCTAGATGTTAAAGGATTTGTGAGACTTCACCAAAAGTTGCCTATGAGGGCACAGCATCGGCACAGGCTAGGGGTGTAAAACAGCATAATAAAGAGAAGGACTGCGAAAAGAGCTAGTGGTTCTTGGGGTTAACGGCCCAATGCCAGACAGTTGGCCTGAATTGGGAACAGAGACCACAGCATGGCAGTCCTCAGAGATCACAGTGAGCCTCCTAGGGCCATGCTGTAGAGGGCGTGGGTTCAGCAGAGGACGTGAAGCCAAGCAGAGCCTCAGCTGTCTGTCCTCTCTGACAGAGTGTGAAGAACGAATTTTAGGAGGACAGAGCTGCCACCTTTAGGGAAGGCTGATGTAGGAATCCCACAGAATGTGGCAAGTGTCTACTCCTATGTAAGTAGGAGTAGGGATAGAGAGGAAGGCAGAGGTAACCAGCAGGAGTCAGTAATTAATGTGTGTAGGAGAAGAATACACATTGGTGAGGACAAAGCAGAGTAGATCCAATCCCAATTCTCCCTTTATTACGTAAATTAGAAAGTATCACTCTGTTGCTCTATAAAATGGGTACTAGCAAAGTCTAGACATCTTATCTGCCTTTCAGATCTTAAAATAGGCTAACCTCTTTCCTGCCTCAGAGCCTTTGCACATGCTGTTTGCTCTGCTTGGAAAAAGAAATTGTCCGTTTTTCATATTCTGCTGATCTTTTCTCATCCTGGCCTAGGTCAAAAGGTCACCTACTCAGAGAATAGCTTTCTGTAACCAGCCTAGGTAGGTGGGTATCCTCCCCTTGTTATTATTCTTTTTCCCTCCACCATACCCATCCTCCAAAACACAGAACATCATTTCCAATTACACTGTTATTTATTTATTTGCAGACAACAACCATTTCTAATGTATCCCCAGAGCTAGCACACAGTAGTCATTCAACTAACCATTGTTTGAACAGAGCTGCAGCCTAAGCAGTGTGTTGAACCCGATGGTCCAGAATACAAGGGGAGTAGCATCTGGGTGGTGACCCAAGGCAGCCCATGCCAGATACGACCTGGAGATCTTCACTGGTAATAAGGCAAGGAGGCACACGTTATGGGCTGAATTGTGTACTCCCTCCCCAAAGATATGTTGAAATCATAACTCCCAGTACCTCAGAATGTGCCCTGGTGTGGAAACAGGGTTTTTACAAAGGTAACTAAATTAAAATGAGGTGATGAGGATGGGATTTAATCGTACATGACTGTATCATTATGAGAAGTGGGAAGCTGGACACAGAGGCATACATGGAGGGAAGAGGATGTGAAGAGACCTGGGGAGAAGAGAGCTATGCACAAACCACAGTATGCCCGAGGCTACTGGAAAGTAGGAGAGCGCCCTGGAGCAGAGTCTGCCTTCAGAAGGAACATGGCCCTGCCCACCTTGATTTTGAACTTCCAGCCTCCAGATCTGTGAGACACTAACTGTCGCTTGTTCTAAGCCACCCATTTTTGTGGTATTTTGTTATAGCAACCCTAGGAAACTCACACAGGACTTCAGAGAGACAATGTCCTAGGATTAGAAAGGTAAGTCTAAATAGGCCTGTGAGATTTAAGCCTAGAGGTTAATTTTACTCCAAGTTTTACCCACAAGCTGGTGAGGCTTAGGGATGTTCTTTTAATCTAAACTTTGCTTGTAGCTCAATCCTTCAAGTCTATATTCTGAACAATGGGTACTGAGACCCAGTCTGTGGGAAAGTATCATCAACTGAGTCAATAATCCTTGAAAATCTGGCCAGAAATAATGAGTTTGTCGCTCTTCCGGCCAAGAGCAATGAAACTGTATGGAGAAGAATGGAAGAATTATGCCAAGAATAGTGACTGCCTTTCATATAGGTCTTTTACAAATACAGGTAAAAGAATATCCACTGAGAACTATTTATGTGTGTTCTCTGCAAATGACTTCACAATTTAAATACTGAAGTCACACTTTCTGCTGTAAAACAGAGAACTAATCAATGATTCTCATCATTTTGTTTTTAAACTTGTCTCCATTTCTTCTCTCATGTTAACAATTAGTCTTTTAACTGGGACACTCGTGGCATATTAAAATATACTCAGAATACAATCATGCACTAAAAGACATTCACTAACCACCTCCACTCTCTATTGTTCCTTTATACTTTCTTCCAAGTGGCTATGTAGCTAGTTCTAAATATACTTGAAAAATTTTGTAAAATGCAGAAAATTATTTGTAAAATTTAAATTAGTGTTAGTGTAGTTTCAAATCTGCCAATAAAAAATTTTTAAAACATAGTATCAGGAAACCCAATTTATAGTACTTCCTGCCATAATCTAAATTCTAGATTCTAGATATTAGCATTTAAAAAGCAAAAGAAATAGAATAAATCTAATAAATGAAATTATTTTGACCCCACATTTATGGTTATATTTTAATACATATATAACTTAGCATATAAGTTATATTTTGCAGTGAAACATTTTTAAAAATCCTTGTAAGATATGCACTGCATTTCCTGAAGTCAATGAAAGCTCACATACCTGAAAAATTGACCCTTCTCAGAATTTAACCTGAAGTGAATCTTTCAGACACAGATTGCTTTAGTGTATACTGTGTACATTTCAGGAAACTTTAGTCAACATGGTTGGCAGGCTACCCAACATTTACCTCTACTTCCTGTTTCTAACTCTCAGAATTTTGTTCAGATATTTATTCCTTTTCCAGTTTCAGAGGAAATTCTGATTGGAGTAATTTAATAGATCTCTATTTTCCTGTTATGCAAGAGGTGATTCATTTAAAATGGCCCAATCAGACTGAAGAGAAAGGCATATTTACGCAAGTTTCTGGGACACAAGTTTCTCTTTCTCTTCTCTCTTTAGCTCTAGCTTGTGAGTCTACAGATCACAAATTATCATGTATTTCTCCATCTGCTTCTTGCAGATGCCTTGTGATCTTTAAGAGAACCAACATGAGGACACGGATAAAAGGGTGATGCAGGCAAGGTGTTGTGGCTCACACCTTTAATCCCAGCACTTTGGGAGACTGAGGTGGGTGGATCACTTGAGGTCATGAGTTCGAGAACAGCCTGGTCAACATGGAGAAACCCCATCTCTACTAAAAATACAAAAATTAGCCAGGTGTGGTGGCACATGCCTGCAATCCTAACTACTTGAGAAGCTGAGGCAGGAGAATCACTTGAACATGGGAAGCGGAGGCCGCAGTGAGTCAAGACCTTGCCACTGCACTCCAGCCTGGGCAACAAGAGTGAGGCTCCATCTCAAAAAACAAACAAACAAAATTTAAAAAAACAAAAAAATGGTGATGGACAAAACATAGCCAAACACAAAGATAGAAAGAGGTATGTCCTTGCCGACTTCATTGAATTGCTAAATAAATCTGAGAAACTACTCTACCTCTTATTTCTTTGTAGGAGACATAATAAATTTGCTTGATTTCTTTAAAAAGACAGTTTTGCCAAGGAAAGCCTCTTAAGTGATAGTGCCAACTTTGCTACCGAGTCACAATACATCAGGCCATGTATTGATGAGAACATGAGCCAAAGTCAAGTTATCTATGGACAGAAAATAAGAGAGAACTCATGCTTTGATGCTGGCTCAGCATGTATTATTCCATATCAGGTCAAAGAAACCTGATTTAATCATACTGTATCTTTTGGGAAATATAACTATCATTTATTGAGTGATATACTTCTGTAATACTTTTATGTGAATTAGTCCCATCAAATTTGCCTAAGATCTCCCATAAAATATGCATAATTAACTCTATTTTACATATGAGGAAACTGAGACATAAAGAAACTAAAAAACTTAAATTGGGCAATACAATTTCAAGATGATAAAACACAAGGCTCTAAGTTCCAAAAACATTTGTGTCTAAGATCACTGTGAAAAAAAATCTTTGCTACTGGGTTCTTTTCCTGATAGCATGGGCACTATCATATCATAGACATGAACTTTCTTACATGTTCTTTTTTAATTGTACTTAAAAAAACACACAAAAATAAAATTTAACTTCTTAACAACATTTTAAGTGTACAATACAGTATTGTTTACTACAGGCACCGTGTTGTACAGGTCTCCAGAACTTTTTCATCTTACATAACAGAAACTTGATACCTATTGAACAGCAGCTTTCCATTTCTCCTCCGCTACTGCCCCTTTCTACTTCGATACCTTTGACTACTTTAGATATCACATGTAAGTGGAATCATGTAGCATGTGTCCTTCTGTGATGGGCTTATTTCACTTAGCATAATGTCCTCCAGGTTCATTCATGTTTTTTTTTTTTTTTTTAAGACCTTCTTTTTTTAAGACCAAATAATGTTCCTTTGTATGTACATACCACATTTTCTTTATCCATTCATCCTTCGATGGACATTTAAGTCCACAAATATTTTCTCTCATTCCATAGCTTGTTTTTTCACTCTGTTGGTTGTGTTCTTTGTTGTACAGAAGTACACAGTTTTAGTTTTTTGTTTTCTCATGCATTTTTACCTTTACTGTCTGTGTTTTTGGGGTCATATCCAAGAAATAAGTGCCAAGACCAATGTCATGAACCTATGTTGTCTTCTAGGAGTTTTATATTTCCAGACCTCATGCTTAAGTCTTGAATCCAATTTGAATTGGTTTTTGTAGATGGTGAAAGACTAGGTTCCAGTTTTTTAATTTGCATGTGGATATAGTTTCCCCAACACCACTGGTTGAAGAGACTATTACTTACCCATTGTGTATTCTTGATCCCCTTTCAAATACTAGTTGACAATATATACATGGATTTATGGGCTATTTTCTTTTGTTGGTTTATATGTCTGACTACATGTTAGTACCACAGTGGTTTGATTACTGTAGCTTTGTAATATGTTTTGAAATGAGGAAGTATGAAACTTTCAGCTTTCTTTTTTTTCTTGAAGATCATTTTGGCTGTTCAGGTCCTTTGTACTTCCATTGAATTTTATAATTTTTAAAAAAAATTCTGCAGCAGATAAGTTGAGTGTAAAGATGGCCCCAGTTAGTCCTCTCCCTGTACCTACATCAGTTATAACATGACTTTGCTGGTCAGGTGTGGTGGTGCATGCCTGTAATCCCAGCTACTTGAGAGACTGAGGCAGAACACTTGAACCTGGGAAGCAGAGGTTGCAGTGTGCTGAGATCACACCGTTGCACTCCAGCCTGGACAACAGAGTGAGACTCATCAATGACTTTGCACCTCCTCCTTTAAGGACTAGAATCTCTTTCTCTATTTATGGGATCTGAGCTGGCCTTATGATTTGTTTTGATGAATAGAATGTGGCTGAAGTGATGATGTTTCAGCTCTGAGTCTAAATTTCAAGAAGATTATTTTGCTTTCATACTCTCTTAAAACTCTGTCATCCCATTTTGCTAAGCTAGGACTAGCCTGCTGGAAGATAAGAGACCATGTAAGAAAATCGAGTTGTCCCAGAAACTATCCTTGACCAGCTTATAGCCAGCTGACCTACAGCTGCCTACTCAATCTACAACTGACTACAGAGATGTGGGTGAGCTCAACAAGACCAAAATAGCTGCTCAGTTGACACACAGTCTCATGAACAGTAATAAAGGCTTGTTTTTTTTAAGTCACTGAGTTTGGGGTTGGCTTGTAGTACAACAATAGGAATTGGCATATCAACTAGATTAGGAGTTTGTTCAGGAAGCATTGAGATATGTTTTAATAATGATTACAAAAGATTAAATTTAATATTTCAGAGAGAAAGTAAAAGCAAAATAAAATTGCTAGATTATTGAATTTTAGAAAAAAAGAACCAAAAAAATTTTGGAAAAAAAATTAAGGGGTGTGTGTATCTGTGTGTCTTTCTACAGAATACCTACAGAAAGCCTAGAGAGCTCTACAAATACCTATAGGAAGTCATAAATAGTTCTTATTATTTTGAGATATGTTCAATTGATACCTAATTTATTGAGAGTTTTCAGCATGAAAGGCTGTTGAATTTTGTCAAAGGCCTTTTCTGCATCTATTGAGATAATCATGTGGTTTTTGTCACTGGTTTCATTTATGTGATGGATTATGTTCCTTGATTTGCATATGTTGAACCAGCCTTGCATCCCAGGGATGGAGCTGACTTGATTGTGGTAGAGAAGCTTTTTGATGTGCTGCTGGATTTGGTTTGCCAGTATTTTATTGAAGATTTTCACATCAATGTTTATCAGGGATATTGGCCTGAAATTTTCTTTTTTTATTCTGTCTCTGCCAGGTTTTGGTATCAGGATGATGCTGGCCTCATAAAATGAGAATCTGTCTCATCCTGGGTTTTTTTTTGTTGTTGTTGTTAATAGGCTATTAATTACTACCTCAATTTCAGAACTTGTTTATTGGTCTATTCAGGGATTTGACTTCTTCCTGATTTAGTCCTGGGAGAGTGTATATGTTCAGAAATTTATCCATTTCTTCTAGAATTTCTAGTTTATTTGTGTAGAGGTGTGTATAATATTTTATGATGGTAGTCTGTATTATTGTTGGATCAGTGGTGATCTCCCCTTTATCATTTTTTATTGTGTCTATTTTATTCTTCTCTCTTTTCTTCTTTATTAGTCTGGCTAGCAGTCTATCTATTTTGTTAATCTTTTTAAAAAACTGGCTTCTAGACTCATTGATTTTTTTTAAGGGGTTTTTCATGTCTCTATCTCCTTCAGTTCTGCTCTAACGTTAGTTATTTCTTGTCTTCTGCTAGCTTTTGAATTTGTTTGCTCTTGCTTCTCTAGTTTTTTAATTGTGATATTAGGTTGTCAATTGGACCCCTTCCTTACACCTTATACGACAGTTAACTTGAGATGGACTAAAGACTTAAATGTAACCCTAAAACCATAAAAACACTGGAAGAAAACCTGGGTAATATCATTCAGGACATAGGCATGAGCAAAGACTTCATGACTAAAACACCAAAAGTAATGGCAACAAAAGCCAAAATTGACAAATGGGATCTAATGAAACTAAAGCACTTCTGTACAACAAAAGAAACTATTATCAGAGTAAATAGGCAACCTACAGAATGTGAGAAATTTTTGCAATGTATCCATCTGACAAAGGGCTAATATCCAGAATCTATAAGGAACTTAACCAAATTTACAGGAAATAAACAACCCCATCAAAAAGTGGGTGAAGGATATGAACAGGCACTTCTTAAAAGAAGACATTTATGTGGCCAACAAACATATGGAAAAAAACTCATCATCACTGGCCATTAGATAAATGTAAATCAAAACCACAGTGAAATACCATCTAACGCCATTTAGAAAGCCGATCATTCAGGAAACAACAGATGCTGGAGAGGATGTGGAGAAATAGGAATGCTTTGACATTGTTGGTGGAAGCATAAATTAGTTCAACCATTGTCAAAGACAGTGTAGTGATTCCTCAAGGATCTAGAAATAGAAATACCATTTGAAACGCCATTTCCTGTGTATATACCCAAAGGATTATAAATCATTCTACTATAAAGACACATGCACATGTATGTTTATTGTGGCACTATTCACAATAGCAAAACTTGGAACCATCCCAAATGCCTATTGATAATAGACCGGATAAAGAAAATGTGACACATATACACCATGCAGCCATAAAAGGATGAGTTCAGTTTATGTCCTTTGCAGGGACATGGATGAAGCTGGAAACCATCATTTTCAGCAAACTAACACAGGAACAGAACCACACACTGCATGTTCTCACTCAAAAGTGGGAGTTGAACAATGTGAACATATGGACACAGGAAAGGGAACATTAAACACCAGGGCCTGTCAGGGGATGGGGGTCTAGGGGAGGGATAGCATTAGGAGAAATATCTAATATAAATGACAGGTTGATGGGTGCAGCAAACCACCATGGCACGTGTATACCTATGTAACAAACCTACATGTTCTGCACATGTATCCTAAGAACTTAAAGTATTAAAAAAAAAAAAAAAGCAAAATGTTTATCCAAGACAGCAATAGGGAAACAACCCAGGCAACATGGATGGTCAGATGTAAACTCAAAGGTAAACAGATCCAAAAGAATTTTAAGAATAATTGCAAGCAACAGCAAAGCCTATAATATGCAGTTCTTTAAATAGATTAGAGGAAGGAACCTAGTCAAAGAAAAACAGTGAGATGGATACAAGGCAAAAGGGCTATCAGGAAAATGAGAAAGGAGATAGCAGAGAGATTCAATTAATTTGTGGTTTCACTCACTCCATAGGAAGACCCTAAGGAGTTTCTCACTCTAAAATTGTCTTTTAGCAGAGACAGTTCAGAGTTGAGAGAGCAAATAATACTAAAAGCATAAGGTGTGCTGGCAAACTGAAGGTAGATTGCTTTGTTTGTACATTGGTATCCTGTCATCAATCCAGGTATTGTGAAGACATTGCAGGATAAGAAGAGCTCTTCCCAACTAAATGTGCAACTGTATTAGGGGACTCTCTCCTGGAAGAGCATTTGATTTTATATCTGGACAACTGGCAGAAACTTTATGAAAGCATGGAATCATGCGATATTTGTGCAAATATGGTAGAATTATCGACTGAGGATTTTGTTCAAGCTACTATAGAGGGCTGGTATAAGCAGTGCTGTTTCCTTCTCTTAGGTGTAACAAGAAGGTAGCCAAGTTTTGGTCTTTTGAGTTCTCAGCATTTTGTCCCAATGAGTTATTAACAGCTTTTGCAAGTCATAACCAAAATTCAAAGTTGAACTCAAACTGTGCTCTGACCCAAACTTAAGTTTGAGGAGAATGCAGGCTCATTTGGTGTGGGTTGAACTGAGTGATCCCTATGAGAAAGGAGATGAAAGTTGAAGGAAAAAGAGGGGGAAAAATAGTGATACACCTGAGACTGGCAAGAATTCCCCAACACTAAGAGAAGGAAGAAAAATGGGTGGTTTCTACAAACGGTAGACAGGACTCATGAATGGGAAGAGAAGAGGGAATCTGGCTGCAGGATACAGAAGTAGGTTAGCTGTTGAACCACAAGGTGCTGGGAACAGTAGTGAACATTTCATTTATTAGGCCTGGGGTTGGAGAACAGGAGACAGAAAACTCCAATTTCACACATGGTGCCACGCCTGAAAGATGGTAGGGGGTAGAATTGGTGGAAACATCAGCTAATCCAAGGAGGCACAGCACCAATGGTAACTGTTAAGAATTAAGAGCTTGGCTCGTGCCTTTAGTTTTCAATGGGATGCCTCAACTATCTTGTGTTGGAATCGGAATTTAGATATGTGATATTTATTGTACATAAGTGTTCCTAGAAAATGTTTAGCCTACTCCTACAACAAAGTAAAATCAGAGGAAATCTACTTTTAAAAATAGAAATCATCATTAACTAATCCATTTGAATTATTTGACTAGGAAAATAAGCCTGGGAAAAAATCAGCAAACTTAATTTATTAATCTATTTAAAAGAACTTTGCCAAAATTTTATGACAAGAACTATTTTACTTTTTCCTTCTATTTTAAATTATAAGATATTTCACATATTTCTGAAAAGGTCAGACCAGGAGATAACAGACACCCAAATACTGACCACCCAGATTTAACAGCTGCTAACATTTATTAAATTTGCTTTGGAGCCTATTTTTAAAAAATAAAAATAAAATATTTCACATGGAATAAAAGTCCCAACTTCATCTTTCCCCTCTCTTGTTCCCTAGAAATAACCCTAGAAATGACTATTTTGAAGTTGTGGCTAACATTGTTTTATATTTGACTTATGCATCCATAAAAATATGTATTATTGTGTTATAAAATTATCTGACTGATATCATTGTTGTAGATTTTTATATAATATTCACTTACAAATTTTAATTTCTTCCATATCTGTGATTCTACACTCTTCTTTTATTCCTAATGCTGTGTTTTAGCTCTTTCTCATTTTCTACTTTCACTTAAAAACTATTATGAGCCTGCTGGTATTTCATATATTTTACAAGTCTTTTTAAATCTACCTTCTTGTTATTTAATACATTTATCTGTTTCATAATGATATTTTATTTTTTAAATGTTTATTCTTACCTTTTCACACTTGTATTTCTGCTGTTTACTTTTATTCTCTGCCCTTAGCTCTCTGATATATGATAGATAGATATGTTAGATTATAAAACATACTTTTTGAAACTATACAATTGATAGAATCTATTTTTATCAACTTCCAAAAGAAATTAGCTTTTAACTGTGTTCTATTTCAAATGAAATACCTAGCACAGAGTTTCTCAGCGGTAACAATATTGACATTTGAGGCTGTCTAATTCCTTGTTGTGAGGAGAGAGTCTTTTGTGTTATAGTATATTTTGCAGTATCCGTGGTTTCAACCTCTGGATATCAACAATGTCCCTGTCCCTCATAACCAAAAATGTCTCTAGACATTGCCAAATGTCCCCTCAAGGACAAAAGCACCCCGATTAAAAACCACTGATCTAGCAACTTGCAATCCATTTACCATTCTGCCATTTCCTTAGTACAATTTCTAGAGTCTTGTAGGTGACTTCATCTTCTCTAGGTCAGACTAAAGTTTAATTCTTTTCATTTAAAAGTGAAGTTAATTTTGAAATACTCCAAGAGAACCATAGACTAGTCAAAAGTGGTTTTCCTAATACCCTCTTATCCTCTGCTCAAAACAACCTTTTATAACATTACAACATCCAGATTTCCTTACATAGGTTTTAACTCACAGCTTAAGGGATAAATTATTTTCCATCTGGACATGCTCCATATTTGAGAGGTAGTAACACAAGTTTCCCAAAAACAATGTTTCTACTGTACATAGAGGAGGTGATCTAGACCTGTTTATACTATCTTCTATCATGAAAGTAATCTGATGTGATGCCTTCATTTCACACCTCTATTACTTCATTTAAGGTGGTTTTAATATATAGATATCATGGCTTCTTACAGCATAATTAGTAGGCTGGCAAATTTTTGGGCAAATATTTTCTTTAAAATTCTGATATGTTTTTCCACTCAGGAGATTGTTTTCTTTTAATATTAAAATTTATTTCTAGATTTGTGCTTTTTGTTTTTCCAGAAATACTTATTTTTTTTAAGTTGAAACTTAGTTCTCAGTGATTCACATGCTACATTATCTGTCATTATTTCTGTTCATTTCCCTTTTTCTCAGCATTCTTTGAAAATTAGAAATTTTTTTCGCCTTTTTGTTTTCCCTTTTTTTTTTTTCTTTTGAGACGGAGTTTCACTCTTGTTACCCAGGCTGGAGCGCAGTGGTGCGATCTGGGCTCACCGCAACCTCCGCCTCCCAGGTTCAAGCAATTCTCCTGCCTCAGCGTCCCAAGTAGCTGGGACTACAGGCGCGCACCACCACGCCCAGCTAATTTTTGTATTTTTAGTAGAGACAGGGTTTCACCATGTGGACCAGGACGGTCTGGATCTCTTGACCTCGTGATCCACCCGCCTCGGCCTCCCAAAGTGCTGGGATTATAGGCGTGATTCACCGCGCCCGGCCTGTTTTTCTATGTTCTAATTTTTACTCATCTTATGTTTGAGCAGTGTGAAACAATGCTCTGATATTTGCATTTCTTTTTAATATTTCCCATAATCTTAACTATATATGTAGTATATCAACTTATTTTGTTTTCATGTATTTGGGGGTTTTCCAGATACCTTTCTGTTTTGATTTCTAATTTAATTCCATCATGCTTAGTGAACTATTTGGTGTGAATTGAATGGTTTTAAATTTATCGACCCTTGTTTTATGTCACAAAATATGGTTCACATTAGTTTTGTGTGCACTTTAAAAGAATGCATGTTCTGCTATTGTTGGGTAGAGTATTCTCTAATTGTCAACAGTCAAGTTGGTTAAGAGTATTGTCCAAAACTTCAGTATCCTTACTGAATTCTGTGTACTTCTTCTCTCAATTATTGTGAGAAGGATACTGAAAAATTTGACTATAGTTGTGGATTCGTCTATTTTTCTAAGCAATCTTATCACTCTTTGCTTCATGCATTTTGAAGCTATATTATGAAGTGAATTAAAATTTTGTATTACTATGTCTTCTTGATGAATTATTTCTTTTGTTATTGTGAATTGCCTTCTTTATTTCTGAAAATAGTCTTTGTTCTGAAATCTGCTTTGTGTGATATTAATATACCTACTCTTAGTTTTAATTAGTGTTAGCATAGTGGTTCTTTTAATCAGCATAACATGTATTTCTCCACTCTTTTAACCTATTTTATCTATTTTATTTTGTTTATTTTGAGATGGAGCCCTGCTCTGTTCCCGGGCTGGAGTACAGTGGCACAATCTCAGCTCACTGCAAGCTTGACCTCTCTGACTCAAGCAATCCTCCACCTCAGCTTCTCAATAGCTGGGACCATGGGCTCATGCCACCATGCTCAACTAATTTCTTTGTATTTTTTGTAGAGACAGGGTTTCATTATATTGTCAAGGCTGGTCTCAAACTCCTGGACTCAAGCTATCCACCAGCCTCAGCCTCCCAAAGTACTGGGATAACAGGCATGAGCCCCCACACCTGGCCTTTATCCCTATTTTAAAGAGTGTTTATTGCACTCAGGTACAATGGGGTCTTGCTTTTGTGTCCAACCAGATAATTTCTATCTATTAATGAGGATATTTAAACCATTTATATTTAATGGAAATATTGATATGTTTAGATTTAGCTATAACATCTTGTTACATCTTTCCTATTTGTCCCAACTGTTCTCTGTTTCATTTTTCCGGTCTGACCTTTAAACAAAATTTATATTCATTAACACCCCCACCCTGACTTCAGGGATACCACTTTCACACATAATAGAACATTTAGCTTTCTCACAGCTCGCTGATGTTTCATTAGTCTTTTTTCTTACGATCCTTTTTGGTAGTTCATATTTTTGTCTCCAAGTTCATTGATTCCTTTCAGTTTTGTTTGTTTGTTTGTTTGTTTTTTAATATGGAGTCTTGCTCTGGGTTCAAGAGATTCCCCTGCCTTCACCATCTGAGTAGCTGGGACTACAGGTGCGAGTCAACACGCCTGGCTAAGTTCTGTATTTTCAGTAGACATGGTGTTTCACCCAGTTTGGCCACTGCAGTCTTGAATTCCTGACCTCAAGTGATCTGCCCACCTCAGCCTCCCAAAGTGCTGGGATTACAGGGATGAGCCACTGCGCCCAGCCTCAGTGTATTTTTAAAATCACAAACTGTTGGCTTTTTTGTTAATAATGCAAAAAGATAAGTCTTAAAGGAGGAGCTTCCAAAACCTCTCCAGATGTGTCCAAGGATGATTAGATAAAATGAGTGACATCAGTGAAGGTGTGACAAAAAAGACAATTCCAGGAGGTAAATCAAGCACTGATGATAGAACATTTCCCGCCTCCAGAGTAGAGTACCTTTGCCATAACTATCTCATGGGATTTCAGAATAGCTTTAAACCAGTGAATATAGAACTCTTTCTTTCCTTTTTAAATTTGAATAATCTGATTCTTTTCTGAAGTTGCATATCAGCAGTATGGGAGACAGATACTTCATTTTGCTTCATAGGTTTCTAGACCACAAGGAACCACATATAGAAGTTCAGCTCAATGTTGCGATTGGGTAGAACTTGAGAAGGGGGTAAGTAGAATTTGCTGGCAGAAGAAAAAGTCGATGATATATTTGTGACCAGAAGAGTTGATTGCAACAGCTATTAGAAAATAGAGTTTCACAATTCTTTGTTCTTTCACGATGAGCACAAAGTAGGATTGTTCTCCATCTACTGGATCTCAGGCCTGGCTCTGTGATGCTGAAGCAAATGCAATGTGCATAAAAGTTATGCAAGTTATTTCTGAGTAGACTCTCTAAGAGTCAGTGCTTGGTTTTTCATGCTCTCTTCCTCTGATTTGACAGTCACAGAACAGAAGGAGAAAGGAAGTTCCGTCAGCCTGAGTCCCTCCGAGACAAAGATAAGCAGAGCCATTTAACTTACTTGTGATAGACATAGAATTAAAGCAAGAATTACACTTATTTGTTGTAAGCCACTAATACTTATGAATTGTTTGTTGCCTCACATAATCCAGCTTATCTTGATTAATAAGTCATCTTCTATTATATCCTGATGCTTGTACTTAACAATTTTCAGGAATATTCTCATAGTCTGTGTCTTCGGAGGTCTCTTTTCCCTGTCTGGTTCAAATTTTTCATGTCCTGTAGTTTCTGCTTTTCCCTAGTCTTTAACTGAAAATAAAAAGTCTTTATAAATCTGTTTTTCGCCCACAGTTATTGTGTATGGATTACCCCTGGTGCCCTCCACTTAACACATCCACATGAATAGGATCACTCTCTCATCTTGAGATCAGGAAATGCGTTCACTTCCTGTATTAAGCTGCCATCTATTTGGTGAGCATGTCTTTCAGTACTGAAGTGGAAATTTAATGTCACTGCCCAATTCTCTCACTGTAACAGCAAAATGATTATGCTTTTTAAAAATCTGAACTCCATCTGTAGTTCTTCTACTGACCAAAAACCACACAAAAAACTTGTAAAAACTCTATGCATAAAATACTTCTCCTAGGTATTTTGTTGCTTTAGGGCCCACCTGTAAGATTTATAGCTAAGTTTTATCATGTATAAAATAAAATAACATTGACCTTGCAGATGGGAAGATAATGTGCATGATGACAATTTCACTGATTCAGTTCATTATTATTAATTTGTTCAAGTTATGTTATATTCATAATTTCTATAATCCTGTTCTTTTTTCTTGTTAACTGAGGCAAAGTGGTTTTGCTAAACTTTCTTGGAGTTCTTCCTTTTTGTTGCAAGGGTATCAAGATGATTCTGGGAGTAAAAATATTAAAGCATAAAATTCTATAGTTCAGTCATTTTCAATCTATCTTCTTGTTGTCTTAATAACTATCTGAATAAAACAACTCTCAAGATATTATTTTAGAAAAGTGTCTTCACTGTCTGGACCCACTAAACTTTCACATCAAGATTCAGGGATCTAGAATGAATACAGCAGGTAGCTGCCTCCATTGAGAATTGAGCCTTAACAAGGTTTATTTTTGTCTGGGTTCATTACACATTATACAAGGACATCCAAGGAAATGTCAAATGAGATCTTTTCGTTTTCATTGGGATAAAATTAGACTGGGTATGATGAGCCAGAAGAGTGTGATTGAGGGCCCTGGGCACAGGCTTCATAATGTGGCTGTGCCCACAGACTTATCCACAGAGCGTTTACTCCTGGGATTCTCAAACCTGCTGCCAAATTTACCACTCAGTTCCTGTCTCTCTGTGTGACTTTCTGCTTATCCTGGCTTTACTTTTAGTTGGGTTTTTGATTTTTTTTTTTGGCACTCAGCTGGCTATTTTGGTGCCCCTGCCCCCCAACTTCCCTAATATTCTGATTCCCTGGCTTCTACTCATAGCTCCTCTATGAGAGTAGAGCCTTAATTTGACACTTACCATGAACTTGTTCACTGTTTCCCTCCCTGAAATAAGGGCCCTTTTCCCAGGCAGCCACAACCAGAGTCTTAACTGAGCTAAGTCTTTTCTGTTGGATATTAATTGCTGGAGCCTCTCTCTCTTCTCTCCTCTCGCTCTCACTTTCTCTCTCTGATTCAACCATAATTATATTCACTTCCATTCCTATTCAAATTAACTCTTTGGAACCTGTTAACTCCTTAAGCGAAGAGATTGTTTACCATTTGGCCTTTTATTATTTCTTTCAAACTACAGTCTGAGTTAGGATAACATCATTTTGAGAAGGTTTGTCTTTGTAAAGTATTGAAAAAAATACCAGTTAGTTCTTCTTGGATCATTTACTCCTCCTAGTGACTCTCACCCACATCACACACTTAACAAAGCCAGCCCTGATACTGTCATCATGAAGTATGATCCCTGATGTTTCAGCTCAGTTTCAGCTAAGTTTCTCAACCTTAACACTTATCAGCATTTGGGGCTGAGTAATTCTTTGCTGTGGGAGGCTGTTCCATACATTGCAAAGTATTTGGCAGGATCCCTGACTAGACTGACCAACTAGATATCAGTAGCAACTCCTGTCCTCAAGTCTTGACAATATATTTAAAAAAAAAAAAAAAGTCTCCAGACATTGCCAAATGTCCCCAGGGGGCAAAATTACTTCTAGTTGAAAACCATTGCAGCTGATGAATTCCATTTGATACACCTAAAGAAAATGTTTTAGGTAAAACATTTAAAATCCTAAAAGATTTTAGGAAATCCTTTATTAGCTTTCCTCTTCTCTGAGGACCATAAGAAGTTTTCAGTCACCAAACTGATTACAGATTTCTCTGCATGTGCTTAGAAATGGACAGGCTGAGATTTAAATGCTATTACACTTATCTGTAAGGAGCGACTCTTCCTAATATTCAACAGTTGTACATTTCACCATTTTTTCCCTCCTACTTCACCAATGCTCTCTGACACATTTTCTAATTAGAGAGTTGTATTTGACTGTTGGAAAATGGTTTCAATAGTGAAATAAACTCTACCATATGTTTTATTATGAAATATAGATACTTGTCTGTTTTTAAAGCAGCTTCTAAGATGAATTGATGGTGAACACATGTCAAATTTTGATTTCAAACTAACTTGTCTGCAATAGAGATGGCTTAGACTTCTCTTTTGGTGGGTATTATAGGGAACTAAAGGTGAACAGACAATATTGTTAGCTAAAGGTAAGAAGGAAGTACCTAGTTAAAAGTCATTTGGCTCATTAAACATGGATAATTAGCAGGATAGGTAAAATCTAGCCTTCCAACAAACAACCCTCCCAGAATAAAAGAAAACAAGACAAAACAAAACCTTAAACTCATCAAAATCTATCAGAAATGCTAGATACCTTTCAGAAGAGTCTGGTAATAACATCATAAACCAAAGATATGCTTTTGATATCATATTCTAAGATTTGAAAAATTTTTTCTTTACACTGAACATGAACAACTTTTAAAACATGAATGTATACAGGAGATAAGACAGAAATGGGAGTGTAATATCAATCACTAGGGCTCTGCCCCTTTTACCAAAAGCATACTTCTATAACATAATAGTTCCTAAACTTCCTTACTTATCCTCAGATCTACCTCTTCCCCTTCTTGAGCACCTTGTTCTTTAGACATACAAAATGGGATTTTCTACTCACCTTTCTGGAAATCTCCACCTAAAGAATTTAATCTTTTCAGGAATTCCCCTTCTCCCTATATCAATACACTCCTCTAAGTCTGAGATGTTGATAAAAAATCTCTAAGTTCTTCAGCAGCAGAGTCCATTTGGGGCTGTGGTATGCACAGTACAGCGTCTCTAGAGGCCTTCTCAATGGTTACAGATAGATAAAAGTCTACTGAATATGGACCATTTTTCTCAGATGTACACAGACACACACACATATACTTCTTGAACAATTCTTAACAACTATACCATATTTTTCTAATGCTCTACAACAAAATAACTACCATTACTCATTACAATGCCTTTTCTTTTCCACCTTCTTTCATTAAAATTGTATTCTCGAAGACTACTAGAAATAAGAATTAGGTATATTACTGAGTGATATAGTCCTTTCATAACTACCCCAAACGGTGCAAAAGCTTGGACATTAACACTTCCTGGTTTAGTTCAGTTCTTGGGCAAGATAATAAGTACGGTGTAAGGCCAAAAATTAAAGCCCAATATTATGCACTGCCTCAAAATCTGGGAGGAAGTAGGAGGAATTCAAGTGGCCTAACTGCAAGTTCTGCTCACCACTCTGTTCCTATTGCTAACCTCCCCTGGCCAAACAGTCCTCTTTATCAAAAGGACCACACACAGTTCCTGCTTAGTCCTGAGTAGTGAGTTTTAGTTCCCAGCCAACCCACAGAATGATTCCATCAATCACCCCCTCCCATGGACCAGGGAGTACCTCAAACTCTTGATACTGCAATACCTGCCTTTCACAGCCCCTACTTGTTCACTCCATTCCAGAGTGTGCACTTATGCAGCCCTACATGGTGTGCTGTATACTCCTCTCCCAGGCTGTGAGTATATGTGACAAATACACTTCTATTGATTTATTTTGTCCAGTTTCAAGTATCATAGTTTCAGCCCCCTCCATAACCCTAGGGTGGGAAACCCTCCATCACCAATGGAGTGAATAGGAGGCAAATAAAATGATGATGATCCTTATCTTTGTGTTAACAATGATGGAATAGGATGGTTGTTATTCTAGGAACATTTTAAGAAGTAAACATAGTCTATGTGCAGTAAAATGTACAAATATTAAAGTATATAGCACAATGAGTTTTTGTTTGGTATTTCAAGTCTACTTGCTTTTCAAACATTACTAAATGAATAATTTGTATTAGGACTTTTTCTTTATGGTAAATGTTTATTTGTATCGATTGCCATATTTATCTATCTCCTTGTTCTATATCACATTTTTCATTCCATTACTTCCTCTTAGATTCTATTGTCTTCTTCTTGAAGCACATTCTTTAGTAGTTTTCTCATTGAGGGTCTATATGTGAAAAACTTCTTAGTCTATTTCCTACAAATTATTTTACTTTGCTTTTATTTTTGAATGACAGTGTAGCCAGTTAGAGAATTTTAGGCTAACATTTATTTTATCACAGCATTTTAAAGACAGCATTCCATTGTATTTTGGCCTCTACTGTTGTTGATAAATCTGTTGTCTAAATGATGTTACTTTGTAGGTAATCTGATTTTTTTTTCTGTTTCTGGATGCTGTTAAATTTTTTCTCCCTCTTTTCTTTATGTTATAGTACAAAATGTGCAGATATGTAGATAGTACAAATATCTGTGTTTTTATGGATTGATTTACATTTTTATTGTGATAACTTATTGACAGTAAATTGCATATTTCAACTGGACAATTCAATGAAATCTTATGTCTGTATATACTATTTTCTAACCACTACCCTAATGAAGACATAGGACATTTTCTTCACTTCGAGAAGTTCACTCATGCACCTTTCTTGTCAGTAATCTCCAGAGGTCACCAGTGATCTGATTTCTATCATCATAGGTTAGTTTTTCTTGTTTTTGAACTTCACACAGATGAAATCCTAGAGTATTTTGAAAAATTATTCTTAGTTTTTCTTGATTTCCAGTTTTATGATTCCTGTTTGCAATACAAAATAAGAAACAACAAAAATGTACAGTAGGATGTCATTTGTTTTAGAACAGGAGTTGACAAATTTTGTCTATAAAGAAACAGATAGTAAATATTTTAGGATTTATGTGCCACATAGTCTCTGTTGCATTCTCTCTGCTCGAGGACTGAATGCAATAGGCTATGCCTATAATCTGCCAACCTCTAGTTTGGAGTGCTGCTTGTTTACCTATTTTCCCATTTAATGGTTATCATCTGCTTTTTTTTTTCTTTTTCTAATTCAATTAAAATTTGCTTTATTCTCTTCCCAAATACAAGTTTATGAAGAGAAAATAAAATTTATATTCCTGTTTCACAAAGTTAAAACCTAGGAAATTGTATAAGTTAAGACAGCATGAAAAAGTTCCCTAAAGTATGAAAATTTATACTACTTTCTAAGAGAATTGGGGAAATAGGATGTAGTCAGAAAGTACACAAGAACAGATTCAAATTCTCATAAACACTGAAATTGATTTAAAAGATATTTGGGTGGTTAATATGTTTATTATCATAATTAGTTTCTGCCTTTCTTAGTTTATTTTATCAATTATTCTTTTTGAAGATACTCTACATCTCATTGGCCTTTGATTTGATGAAAACTTTGCAATTTCTTTTAGTAGTTATACCGGCAAAAAGGTTTTTCCAAAACTCGAGCAGGAAGCCTATTAAAACTATGGTTATGTCTGCCAAAAAAATTGGTCAGCACAGGTAGCGAGGCAGTGCATTCCCACCCCAGCTGTATATTCACTGAGGGATAATTTGTTCTATCAGTACATACCATCTATCTTGCTCTATAGGGTGTCTGATTTTATCTCTCTGAGATTAGGGATAGCAAATGTGCTAATTGTGACCTTATGTAACAACTTTAATAACTCAGGAAAAAATAAAGTTTCCTAATAAAAGATGATTCAGTCTTCCTCAGCCAGGACACAGAATTTTATTATTTTGGAATAATCTCTATCTTTTGTAAACTCTAAATCATATTTAAGAGACACATTTATGTTTAGAGGAAGCATTGCTGGGACCCTTTGCAATAAAGTGAAAGAATTAGAGTCCAATAATGATCCATTTTCCAGAGTATTTTAATTTATTTTCTTTCCTTTTTTTCTTTTTTTCAGATCTGTTTTATAATTAAAAGATTCCTGGGTTTGATTGCAGTTGGGAGGCTATGTCAGCCACTCTTTTGGCAAGGCCTAGTTTTCCTGAAAGGCACATGTCTTGTTTTGCATGTGCTGGTTCAGGGTTCAAATAATCTTGTGTTAAAGGATGATGTCTGTCATTAAAACTGCAAGTGCAAGACTCAGCCTGCCAAAAGACCATTAAAATGAATATGTAAGAGAGAGATAGTTTGGAAATTCAATTGAGGGTCCTGATCAACAACTAAATTTTAATAAACTGAACTCGAGTTATAGTTTGATAGTATAACATCTGGAAATCTGCTTATAAACTTTAAGAACCCTGATCTTTAACTGAGTCCTCCCCTCACACAACGGATCTCTTCTGGCTGGAGCTCATATTTTAGATACAACGTTTTTTAAACATAAAGACATTTCCATATTTTAGTGTATTATTTGACAATAAGTATTTTTTCATCTGTTATTTATAGGGAGGTGGGGGGATGCTAGAGATAAGACCAGGATAACACATCTTTGAGCTTTTCTTTGAATACCATCTTGCAACATGGATGATTACATAAATTTGAAACAAATACTATCCTGGAGCATTTTGTAGAGCAGATCCTGTTTGTACATTTAGAAACAAATATGTAAAAATATGTGCCTATGCAAGCTAGACGGTTTCTTTTCACACTGTGCAGTTTTTGTCATTTTCACAATGTGTATGTTTTGTTTTACAAATAAAACATATGAGGAGGCTATTCAACAATTGAAGTAGAAAACCATATTTTTTCTTTTCTGAAATAGGTAGGTCTTTGGGTGGGAAAAATACTGAAATGTTAGCTGTCGCTTTCCAAGGATCCACTGGAGGCTCTAAAGACATCAAGTTTGATAATCCATGTTGAAAAGTCACAAAATCATAATTTAATTACCCTTAAGATACATAGCTTCTCAACTTTAGAAAAATTAAACATCTTTCTGCTTCCTTTCCTTTCACATACCAATACACATTTGATAAAAGAAAAAAGAAAAACCAAAACAAAACAACCTAACTAAAAAATTAAATCCTTAAGTCCAAGAAATGGAGTAGGAGTTCAAAATTACTTCTTCCACTGAATAGCATGCAAAGGTTCTATCTACATTTAACTTATACATAAGAACCTCCCTATTTTTAGTATATCCCCTGAAGAGTATGTTCTCTCTAATACTAGCATGTTCCCTCTCAGTATGCAACAGGAAAAATGGAAAGGCTGTCTGCAGATGCCCGAAATGTATCACTTAATTAGATCCTGTTTCTACCAAAGTCTCTGGTTCTGTGCTAAACCCAAACTTGTGCTAAAAAGAAAGTACAGTAACAGAGTGCCATAATCACTTAGTATTAATGTTTTCTATTTCTTCATTTAACTCACTCTAGCAACTTTAATTTGAGAAAGAAAAGTCTGATACAGTAAAAAGTTAAATTAGACAGACACATACTGAAGTGAAATTTTAATGTAAATGTTTCTGTGACCTGCAAGTACTTTACTGCAAATCTGAAATGGCTATAAACACATGGATTTCATTAAAATAAAACTCATATTGCATTGTGTATTCTGAGGATTAATGATCTTCTTAATGGTAGCCACTCTGTTTCATATTCTTCTGAGAGGCTCTTTATATATATTTGCTGATTTAATTTTCACATGACTCTCTAAGGTGGGTATCATGGTTTTCATTGTATAACTGTGAGTAGAAGGTCACTTGACTTCTTGGAAGCCCCACAGCTGGTCTTACAGAGCTCCTACTGCTATTAGATTTTTACAAGTAAGAAATTAAATCTTGTGAGGTTACCTGGGTGGTTTCTGCTCATATGATTAGTTAGCAGAACAACTGAGAATAGCACCCAGGCCCTTTGAATTTCTGCCCAGTACTCCTTCTGTTTCATACTTTGTATATTCATAGTTCTACTGCAACACAAAAAGTAAATGGCCCCAAAAGCTGAACTGGAGGCAAAAGGTGAAATCTCAGGAGCCCCAAGTCTCAACTTGTAAACGTTTAAGTAAACTAGAAACTAATATTAGTTATAAACTCTAATGTAGAATCTTCTTAAATTCAATCAGAAGTATGTGCCAAATTAATAATGTTTTATCCAGTGGTTAATGTATAGGAGTCTGTATATTTTTTTTCCAATTTAATGAATAACAATGATTTTTAAATGAAAAAAATATATTTTTTTCTTTCTCTACTTGGATGGCAACTTCTTGTATTAAAAATAAGGAATAAACATATTTGTACCGCTGCAACCTCCATGCAATATGTAGTTTAATTAAATCCACACTGTCAAAAGGCTCAAAGCTGGGTTCCTTCTATCCTGATGTTACATAACCCTAGAACCCAGAACACTTACTGTATGTGGGGTACGTCAGTGAGGAAAAAAGCAGACATGCTCTCATCATTCAAAAAGGAAGACTAAAAACCTCCGTCCCCTAAGAGGTCAAAAAGTTTCTAATAAAATCAAGTCAAACTCTTCATTTAAAGGTACAGGTTTTCTATTGCAAACTCATACTCTGGAGCCTGAATTGCTTTGAATTTCAGTTTTAGTCACATTTAGTATTTTTTGGCTAAGTATTAATGTCATATTAAAGATTATCATTTTTTACATTCCCATTGTTGGTGAAATTGCGTTAGATATGGTTGTGGATTTTAACATCTGTTCATGTGACACAGATTCAAGAAGACCAACTTGCCTGTGAGAACATCTTGATTTAGAAAAAATATAAGGTAGCAAAATACAGATAACTTACCTAGGGGTTAAAGTGTTGAAATTTAGCTTTTGTTAAAGGTTCCATCTAAAGTAATTTATTCCAAAATTAGCAAAGCTAAGCACTCCCATGCAGCAGACCCCTAATTAAGAACAGATCTAGTCTCAGTCAAACAGTGGAGAAATAACAGTACTAATAATTACGGCCTATAGGAAAGCAATATTTTCTAAGAACAGCCAGGTCAACAATTACCTCTGTCACTAGCAGTAACCAGTGTGTACCCATGTTCTGAGGCACTGGCTGCTTGTTTGGTGTTTTGTTTTGTTTTGTTTTTTATGGAGTCTAGTTCTGTCGCCCAGGCTGGAGTGCAGTGGCATGATCTCAGCTCACTGCAACCTCCACCACCTGGGTTCAAGCGATTCTCCTGCCTCAGCCACCAAGTAGCTGGGATTACAGGCCTCTGCCACCACACCCAGCTAATTTTTTTATTTTTAATAGAGATGGCTGGGTTTCACTGTATTGGCTAGGCTGGTCTCAAACTCCTGACCTCCTGATCTGCCCACCTTGGCCTCCCACAGTGCTGGGATTGCAGGTGTGAGCCACTGCGCCCAGCCAATGCTGGCTTTCTTTAAGCACTGATTAGAAGAGAGGTTTACTGAGCTCTATTCCTCTGGCTTCTTGACTGACCTGGAATTTTTCTTGCACTGGAACTTGTTTACTAAGGTATTAGAGGTTTTCATAAAAACTCTGAAAGATTCTGAAAATGCTTAATAATTTGGTGACTATAGAGCAAATGAAAACTAAACACCGTAACTCCGAAGAACAGCCCCATGATCGCATAATTTGATCACTTGAGTTGTTGTACTTTACTTCATTTTTTTTTTTTTTTTGGCTTGCTTTAAAATAAAGAAACAAAACTGGTAGGTTAATTAGCCTACTTGTACCACATTTGTAGCATCCCTGGAAGGAATTAACATCTTCCTTAAGGCACTGGTACCTTGGTACCAATGCAGCTGTAATTACACTGAATTAAGTTACACTTTTATGTTAGTTCTACTCCTATTTATGTCCTTGTAAAAAACTTTCATAAACAGCATATCTTTCTATCTTTCACTTCATTATCTACATTTTCTAAATGGATCAACTAAGGGTCACAGAAACAGGGATTTGCCAAAAGCCATACAGCTAAAGAACAGTAAAAACTTTCAGCAGGTTTTTCAGATTTTAAGTTCATTCCATGTCCATGAATTTTCACAGTGTGAAAATTGATTATATTAATTTCATCATGCTTGTAGAAATTCAAACTTGCTCTTATTTACTCAGTCTATGGTCAGGACTCAGCTTCATACATAAAGGAGCAATTAGTTTTGAGAATAAATTTCTGAGCAAAAACATAATCAATTCCTTACTTATTATTCCTTCCTTATTTTTGACACTGCCTGACTTCCTGACTTTTTTTTCTTTTCCCAACAGCTCTATTAAGGTATAATGGACATATAAAAATTATATATGTTTATAGCAAATAACATGTTTTTAATCATATATACATTCTGAGATGGTTAAATCAAGTTAATTAACATATGTATCAACTCATATACTTTTTTTGTGGAAGCATTTATGATCTATTCTCTTAGCAACTTTCAAGTATACAATACATATTAACTATAGTGACCTTGCTGTATAATAGATCTCCAGGGCTGCCTCATTCTTTGTAATGAGAAGTTTGTATAGTTTGACCAATGACTACCTACCCTGTACCCCCAACTCCTGGCAGCCACCATTCTATTCTCTACTTCTCAGAGTTTAAATTTTTTAGATTATATATGTGTGTATATGTATATATATATATATGTGTGTATGTATATATATAGAGAGAGTGTGTACGTGTGTGTGCGTGTGTGTGTAATATAAGGAATATTTTTCTTTCTATGCATGGATTATTTCTCTTAACATAATGTCCTCAAGTTCATCCATCCATGTTGTTACAAATGACAGGACTTTCTTCTTTCATAAGGCTGAATAGTATTCCATTATATACACACACACACACACAATGGAATATACATTATATATATATATATATATATATATACACACACACGTATATATATATACATGCATGCTACATTTTCTTTATTCATTCATTTATCCATGGGCACTTAGGTTGATTCCATATCTTGGCTATTATAAATAAAGCTTGATGAACATGAGACTGCAAATACCTCTTCAACAGACTTGTTTCATTTCTTTGGATATGTACCCAGCAATGAGAGTGCTGGATTATATGGTAATTCTACTTTACATTTTTTAAAGGAACCTCCATAATGTTTTTCATAATGGCTATACTAATTTACATTCCAACCAACAGTGTTCAGGGGTTCCCTTTTCTCCACATTTTCACCAACATTTGTTATCTTTTCTCATTTTTTGTAATATTAATTCTAATAGGTAAGAGGTAATATCTCGTTGTTTTAATTTGCATTTTCTGATTATTTTCTTTTTCTTGCCTAATTTCTCTGGCTATGCCTTCCAGTGCTATATGGTATGGAAGTGGTGAGAGTAGATATTCTTATCTTCTTCCTGATCCCAGAGAAAAAGCTTTCAGCTTTGCAACACTGAGTTGATATTATCCCTGGGTTTATTACATATGGCTTTTATTACGTTAAGGTTCATTCTTTCTATATCTAATTTGTTGAATGTTATTATAAAAGGCTGCTGAATTTTGTCAATTTCTTTTGCATTTATTGAGATGATCATATGATTTTTATCCTTCATTTTGCTGATGTGGTGTATTACATTGATGACTTTTTCTTTTTCTTTTTTTTGAGACAGAGTCTTTGTCATGCAGGCTGAAGTGCAGTGGTGCAATTATAGCTCACTGCAGCCTGCCCCCTTAGCTGGGACCACAGGCATATGCCACCAAGCCTGACTGTTTAATTTTTTTGTATAGATGGGGTCTCCCTATGTTGCCCAAGCTGGTCTTGAATTCCTGGGCTCAAGCAATCCTCATGCCTTTGCTTCCCAAAGTGCTGGATTACATGTGTGAGCCACTGTACGCAGTCATATTGATGACTTTCATATGTTAAAACTTCCTTGCATTTCAGGGATAAATCCACTTGACGATCATGTGTCATCCTTTTAAGGTATTGTTGAATTTGGTTTGCTAGTAGTTTCTTAAGGATTTTTGAATTTATGTTCATCAGAGATGTTAGCCTATAATTTTTTCTCTTGTAGTATCCTTTTCTGGCTTTGGCATCACAGTAATGTTGGCCTCATAAAATGAATTTGAATGTGTTCCCTCCTTTTAAGTTTTTTTGGAAGAGTTTGAGAAAGAAAGCCATCAATTATTCTTTAAATGTTTGGTAGAATGTTGAAAAGTTTTTGATTATTGATTAATTCTCCTTAGTCATTATTGGTTTGTTCATATTTTCTACTTCTTTATAATTCAGTCGTAGATTGTATGTTTATAGACAATTATCCATTTCTTCCAGGTTATTGAGATTGTTGGTATATAATTTTCATAGTACCCTCTTATGTGCTTATAATCACTCACTAACATAATATACTGAAGTTACCCTGACAAGAGGTAAAAAGATGACACAGCTATAGAGGAGAACTAAATGTTAACTACATCAAAGTCTACTTTCTAAAGTGAGGTGAAATAGCTCAATACCATCAAGGTATATCGCAGCCAACTATGTTATCTGAGTTATTTTTTTAAAAAATCAGAACCACAGATTAAAAAATAGATTGAATATTTGCATATTTAGTAAAAAGAAATATATATTATCTCTCGTATTGATATTCTTCTATTAAGCACTGTAGTAACAAAATCAATTCTAAAACATGGCCTGGAAATCCAAAAAGTTAATGAACAAGTTGGAGAAACTGTGTGTGTGTGTGTGTGTGTGTGTGTGCGCGTGCGTGCGCGTGTGCCCACACAAACAGGAGGGAAAAGAGAGGTTGGTTAATAGTTACAAAAATACAGTTGGTTAGATCTAGTGTTCAGAAGCACAACAGGGTGACCATAGTTAACAATAACGTACATTTCAAAATAACTCGAATAGTGAAATTGGAATGTTTCTAACACAAAGACATAATAAATGCTTGGTAATAGATATCCTGTTACCCTAATTTTATCATTATATATTGTTTGCTCATGTCAAAATATCACAAGCATACCACTAATATGTACAGCGATTATGTATTTATAAATTAAAAAAACAAAATGATTGCCATAACAAAGCAAATGTTTACAGAACTAAGAAGATATATAGGCAAAGATAACATAACAATAGAATATTCTAACTTCTCTCAGTAAATGACAAAATGCAGGGGCACAAAAATCAATAAGGATATAGAAGATCCAGGCAGCGCTGTGACTGTTACACCAAGTAACTGCAGAATATATGTTCTTTTTGATTGACTATTGAAAATAGCCATGCACTATTCACCAAGAAAGACTATATACAAGGTCAAAAGCAAGTTGCAACACATTTCTATGTAATTCTCGTATAAAATATTTCAATCTGAACAATAAAATTAGAAGACATCAAAATGTGGAGATTGCAAGCAAATAGCGCTTATGGGAAAATGAATAACCTTAAATTTAGATGTTAGAATAGAAAATTCAATTATGTAAATGTCCATCTAAAGCTGAAGAAATAAGAGCAGATTAAACTCAAAAGAAACTAGAATGAAGTAAATAATAAATAAAAGAGCAGAAATAAATGAGAACAGGTATAAAATAAAAGATCTAAACAAAGCCAAAAGTTTGTTCGTTTAAAAGAGTGATATAAATTAATCTATATAAATAATATAATAATAAGCCCTTAGAAAGATATATATTACTACAAGGAATAGAGAAAATACAAACTAATCAATTTGAAAAACGAAAGAGGGAGCATCACTGTAGATTCTGCAGATACTAAAAGGGATGAAAAGGTGCTACCATAAACAAGTTTATGCCAATAGATTTAACAACTTGAAATAAATTAATTCTTTGAAAATCACAACTTCTAAGCCAACACAATTGAAAATAAAAATTAAATAG
This sequence comes from Cebus imitator, assembly GCF_001604975.1. Lineage (NCBI taxonomy): Eukaryota > Metazoa > Chordata > Mammalia > Primates > Cebidae > Cebus > Cebus imitator. Next base: position 105,445 of record NW_016107848.1, on the reverse strand, counting down.
TGCTATATCTCTTAAAGATATGAATGTCATTATAAGAACTCTTCCCACAAGGAAAATTCCAGGCCAAGCTTTGTTTATTAACAAATTTTTCTAAACATTTGAGGGAGAAATAATGCCAATGTTACCAAAACTCCTTCAGAAGAGACAAAGAGGAAACATGTCCCAACTCATGACACCCTAATATTGATGCCTTATGTGAACACCAATTAAAATGAAAATTACAAATCGATATTCCTTATGAAGACAGATAGAAAAGATTGAAAAATTGGGCCCAGTGATGTATAAAAAGCATAAGACATCATGCTCAAGTGGGATTTATCCCAGATATAAATGGCTGATTTAACATTCAAAACTAATCATGCAATTTATCAAATTAATAAGAGAAAAAAACTTTATATATAGAAATTATCATTTTTATAGATGAAAAAATTTTGGCAAAATATCATACCTGTTCACCATATATTTATTACCTGGTCATAAAAAATATGTTAGCAAATTAAAAATAAAAGAGACTTTCTTCAATCTGATGAAGGATTTCTATTAAAAATTTATGGATAACATCATAATGTAAGATATTGAATGTTCTCTACCCTTTGGGAACAAGGCAAAGATCTCCACTTTTTTCTGATCACTTTTACTGCTTTTATTCAAATATTGCACTAGAGGTCCTAGTCAGTAGTCAGTACAATATGGCACAAAAAAATTAAAAGAAATAAAGATTGAAAAGAAAGACATAAAACTGTGTTTTCACTTTTAACAGAAAGTACAAAGCAATCTATAAAGCATTAGGATAAAAGAATTTAGCAATATTGTTAGATATAAGATTATAATAAAAATTAAATTCTATTTCTCTATAACAGGAACGTAAAGCAGAACATAAAATTGTAAAATAAGATAAGAGCACTGAACAAACTTGAATACTTAGGAATGAGTTGAACAACCTGTTTAAATCTACTTACATTTTAGATTTAAAAGCCTCTACAATAAAAATAAAACTTTTAATTCTTTTCAGAGTAGGAAAGAATTATAAAACACCTAAATAAATAGAACTAGATGCCATATTAATGGATAGGCATATTCTATATTATTAAAATGTTGATTCTTCCCAAATTAAACTACAGCATCAGTACAATCAAATCAGAATGCCAGTGGGTTTGAGTGTATGTAAATTGATGAATTGATTCTAAAATTTATATGGAGATGCCAAAAACCTAGAGTAATAGCCAAGAAAATCTTGGCATAGAAAAGCAAAGTTTTAGATCTTCTGCTACACTATTATAAGATTTACTACAAAGGTTTACTATAGTAGTAAGACTATATGGTAGTGTCACAAGGACAAATATTTCAATGGAACACAATAGAGTCCAGAAAGAGGCCCACACTTAAATGGCAACTTGATTTATGAGGAAGGCACTAATGGAATTTATTGAGGAAATGTTAGTCTTTTAAATAAGTAATGCTGAAGTATAGGAAACTGTATGGAAAAAATAAACCTTGATTCTTTCCTCATATAGTCACAAAAATCAATTCAAGATGGACCATAGACACAAATGTAAAAGCAAAAACTATAAAGTTCTAGAAGAAAACACTGGGAAATATTTTCATAAGCTTGGGTAGCCAAAAATTACTTAAATGGCATATACAAAAGCACTAATTAGAAAAATAAAAAATAGTGAATTGGATTTTATAAATACTAAAAGCTCTGTCATTGAAAGACTTTACTGAGAAAATGAAAAGGCAATCCACAGACTGGAAGAAGTTACCAGCAACAGATACAACTAACAAAGGAGTTGACTCCAGAATACATGCCTTCTATAAGTCAGTAAGAAACAGACTAGAGGAGATTATCATAAATTATCTAGGTGGACCCAATGCAGTCATGAGGATCCTTATAAGTGAAAGAGGGAGGCAGGACAGTCAGAAAAGATACATCATCAGAAGCAGACTTCAGAGGGATTCAGTCTCTGACTTTACGCATGGAATGGGGCTACAAGCCAAGGAATGTGGGCTGCCTGTAAACTGGAAAAGATAAGAAAATAGATTTATACTTGGAGCTTCTGAAAGAAATGTAGCCTTGCCAACATCTTAATTCCTATGAGACCCATTTTAAATAAAACAATAAATCATATTTACGAAATAATAGTAATGGGCTGCTTTAAACCACTAAGTTTGCGGCACTTTGTTACAAAAGAGAAAACTGTTATAACTTAGAATTTCATTTTCTAGATGGCTACCTTAAAATAGCTGAAGATATATACAACAACGTTCTTGGAAGTATGAAAATGGTAAAAAGTTGGAACCAAATTCTCTTTCAATAGGAAAACAAAACAATTGCAGTTTATATTTTGGACTATTATGTGACAGTTAAAAGAATGAATTAGGTGTACATTTTTATTATTTAAAAATCCCAAATATACATATATATTTGAGATGTTTTGCTCTCTGCCCAGGCTAGAGTGCAGTGGCGCGATCTCAGCTTACTGCAACCTCCACCTCCCGGGAAGCTGGATTACAGTTGCCCACCACCATGGCCGGCTAATTTTTCTATTTTTAATACGGACAGAGTTTCACCATGTTGGCCAGGCTGGTCTTGAACTCCTGACCTCAAGTGATCTGCCCACCTTGGCTTCCCAAAGTGCTGGGATTATAGGCATGGCCCCCCATGCCTGGCCTAAAAGTATATTCTTGAATGAAAAACAAGTGCACAAAGCATAATCAGTATGCATATTCACTTCCTATGACCACTGTAACAAATTACTATACATTTACTGGCTTGAAAAACCAAACATTTATTCTCTTACAGTTCTTGAGGTCAGAACTCAAATCAAGGTATTGGCAGGGCTGTTTTTTTCCAGAATCTCTAAGGGAGAATTTGTTTCCTTGTCTTTTCTGGCTTCTGGAAGCCGCCTTCAGTCCTTGGCTCGTGACTCATATCTTGTACCATAGACCCTTTCTCTGTCTATTTCCGTGGTCACACTGTCTTCCTCAAATCTTCCATTGCTTGCCTTTTATAAGGACACATTTAGGGACCACCTGGATAACCCAGATAATCTCCTCATCTGAAGACCCATAACATTTATGCCTGCAATGTCCTTTTTGCTAAATAACATAACAGTCACAAATTTTAGGGATTAGGATGTGGATGTTTTGGTGGGCCATTATTTGGTCTACCACAGTGTGATACAATTTAGATAATTCTTGAAATGTATAGATTCAAGATAGAAATAGTTAATGGATATGAACACATTCAGGGAAGATGCAAAATAAAGGACTTTCTAAAATGGCCAAAAGGAAAGTTAATGCCGATTTTCTGAAAAATGTCCTTTAAGTTCCTTAATTTTCTAGTGTCAGCAAGCAGAAACACATAACAATTGCAGGAGGGGCTTCATTCACTGCTATATAGCAAGAACCACCAACTTCCCAGCCTATGACACTAGAATCCTTCATCATTTTCTAATTCCACCCAATCGATCGATACTACACATGTCACCTACAACATACCTATCTGCAGCTATAACTCTCCATATTAGAGTTCAATCATTAAATAGAAACTGATGACTTATTTTTTTTTTTACCAAACATAGCTTATAAGCTTGAAGGAAAAAATACAAAGTAAGATTTTGAAGAGAACAGAAAACAGAGCAATTTCAGAAAACAAAATGGAAGGACTCATGGTCTGTTTTAGGAGAGCTATCATTTGGATGAGTTAAGAGTGTAGGGAAGTTTGAGGAAGGTGAAAAAGGTGTGAGAATGGGAAATATTACACCAAAAACATTGCAACATTATAAGGTATAAGGTGGGTTCAGTTGACTAGCTTCATTACTGGAAGATTTTAGGAGGCCAAAGCTCAGCTCAGGGCTCCTGCACTGTGTGTTCTAACTCTTTTGGAACGGATTGGGCCTGGCTTTGATCTCTGGCTCCTCAAGTTTAGGGACCTGCTGTGCTGGAAGGGCCAAGGTACTCCTAGACAGCTGGTCACAACACTCCAATGGGTGGTGCCAGCCAAAATACTTTGTAGGGTGGTGGCAGCAGGATCTCTCTTTGTTCACATGTGCCAGCAGCAGTGGCAGTGGCAGTGCAGTGGGGTGCATACTTGTTGGTTGCAGCACGGAGCTGGCGGGTGCTGCAGTGCCAGCCTCTGTGTAGCAGCAGTAAGGCTGGGGGTGTAGGGCCTTTGTTTGCACCAGTGGTGGTGTCAGCAGAGGAGCAGAGCACTGGTGGGTGCAGGACTGTATGCGTCCCCTGTGCACGTTTGTGCTGGCAGCAGTGGTCACTCTGTGCTTGAGACAGGGGATTTGCTGTTCTCTGTGCCTAGTTTTGCAACAGCAGCCCCAGTGCAGAAATGGGGCACTGACGGGCAGGCCTGGTGGGCTCTGTGCCTGCCAACACTCTGACAACAAAGGCCGTGTGGCAGGGCAGGGGAGCAGGGTGCATTCACGCTAGCAGCAGTGGCATGGGAGGGTGCATCCACGCATGCACAGTGGCAGGGAAGGGAAGGGAAGTTCCACCTGTGCACACACATGACAGCAAAGTGATATGGTGGTGGCCACGGGTGGCTGCCTGTAGGCAAAGTGGCATGGGAAAGGCTGCACTGCAGGGAGGGCACAGGAGGGCTGCTGTAGGCAGCTCTGCTGAAGCACTGTTGGTCAGGTGTGGTCCACCACTGCAGGAGCTATGATGTTAGTACCCAGCAGGTACCTAAGGGCTGCACTGCAAGCAGTCACAGCCAGGCTGGGGCTCCAAGAGAGGCTATTTGAGTGAGGGTTGGGTTGAACTGGACCTATTCTCATGAGCAAGACTGCTCTGCAGAGTTCAGGTTCAACAGTTACACTAGGGTTGAAGACTCCCATGGGAGCAAACTCAGACTAGGGAATGGGTATTTCTGGCTGTGCTCCATGACAGATGCTCCTGCGCCAAACTGTCCTGGGCTCCCCACCAGCTGGAATTCTGTCTCTACCACTTCTCTAAGCAGCTTTCCCTGTCAACTCAAGTGTCCGCAGTGGTCAAGGAGTCTCCTCCTACTGGGATTCCAGAGGCCCATGGTGAGAGCAGATTGCTCCTTGCCAGTTAAACTCACCACCTCCACATTGCCTGACTTTTTGACAAAAGCTTTTTAATTGGGTTGACATGCTATCTCATTATAGCTTTTACTTCCATTTCCCTGTGATTAGCGATGCTGAGAAATTTTTTCATGTATCTTTTGGCCATTTGTATTCCTTTTTAAAAATGTTTACTCAGATCTAAAAAATCAGTAGTGTTTTGATATACCAACAGTGAACAATCTGAAAAATAAATAAAGTAATCCCATTTACAATAGCTGCAAATAAAATTAAATATCTAGGAATAAACTTACCCAAGGGAGTGAAAGATCTCTACAGTGAAAACTATAAAGTATTGATGAAAGAATTGGAAGAGAACACAAAATAATGGAAAGATATTTCATGTTCATGGATTGGAAGAATCAATATTGTTAAAATATGCATACTACTCAAAGCTGTACAACACCCATTGGAGTGTTGTGTATTTTGGTAGGGATTCTACCAATTCAGTACAATCCCTATCAAAATACCAATAATATTCGTCACAAAAATAGAAAAAAAATCCTAAAATTTATATGGAACCAGAAAAGTCTCAGAGTAGTCAATATAATTCTGAACAGAAAGAACAAAGCTGGAGGCATCACACTATCAGACTTCAAATTATATTATAAGCTACAGTAACAAAAACAGCATGGTATTGACATAAAAACCAGACCCATAAACCAGTTGGATAGAAGAGAGAACCCTGAAGTAAGTCCACACATTTATAGTCAACTCATTTTTGACAAGGCACCAAGAACATGTACTTGGGAAAGGACAGTCTCTTTTTTTTTTTTTTTTTTTTTTTAATTTTTAGCACCAGACATGGAGCTCAAACCCACGACCCTGAGATTAAGAAAGGACAGTCTCTTTAATAAGTGGTGCTGGGAAAATTGGATATCCATATCCAGAAGAATCAAACCAGACCTTCATCTCTCACCATATGCAAAAATCAAATAAAAATGTATTAAACATTTAAAATAAGACTTGTAACTATAAAATTATTAAAATAAAACATTGAGGAAATTCTCCAGAACATTAGTCTGAGTAAAGATTTCTTGAGACCTCAAAAGCACAGGCAACGAAAGCAAAAATGGACAAATGGGTTTACATTAACTAAGAAGCACAGCAAAGCAAACAATCAGCAAATTGGAGATAATCCACAGAATCTAAGAAAATATTTGCAAACTACCCATCTGACAAGAGATTAATAACCATAATATTCAAAGAGCTCAAACAACTCAATAGCAAAAAATCAAATAATCCAGTTTTTTAAATGGGCAGCAGAAATGTTATAATTCCCTGTTGAACTGAAATAATTTTGAAAGTACTTTGAAAACTAAGTATGTGGTAGATATTTGGATATTTCATAACTGTGGAGAAGACTGACCTTTCTTTTCATCATTCTAACAGGAAGATTTGTCCTGACTAACTCCTCCTTTATTGTATATAACCTATTCACAGTGGCTTCTGGAGATCCTCTTATCAAAAATGGCTACTGTTGGCCAGGTGCAGTGGCTCCCTCCTGTAATCCCAGCACCTTGTGGGGGCCAAGGCAGGCAGATGGCTTGAGCCCAAGAATTTGAGACCAGCCTGGCTAACATGGCGAAACCGTAAATCTACAAAAAGTACAAAAATTAGCCAGGCATGCCTATAGTCCCAGCTACTGAGAAGGCTGAGGTGGGAGGACTCAAGCATAGGTTACAGTGACATGAGATCAATCCACTGTGCTCCAGCCTAGGCAATAGAGCCAGACTTTATATATTAAAAAAAAAAAAAAAAAAAAAAAAAAAAAAAAAAAAAAAAAAAAGCCACTGCCTCTACTTCCTCCCCTCCTCTTTCTTCATCATTTAAGTTTCTCTCTGCAAAACCTTAGAAGACCCACTTTTTATTCTCAGGGGGAAAATACTGGAGACATACATAGTATATAAGGCACGTAGAAAGGGTAAGAAGCTTCCGTGCCCTCTCCAGGTAACTCAGCACCTCCCCAGTGCCTATCCTTTGGAGTTTTATAAAGGAGGCTTCATTACATAAGCATGGTTGATCATATCATTGGCCATTGGTGAGCAACTCAACCTTCAGCCTCTTTCCCCTCCCTGGAGATTGGGAGGTGGGACTGAAAGTTCCAACCTTCTAATTACATGGTTGGCTCTTCTGGCAATCAGCCTGCCTCCATCCGGAGGTTACCTTGGAGCCTTCAGCCAGCAGTCACCTCATTAGCATACAAAAAGACATTTATCACTTGAAATTCCAAGGGTTTAGGAGTCGTGTGCCAGGAACCAAGGACAGAGATCAAATATGTATTTCTTATTATATTACAATATCAGAGGCATACAACATATTGTTTTCCTTAGCATATACATTGTGAAGTGATTACTGCAATCAAGCTAATTAATCTATCCAATCCCTCATATAGTTATATGTGTGTGTGGGGGGGTGTATGTGCAGTAAGGACAGTTAAGGTAATGTCCTATCAAATTTCAAGTATGCAATATGGTATTATAGTCACTGTGTTGTACATTGAATCACCAGATCTCACTTGTCTTATAAGTGAAAGTAAATGTATCCTTTCAACAAAATGTACCCATTTCCTCATCCTCCCAGCCCCAGGCAACTACCTTGCTACTCTCTTTTCTATGAGTTTGACTGTTTTAGATTCCACATAAAAGTGAGACTCTGCAGTATTTGTCTCTCTGTGTCTGGTTTATTTCACTTAGCGTAGTGTCCTCTAGGTTCATCCATGTTGTTGCAAATGGCAGGATTTCCTTCTAAGGCTGAATAAGATTCATTATACATAGTATACATTATATACAAATATATAATAGAATAATATTCAGCCATATATATAATAATAGTATATATATATACATCACATTTTTCATCTATATTCATCTATGAATATTTCGGTTGTTTCCACATCTTGGTTATTGTGATCTCAACCTGAAATAATCAAAAGAATCAGAATCCAGTTTAGAGAGCTTATTCAAGTGAAAAACTAGGAATAGCCTTCCAAGATATACAGACTCAAGAGAAATGAGGTCAGTGTGTCAAAGCTAAAAGTTGAGGTTTTGCTTATATGGGGGTGGGCGGGTAGGGGGAATGAAACCTAACAGGGTTACATTTTTTTTTTTTTTTTTTTGAGACAGAGTTTTGCTCTTGTCACCCAGGCTGGAGTGCAATGGCATGATCTAGGCTCACTGCAACCTCCACCTCCTGGGTTCAAGCAATTCTCCTGCCTCAGCCTCCCTAGCAGCTGAAATTACAGCGCCTGCCACCATGCCCAACTAAATTTTTTTTGCATTTTTAGTAGAGACAGGGTTTCACCATGTTGGCCAGGCTGGTCTAGAACTGCTGACCTCAGGTGATCCACCTGCCTCCCAAAGTGCTGGAATTACAGGCGTGAGCCACCACATCTGGCTAGTTACAACATTTTCTATACAAGGCTGACCTGAATGGATTGTATCATCAGGAACCTGAGCCCTGTGGCTTCTGGTTGAGTTCAGCCAATAGGAGCCCTGGCAAATCAGAGAGAGGGTGCTAAGAAAGATCTCCTGTATTTTTTTCCCTTGCCATCTTTCTAAGACTCACCTGGGATTAACTGTATTAGTCAATATATAGTCACTGCTAGACTCAAACAAGGAGAGAAAGAAAGTTACAATTTTCTCAAATTTCTATAACTTTCCCTTTTTTCTTTGCTTTGGGGTTAGAAATGGTGACATTCCTACTGCAGCTGGACCCAGATTCCTATACTCTTACATACAATTCCCCTAATCCCCTCTCATCTCTTTTTTCTTTTGTTTGAGATGGAGTTTCGCTCTTTTTGCCCAGGCTGGAGTGCAATGGGCTATCTCAGCTCACCACAAGCCTTCCAAAATGCTGGGATTACAGGTTTGAGGCACTGCCCTCTGCCCCCCTCTCATCTTTATTAATCACCTCTAGATGAATAAACTCTTTGCATTATCTTGAGACTGCTGTTGCTTCCATCTTGTCACTTACCTGATACAGGAGGTCAATGTATTGATTACGCTTACATTCTTTAAAGTTCAAAATAAAAATTTAAGTACTCCTAAAGAAATGGGATAGTAATTGAGAGATGATTGTGTTTTACGTAACAGGTGATGTACTGTCAGTAAGATATGTTACTTAGAAGTATTAATATTTTGCTGCCATTGCTAAATGAACTCAATTCAATCAATGAGATAGAATAATTCAGCCAGTTTTAATGAAGAGAAAACATCTGTATTGGTGTCATTCTTGATTTCCCAGCATACAGTAGGCACACTGCAAGGTATTCTCCATCACCACGTCTAGTCCTCACAAGACATTGCAAAGTAGGTGTTTTTAAACTGAGAAAACTGTAACTGAGACAAAGTAACTTGCCTAAGTTTACGGAGCTATTCAGTATACGAGCTAGGATGTGAATCCAGGTCCATAAGCCTCTAAGTCATGTTCTTTCCACTACATCATGCTGCCTCCCAAGTAGACGAGTGCCTTCTCCATGGAAATGTGGGATCCTGAACTGCCCAGATATTTTGATTTTGTGAATTAAAAGCCAATTTGATGTAGGTATTTGGAAGTATTTAATTCATTATAATCATGTCGTTTTTCTTCAAATATTTTTCTATTTTTTGATTATTTGCCTTGATCCAATGTGAGGGAACATTTGGAAGTGTCATACTAGAGTGTCAACATCACAGCTAAATGTTAGGCTCTACATTTTATGACGTAAATATTTACAAAGTACGTGCCAGATCACCAGAGTAACCATCCAGTTCACGTCTTGGTTTTGGAATCACTCACTGCATGAACAACAGAGGAAGAAAGTTGAACAAAATTTCAGTGTCTGATGGCAGCACAACATGGCCCAGCAGTTTTTGCCCCCTTTCTCTTTCCACGTGCTTGCCTTCTTGATCAGAATATAATTGGTAATAACACTGTGATACCCAGTACCAGTGCCTCAGAATTTGCACCTACAATGTATAAGTCTCTTTTTGTAATCAATCTATGAGGGCTGGTTTTAATCTTGTCATGCTTTAATTCTATATTGACCACCTTCAGAGACTAAGAAATAGCCCACCATTTTTTCCCAGCAGAAAATAAGAAAAATAGTCACATACTTGATTGAAAAATTAAAACCTCTAACAGTTCAGATCTTTCTCCAAGTAAGAGGAGACTGCTGGCAAAGAACTAGTCTGCAAGATATTTTTTCCAGAAACTCTCACTTCATTATTCCTGTTAAAGAGTTTAAATTGCTGAATTCTTCTTTCTTTGGTATGTCTTTTTAATTCTGTCAGTGATGTTCTATAGAAAAGCTCAGTGTCCAAATCTTGGAATTTATTAAAAAGTAGCTGAAAACAATGCAAACTCTAGCCACTTACTAAAATTAGAGATTATTTTTTAAATTCCCTTTCTGATTTATCACAACCCTATAATCTAAAGCATTTCTGAACATCTCAAAGAGGTAAAATTTCAATTAAAGCACATTTTGGGGCAGTTTCTCTCAATTTTTCTTATCTGACACATACAATTTTAAGGAATACTTCCTTGGACTGTCAAACACATGAAGAGGGCATTGCTCCTCTTGTAGAATTTTTAATTTTTTTAGTTTTGATGGATATTGTTATTATTTCTATTGTTATACCCTCCTTCTAAATGAGTCTGATTTTTCCTACCTGAGAGTGGCCATAAGCTCTAGCCCCTGCCCTAACTAGAAATTCAAGGGATTTAGTTGTAGATGTTTACAGTGTGTCTTGAATGGGATGCTTCTTTATCCTGGTGGAAGGCCTAATACCCAAGTGACCTCAGGCCAGGTGTCCCTTTCACAGGAATCTTATTTACACTGGCAGATGCCCTTGTGACTCTTGTCCAACCTGGGTCCAGTTTGTTCCTACCAAGGTAGCTACTCTCTAAAAAGAACCCGAACTGCAAAGAAGATTAGGCTCAGGAATGCATGTTTCAAGTGAGACACAATGAGGAAATGAACTGAAATGTATGAAACAGAAGACTGTTATCACTTACACGTCCTAGAGCACACTTAGGGGAAGCGTTGGGGGCCTGATGGGGAAAACCTGAGGCAGCAGGGAGTTCAGCCAGAGAGTGGTGGCAGGTAGAAGGAAAAAGAACAAATGAGGGAGAGGAGAAAGAAAAAGGAGAGGGAGATAGCAGAGGGAGAGGGACAGAGAGAACCTGTGGAGCTACGTCTTTATTAAGGTCCATGGGCATGATCCCATCGGCTTTCTCTTAGAAGTTGCGAATTGGCCAGTTTAAAGAAAACTCACACAAAGAGAGGGCCTTATTTAAGTGACCCTGGTGTTGACCATTAAGGTTTCATTGTGGTCAGCATCTATGATGTGTTTGGGGTCACTGATATGAGGAACAAGGAGGCTATATCATAAGCAACCACACGGGAAGGAAAAGATTTAACTAGGTCAAGGGTGATGGGGCACAACAGTTTCAAACAACTTACAGCAGTCTAAAAATGGATGAAAATGCAGCAAGTATATTAGCTAAATTTATAACACACACATATTAGTATGTAAACCGTCTGGTGGGCCTGCCTTAAGGTCATCACCTTTCTTATACACTTATATGCATATATTTCATATTTTAGATCATCATTTTAAAGCAGCCTCAACAGGGGGATTACACACTGTTTGTATGCATTTTCAGAAATTTATTATATAAGCTTCCAAGATAAAATAGCCTGTATTTGAACAGCTCTTGAAAAAACACTGCAGGAAAATTATTATAAATTGCAAACATGTATATTTCATGATTTTGTTCTACTTTGTTTCATTTCAAGGAAAATTCTCTCTTGGTTCTGGTGCTTTATTGACGTGATTTAAAAAATATTTTATAAAACTGATTAAGATAATTCACTGCTGCAGGTGTTACCCGTATACAGTGAACTGTTAATAACATCATCATTCACACTTGCAAAATGATTCAGCGTCTGGTTCAAAGCTCCCTCTTCTAGAGGGCCTAATAGCTGCTAGAGAAGTATTCACGGGGAAAACAAGCAATATTGCTGGTGGTATAGTTGTCATGGAATATTGGTTGTTTCCTTCTCAGCTTCTCTTTGCTTAACTGCAGAAGCCTTGTTAAAGTGTCAGTGGTGGAGATAATGATAAGACATTGCACTTCTATAGCCCCTTTCAGGTCACATAGTGTTATTTTGAGCATTAATTAGCAAAGTCACAAGAATAGTCAGAAAGAAGGGGAAGGGGCATGAATATGAAACCCACACCAGAGCAAGACTCAAAGCAGCAGTTTACATCAGGAAGCAAAGAAGATTGTGTCTAATTAGAACTTCAGGGATAATTTCAAAAGACCTGGTGTAATTACCTGAGCGGGAAGTGAGCCAGGTGGAGGGTAACACCTCTACTCAGGAAAAAAAGTTCTATTTATATTCCTGGGCCCCTTCAACTATAATTCTAAGTGCCCATGAAGAAAAGTAAGATTTCTACCTTTCAAAATGTTGTTTTAAGTATATTTTAAGGTTTCATGAGCCATTATTTTTACTGGAACTTTTACATCGTTAAACAACAAATGACCTGTTAATCCAATATTACATTTAGACCCATTTTGAGTTAAAGGTACACACTCTGAAATCTCCATTCCAGGGATCTTGCCTTAAAGTTTATGAAAGCTATCTAAGAATTGATCACATTAATCATGTTTTAACAAGCACATATATTCAAAGTGGCTTTCAAATACAATTTTTTAAACAAACTTTTAAGAACGCAGATTGTAGAAAACTATAGTATAAAATAATGGCAAATGTAATTTAAAATGCAGAAATATCCTAATTTCCCTTGGTTTATGATAAAAAATAAAATATTCTTGAAGAGAATGAAAAAAATGAATGTGGGATAAGTGATTATTTTCAACTTTGAGTAGCAATGCAGTCAGGGTAACATGAATACATTTAACATTTTACCTAGGAGACACAGATGTAGTATCTCACATGCATGTGTTTAAAAAAAGAAAGTTTGCTTTGAAATGCAAGGGAACCATGCTGAGAAGCAATAAAATGTTAGGTTTCTTTATGATCAGCACATAAGCTGTTTTTAAATTCTTCTAGGGAATTTTTTCATACCATAAGACTAGGGACAACAATTAGCCCATTAGTATGCATTGCAATGTAGCTGCTTATTGCTTTTATATTAAAGGTGAGAATTATACAGCTCTCTACTTTTATTTTTGAGATCCCTAATAGGATGTGGCCTCCCGTGATGTGAGTTTTCCCATACTGCCTTGCCAATGATTTTAACTTGACACTTGGTCAAGGCCATGGGGGCGTACCATTCTCTCGGGAATAGAGAAACCTACTTTGTCTACTAGAGGTTGTGCTTATTACATGGGGCAGCTTTACACATGAACTACTATTGTCTACTAGTCACTGAAAGTCTACGCTAATCTGCAGTTGAAAACATAGTTGTCCTGAAGAGTGAACATGGAGAATGAGGAGATCTTTCACCAAATGTGCATCCCACTAACCAGTAGCGGATATTTAGGCCCTGCAACAAGAACCAGTATCATGGCTGGGAATGTAGTGAAGAATTTGAAGGGAAGCTGGGTTAGTTTTGGTAATGAAGTGCCATGACACAATGACAAGGTAAGAAATCAGAAAGTCAGATATATGTTTTATAGTTATTCTGCTTTCTCTTAGCATGTCTGTGATTTAAAAATTCATAGAAGGGCCATTTCTGGGATTGACCTTTGTTTTCTTCAAACCCCTACAGTCCTCTGCTCTACCAGCTGAGCTATCGAAGGATGCTGTGGACCTTTGTTTTCAAGATTCTCTCAGCTACAGACTTTTTCTCTGCCTTGGACAAACATCACTGCATGCAGAGAGACAGGCAGGAGCAAAGTTTGCAGAGTTCACTTCCAAGCACCACCCAATTTCCCAAGTCTAAGTCATTTGAGTCTGCAGAGGAAGTCTATCTGATTCTGTGAGTTTCTGTTTGATCTCCAGTTCCTTGTGCTGCTGCTCATGTGCAGGCTTGACTATAAATTGAATCCCAGGAAAGTCCCACCATTGGCTTCTAAGTTGTCATAGAAAAGAGTATATGGGAGGCAGAGACAGGAAGGAACTCAAGAAGTCGTTCAAAACACTGGGTCAATGGTCATCTCAGGTTTTCATAAAACCAACTCTTGCATCCTTAGACAGGCAAAATGTAAACAGTTCTTAGTCTAGCCAGGGCTTAGAATGGATGAGAATATAGACAGCGGACATTCCATTTTTCTGAATGCTGAGTCTTTTCTTTAAACCAAGACCTTTGGCTTAGAATTTCAGCCTGTAATTACCCTTTCTCTTAACTGTTATTAAAGCTTCTATTGATCGGCCGTTGAGTATGTAATAGCATTTCACTAAAATCAGAGTATCTGGGAATGATTAGAAGTATTTACTGGAAATCTAATTTGACTAAAAGCAAAGCATCTCGCCAGGCCCTGATTTCCTTCACTTAAGATTTCTAGTCCCCAAAAGTAGAGAAAGTACAATCATCTTAAGTTAATGTTTAGATCCTCTTTTTGGTAGGCTGGGATAATATGACCATGTAATCTTTAGTAACTTGATAATGAGGGGACAGAAAGGCTAAGCATAATTAAGTGGAGCGCCTTAGATATCAGGAGGGTAAGAGCGAAAAGTCAAAACAAACACACAAGTACACATGGGAAAGGGATAATTCTAGGCCAGGTGCAGTGGCTCATGCCTGTAATCCCAATGCTTTGGGAGGCTAAGGCAGGAGGATTGCTGGAGGCCAGGAGATTGAGACCAACCTGGGCAACATAGTGAGACCCCATCTCTACTGAAAAGCACAGGGAATGGGGCCAATTCTACGGCCTAAAAAAACTCAAAAAGAAAACTGGCAGACAATAGTGGAAAGATATCCAAAATTAAATACTATTTTTTCATACCTGATTTCAATGAAAAAAGTAGAGGCGTGTAAAGCCGAAGAATTTCTCTGGTAAGTTCAGGCTAGAAAAAGGGTGTGTACGAAAAGTGACAAGGAAGGCCTCCAACCAGGAAGACTTTAAAAGCAGCATAAACTTTTAAGAGAGTGTCGGGCTAAATTCAGGAATGTGCTGAAGCATTGGAAAGTTAAAGAAACATACCATAGGAGAATTCTTTTAAACCAATACCTTATTTTCAGAGCTGGAACAAGCTCTATAAGACAAAGATGTTTTATTTTGGATCATAGCAATATAAGGCCATCAATTTTGTTACAGATGTGAAAATCATGACCCAGAGTACAAAGAGACAATCAAGAGCTAATAAAGGCAAAAGCCTCGACTACATCCCAGTTCTCCTGAATGTATCCTGTGCTTTCCTAACCACTGAAGCACATCTCACCAGGTGACTTAGATGTGTTTAAGGTGCTCTCTTTCGGGATGAAAAGCCACTGAACAAGAGCTGGATAGGGGAGCCCTGGCTTAAGAGCAGCATGCTTAAAAATAGCTTAGCTATTTTGGCAGGCTTATTTTTCTCTCATTTCATCCTTTGCTTAATATCATGGAAATAATTTTTGGCTCTATGTGTTTATTAGTTGGTTTGGGCTTCCGTAATAAAATACCATAGGCTGTGTAGCTTTTAAACAACGGGAATTTGGTTTCTCCTAGTTCTGGAACTCAAGGTGCAAGCCACCTGAGTTCCTGGTGAAGGACTCTTCCTGGCCTCCTCCCTGCTGTCTCCTCATATCGTAGACACAGAGGGAAGCGAAATCTCTGGTGTCTCTTCTCAAAACGGAATTAATGCCATCATGGGGTCCTCACCCTCATGACTTCATCTAAACCTAATTACCTCCCAAAGGCCCATCGCTAAAAACAGTCACATTTGGGGTTAGGGTTTCAACATATGAATCTGTTGAACTCGTATGTCGGGGGCCACAACCCAGTCCATAACAACATGTTGTAATATATTTTGGTGGGACAACCTCAGGAACGCTGTGTTCATTTATGGATACATTTAAGGCAAACAAAGGCTACAAACTTCACTCAGAAGAGAGAAATCAGAATGGAAAAAAATTTGACACCATGTCATCTTGTGACATGGTAATTGCCCCATAAACTGCATACCCCGAACATACCTCGGCTTTCCATTGAAACTGCTCTCTGTAACCCTAATGTGACAGGCAAGCAGTCCAAACCCACGCCATTTTGGCCCCTGCACCATTTTAAGGAAAACTAAGACTTGTAATAAGTAACTAAGGTCTCTAATTTCCACCCTACTCAGACAATGTGTAAACTGACACTTGTCTTGACTTCTGTGAACCACTTAAGTAACAATCGGAACGTCCAAAGTCCCCTGGCCCTCAGAATGTCCCAAGTTCCTCACCCTCACCCCCGCCCAGGAGTGGTTTACAGAATGTCCAAAGTCCACTGGCCCTCGGAATGTCCGAAGCCCTTCGCACTCACCCCCGCCCAGGAGGTGGTTTATTGGCATAAAAGGTCTTGACACCCTCCTTTCGTGGCCACAAGTTAGAGAGACACGAGTCCTAAGTGGCCTCCGGCAATAAAGACCCTGTAATTTGGCCTAGTCTTTGTCTCAGAGGTGATTTTGCACTCGCTGGGTTACAACAATCTGTGGAAGATTTAAAGCAGGAGTTGTACAGTCAAGTATTTATAGTGCCCAGACCACAAATATAAATACCTAAAATTGAATACAAGCAGAAAAATATTTCCCGAGCATTAGGGAAAAAATCGCTGTAAGCTTGAGGATAAAGAACACCTGATAGTCTATCTCAGGAAATGCAGCACAGTAGGGAACGATGGGGACTATGTCACACTGGAAAATCTATGCATATTTTAAAGGAGGCAGCACCACCTCCCTCTAGCCTATTACCCAGGAATGCTTACCCAGGGTTACTACTATTCCTTATTCTTTCAAAGTGAAAATTGAAATTCTGATATTTATACAAAATTTCCCCATTTTTATGTCTTGGCTCAATTAATAAAACAAGTAACAACAACAAAATCACTGTGTGAAATAAACAAACTCTCTCCAAACTTGAGCAGGAGGTTCATAGGCCAATACTTGGCTACTTCTGAGGTAAAAGACCTAGGTATGTTTATTCTGAACAAGGAAAAACCTAAGTGGTAACTTCCATTTCTTAAAAAAAATATTAGGTGGGAGAAGAAATGAATTATTCTTTCTGGTCCTGGCTGCGACCGAAAACTAACATTTTAGGGAGGTAGATTCTAAGGAAGAAGTTTCTAAGAGAGATGGCTGAAGACATTCCCCAAAGGGATTGCTTCAGAGAACTGAACCTACTGCAAGAGATAATGAAATTTTGCTTATAATCAGGAAGGATTTAGAAAACCAACAGAACATTGCCTTATATGTATCCAAACCATATCTTCTACCCAAATAAGTTTATAGTTTCAACCACTAAATTTTAAGAAATTTGTAATTTATCTGAAGATGCTAACGAGAAGAAACATAAAATAATCAAGGAAATGGTGCTATTCCTTCATAAGAACAAATATACACTGAGAACATTACTCATACTGACCAGATTCCCATGTCTCCCACCCAGCATCCCTGTCACCACAGATCTATTCTAGAGCTGGCTTCTTGTCTGGCCTCATGATATCAGATATAACATAAGTAAATAACAGGACCCCTGAGTCCAGGCAGATGTAAAAAGTGTTAAACATAAAGCATTGCAATATTCATATTTCAGTTCAGCTGGAGATCAATCTACAGATTAGATGTTAAGCAGGAAATGACTCTTCTCATTAAATGGTGTTTAAGTGTTCTTCTTCTCAGCATTGCCTGTAACTAAAACCTCTGGTCTCATAGGAAAAAAGGCACAGTCCAGGAACAAGGCAAACATAGACTATTGTACTTAGAAAAAGTGACAGCTACACAAATGTTTTCCTTAGCAAATTTAACAGGCAAACAGTTTTGGTTAAAGGAGGTTGAAGGTAGGGAAAGTTCTTTCATTCATTCATTCATCAGTTATTTTTGAGCCACTATCAAGTGCCAGACACCACAGACATGTTCGGGATACAGCAGTGGATAATGCACTCATAGTTTCTGCCTTTATGGAGTTTTAGTTCTTGTTAGACTGGAAAGAATAACACACAAATAGAAAAATAAGTGTATGACATAAAATCAAATCATAATTACTAGGGAAAAATAAAGCAGTGTAAAGAGTGAGGCAGGAAGCATGCTCTTTTAGAGGTGATATTTGAACAGAGTTCTAAATGAAATAAGAGAGTCAATGAGAAAATACATGGAGAAAGAATTTGTGGAGGAGAAAATAAATGTTTTCTGGAGGAGGAAACAAGTATAAAGGCGTGGTCTAGGAACAGGGAAGTAAGCAAATAAGAGGGTACTAAGTATTCAAAATTGATAGATAATTATAACAAAAACTTCATTTTAAGCAAATCTATGACTAAAACCCCAAAATTCTCAAAGCAGAAACCCTAGTTTAGGACAGATCATGGGGTATTGAGTTTCACAAAGCAAAGATAAAAAACGTTAGAATTAAATACAATCAATTCATTTTTTATTACTTACAGACTCTTGATGTGGCAAAACTGTAAACTGATATATATACACATTTGTATGATAAAATGTGTAGAACTTTTAATAAAGAGTGTAATAATTTCCTGACAAATTCTTTATCTTCTCAAAATTTGGGGTGAAGAATTCCTTTGGATGCTTTTATTTACAGATACCTAAGCTCCAATAGTCATTATTTCTTTGTCCATTTTCATATGCTATAAGAGTGTAGATTGATACAAATATTCTGGCAAGCTATTAGGTTTTAGTGTATAAAGAGCTTTGAAAAAATCCAAGCCATTAGATACAATAATTCTACTTCTAGGAATCCATCCTAAGGAAATAAACAAATGCAGACAAAGATTTATGTGCAGGGATATTCACAATAGCTCTATTTATAATAGTGAAAAATTAGAAAACAACTTAAAAGTTCAATTACAGAAATTACCATAAATTCATATTAGGAAATATTTTATAACCATTGTAAAGTGTGATTTCAAAGATTTTTTATAAGAAGGCATTCTAGGGCCAGGCGCGGTGGCTCAAGCCTGTAATCCCAGCACTTTGGGAGGCCAAGGCAGGTGGATCACGAGGTCAAGAGATCGAGACCATCCTGGTCAACACGGTGAAACCCCGTCTCTACTAAAAATACAAAAAATTAGCTGGGCATGGTGGC
>NW_016107848.1:0-86053 GCF_001604975.1 Cebus imitator | reverse complement strand
AAAAAAAAAAAAAAAAAAGATGGCATTCTAATGAGCTAAAATAAAATAGGAATGCCATTAAAATTTATATATATATACATAAAATATACAAAAGATGTATATGTTTATACATATAGAGAAAAGACTGAAATATAAACCAAACAGCTGAATAGTAGAGGGACAAGTATTTCTATTTTCTTTACTCTTCTTCCCCAAATCGTCTCCAGTGACAACACATAATTGCTACATATAAAAACAATTTTTTTGAAAAGCATCAACATTTGGCTGTCCTTGGGTAGTTTCCCTCTGATGGTGGGAAGTTGGCTATTTCTTTTAAGTCTTCGAGTCCTCTCCAAAAGATATTATCTTGTGTACATTTGTCTAGCTGATGTCTGGGCCCACGGATGTGCTTGACTTTGCCTGTCAGATATGATTGCACTTTCCCATGAGTCTCTCTAGCTCTGGCTTCGAAAATATCTGTGACTTCCTGCATAAAGACCTAACTTTCCCATCTTGGTCATCTAAAAATTTTTCCTCCGCTCTGCCTCTTTCTTAGCTCTACCTTTCTATAGCTGCCACTATTTGTGCCCAAGCATTACAAAGATTAACAAAAGGATCAATGACTGCACATTGTGGAAGTACAAGCCATCCAGGCTAAGAATTTAGATTTCAAAACTCTTAGGTCCAAACCAGAGATCCCCACAGTGTATTCCACCATTTGTAGGAGGTGCTCTTTGAAACAAATATTTCTTTGGTAAAATAAATTTTAGTAATCCTTGCACAGTATATCCTCTTCTTAAAGATCCATAATGCATATTAAAATGTTAAAGTTTCTAAGATGTACTGTACTATAAAAAAGTGACTGGTTTTGTCTACCCAATACGCTGTGGTCTGAATGTATGTGCCACCTCCTCAACAAATTCATGTCTTTATAAAAGACACTTGAGAGAACCTTTTTGTCCTTCCACCATGTGAGGACATAAAGAAAACATCATCTGTGAGGAATAGATGTTGAATAAATCTGTTAGCACATCTGGGACTTCCCAGCCTCCAGAACCATGAGCAATAGTACCCAGTATAAGATACTTTGTTATAGCAGTCCAAATAGACTAAGACACCCAATATATACCAATCTTAATGAGAAAAACCTGTTTTGTTTTTCTTCATGTATTTTCCTTTAACATTCTTTGGAACTGGAGTTCCACAGAACTCTCATTATGAAGCACAGGTTAGGTAAATTTGAGAATGACAAAGGCATAAGGGAATGTTTTAGAAAACAGAACCCTTATGGAAATGTTTTCAAAATTATTAAGACTAAAACCTTTCATATTGATAGTGAAAAGTGTAACCATGATCTGACTCAATGTTTCCCTTCCACTTTTTTTATAAACTTAATTCTCATCGGGATCGAATCATATCTGCTTATCTCCTCATAGACCCAACATATAGACTGAGAATGCATCTGTTCATTTCAGTGAGTTTGACTGCACTGTGTCTTGGTGGAAGGAAACTCTGGGTTAAATTATAGCCTCATTTTCTCTATGTGCCTAAATTACTAATGGAATAATACAGTAATTTAACATTTGTTAATAGGATAAGTGAATTGAAAAAAATATATTTTTCTACATCATCTTGACTACAGCAAGAAGGATACAGACCTCATTGTATTTTTGTAATAATTTTCACCAAAAAAAGACCTTTAAAGTGGTCATTTTCACACTTGTAAAAAAAAAAAAAGCTGACCATTGTTAACCCCATTTTCTAATAAAAAGCAAAGCGGTTACATGATGTGCCCAGGGTCACAAGGCTATGCTTTGTCTTCATCCAAGCTATCTTGGCTCTTGGATTTTGGAAAGGAAGAAATGGAGGTGGTTATCTGACGTGACAGAACTTGGAGAATGGCCAGCCACCAGCCTCTGGAAAATAGCTCATTCCCAGTTACCCTGACTGTGTCCACTCTGGTTGTCCATGGGAGCCCAAAGTCATTTAGTCAGTCATGGAAGATACAGAATTCAAACCCAGTTTTCCAAGATCTCTTTTGTTCTGCTGTCCTTGGAACTGGTATTTGAACAATTTTCAGTTTTTTTTAATCAAGATTTATTATTCTGTCATAAATGAAACCAAAACAGGCCCAATGTAAGTATGAAGTTAGCCATGGCCAGGATCTCCCCTCTCCATGTGGCGCCCACAAGCACCCCTTCTTTACAGACAGAGATGCAAGACACAACCCTCAAGACTTCTCAGACTCCTTTAGCAATTTGCAGCTTCTGAACAGGATGCTTCTTTTTGCCTTTCTCATTAGGATGCCTGAATGGCCTCTTGAATGAGTTGAGATTTCACAAAAAAATAGGAATAACCAGTGTCTTCTGGTCACTTCTGCCTTCAAACCTTCCAAAATTTCTTAGGGAATTTAAAAGCTTAAAATTAGCGTGACAAAAAATATGGGAGAATATGCCAGACCAAACGGTAATAACAATAATCATAGCTACCATTACTGAGCACTTTTTTCGGTCACCCTAATAAATAAGTTTTTATTATTTTATGTAACCCTATTTTATAAGGTTGACCTTATTTTCTTTTTTATAGATGAGAAAAATGAAGCTGAAAAGAAAGGAGTAATAAATATCCAGCCCTACCTAGGTCACACAGCTAGGGAAGCGGTAGTGCCAGATGTCAAAGCCCACCTCTGCCCTCCCCCTAAACCACACACTTAATACCATTACGAACTTCCAGCACTTCAGGATGGGACCCTTTCCTCCAAAGGTAAGATGGCAGTATGTTTCATATCAATAAAGTTGCCTAGTTCTTAAAGTAATGGCACCCATTAAGTCAGGTGTTAGAGGTCTAGTTCTTGTGTGGGCCTGTTGATATCTCTCCTCTGCTCATATAATGGGTCTTTAATCTCATCCACTTGGCCACCATTTAAAATGTGCTGTGAAGAGACTAGATATCAAAACACCATAGATGGCTTTGTAAAATCCATTCTAATAACAACAACAACAAAACTACCTAAAGTGAAAGTACTGCTATTTTTATTTAGTGCCATCATTTTCACATGTGAAAAACAGGGTTATACAAAATTTCTAAGTCAAGTTGCTACTAGAGCCCAGAAAGTCCAGCACAACACTGTTTTGTTTTGTTTTGTTTTTTGTTTTTTTGTTTTATTGACAGGACCACAGCAGAACAACTTGCTAGCTTGCTACTTGTGGATATACGTCCTGCTTCGGAGAACTCTGGTTATCATATTTTACCAAGTGTGGTTGCAAAAACCGTGATGTCCCTCACACATGGATAGAAATGGAGTAATTTTTTTTTTTAAGTTTCACTAACTAGTATGTAAGAAATAGGCTTTTTTTCTTTAGCTCCATGGATATTATATCAGTGTTAGGAATATGGAAATATTCATTTCAGCATAAAATTAGAGAGTTTAAAAGGTCAATTTGAGATGTTTACAACAAACTAGAGTTAGAGGCAAACAAGAAATTTTCTCTTTAATAAGGAGAAAAAAATTACACTGATAATTGCCTAAAAATTATATTTATTTTCCAAATGAATAAATGAGGCTTATTTGATGTCACATGAGTACATAGTATTTCTTCTCAAAAACAAATTTTATACTTAATTTTAAAAATATGCACAAATATAATGGAATCAAAGTAGCTTAAGACTGTAAACATTTTAACTTGAAAAATACTTCAGTTTAAAATCCTAATTTGAGAAGTATTTACTCCACATGGTTGTATACCTTGAAGGAAACTAGGTCCCAAACCAGCCTCTGTCTTGGAAATGAATGAGTGATATTGATCTACACCCAGTTATTGATGATGCAAAATCTCTAATGACACCCTCACAGCTGTTACAATCCAGTGGTCCAACAAAGCATGAATTTCAAATATTTAACAAAATTTTCCCTCCCATCTGAGCATCTCTTTTTAATTAAAGAATAAAAGGAGTGATTGTTCCACGTGATTTCAATGAAAATGAAGAATTAAATTTGTGGGTGTGCGCAAAGTGGAAAATAAAAAGGAAAAGGATGGAACACAGAAAATCCTTCGCACAATTAATCAGACGACAAAGGATTTGATTAGCTCACAAGAATCAAGGGCTTTTCTTTGCTAAATGTAAAACAACGTTTGTCCAAGATTATGATTTCATACAATGTGTTTCTCATCCCACCTTAACTCTCCTTTAAACACCATTTTTTGCTATCTACTGCTTCAACATTCAGAAACGCCTGCCTCAGAAGACACAAAAGCTCTGTAATGCCGGGTTAAAGTTGGCACTTTATCCTTAACTCACTTCACTGAGTCTGGATTTTATTCACCCTCAAAGACGTGTCTTGGAGATAGAATTCTAACACCCTTAATTTTGAATTTTCTAGCTTTTGTCACTTTAAACCAGATCCTTAATGTTATTTAAATGTGGGTGTGTTGTTGTTTTTCCCCTTTGTGGGGAAGAGGTAGGGAGAAGAATGTAATGTTAGTTTTAACAGAACTATCTTGTTAATCTCGAGGGACATCCCTGTAGCTGAAACCCACTGGAGTAATAATAGCTCAGCGACTCACTCCCTGCAGACAGCTCTGCCGAGTCAGTCTGGAAAAGCTCTTTAAAAGCACAGTCTCTGCTGGCCCTTTTCTTTTGGTTTCTGTGGAATTTTTCTTAGTAACAATTTTTAGCTGAGGGGGTTATGGACAATTGTAAACTGGAAGCATTGAAAGAAGGAGGTGGGGAGGGAGGCTGCTTGCTGCACTAATTAAAACAAAGCCTGCTTGTATAAACGGCGTCCCCGCCCCCCCCCACCAATCCGGTGCAAAGGGGCAAACAGCACAAGGGCCTCTCAGAGCACACAGCTCTGGATTCTGCAGGGACTTATAATTTTAAATACAATTAAAAGTAATGCCCCTTTGTTGATTATATTCTCCTTGCCAAACTTGAGGACGGCTGAAGCTGCCAAACATTTACTTTTAAATTTAGTGTGCCCAGCCGCCTTCCAAATGCTGTCAGTTTCACAGAAGGCAGGGCAGTCTGTGATTAACAGCTTCCCAAGATACCAGTAAGTTGCTTGAACAATATTTCAAATGGATGCTGGTTCTGAGACTGAGGAGATCAAGCCGGAATGTGGTGTCACTTTGGGGTTTAGAGGGTGGTGGGAATGTTCTTACCTCTTGATAGTATACAAGTTTGAAAGTGGAAACCACCACCAAAGCAAACTCCTCAATTACACATGTGCAAACAGCAGAGAGTATCTGGTCCAGACCTAACTAAAAAAAACTTGTCAAATGAAAGAGAAATGCAAAAACATGCCTGTACTTTGTCCCTTGAATTTTAAAAGCATCTAATGTTACATAGCTCATGTGAACTTTATTTAAAACACGGCCATCCATGAAGTATTCCCTTTATGGTTTTAGTGGTTGTCCTCCTTCCTTGCTGTTCACAACTATGATTATTTTATAAGCCCTTTGTAGCTGGGTTTGAGTTAACCTTTTAAATATAGCTTCGTTTCTGACAATACAGGAAATATAATGCCAAAGGAAGCTCTGTAGAGATGATGGATGAGAGAGTCAGACAAACAATTTGAAATGAGACATCCTGGGAAGACAACAAACTTGTTTGGGACTTTCTTGATTTTTCCAGTGTGACTGTCTATAAAGCTGAATGCCAAGTTTTGATTCCTAGGTTTTATGCAGCTGCATAGGTACAAAACTAATACTTGGCTAGGTGTTCTTTTTTTTTTTTTTCTGATGAAAAATGCAGGCTTGAAAAACAAGGTGCAGCATCCGTTTTCAATTTAAAAAAATTAAAATTTAAAACCTCTCCCTCTGGGCCTGGTACTGAGCCAGGTAAGAAAATGGGATGGGTGTGGTCACTAAAAAAGTAATAAGATGAAAATACTCTTCTGCTTGAAGTAACTTTATATTTTAGTGGGTTTTCCCTCATTCCAATAAAGAAAGTTACACTGTGCTATCACTTTATTTTTAAATATTTTCTTTTAAAATCCATTTCCTTTGAATTTTTGCCAATTCTTGAGTATACAGCATTTGACTTCTATTTTCTCTGTGCATCTCTGATTTCTGTTCGATCCCACAGGGGTAAATATTTGACATCCAGCCATTCCCAGGGGTGGCAGAGCAATGTACTAAACACAGAGTCATTTCACTTCACCAAGAAATGAAGTCAGGCTCCAGGGGATAAACAGCCGTCCATAAATAACCTCTCAGAAGTAGCCTAAGGAACATGTCCAGCAAAGAAATCCTGGCTCAGTACACTCTATTTTGTTTATTTTGCATAAAAGTTTTCTTTGTCTAGATTTGCACTAGCATAAAAACACTTTCAGCAAAATACACAGTTAATACAAAACAAAACCAAGTAGGAAAAAAAAAAAAGTCTTATCTGAAAGAAAATTGACTGTTGGCCTTTGAAATGCAGGGAGAAAACAGACTTACCTGACATTCTAATGATTTTAAAAAGTGGTAAGAAGAGGAAAAGAACATGAAGGGAATTTCATGCCAAGTACGAATATTCATATCCTCTCACTGAAATCTAGGCCATGAATAGTACAGTTCAAAGCATTTTCTGTATCTGACTTCCAGAGGCAAACCTAACTGTAGTCAATAATGAGACATGCCACAAGACAACATTTGGTTGAAATCTAACTGACCCATCAGTACTTATGAGATAGCTTGTTTCTGCATTTTTGATAATCTGTAGGATATTTACAATTTAAACATGTTTTTTAGGAACTTCAATCACTTCACTTTAGAGGGATGAATTCACGCAAGAAGAGGGGTGCTGGGGAAGAGTGAGGTGCACTTTGAACATTGTCATTTCACTCGGTTTCACTTAGAGCCCCTAAAAATGTGATACAGTTTATATTATTTGGATGACATGTATACATACACTTAGTAGCCAAATTCATATAATTTATAAAAATATTATGAACTACAAAGACCGCTATTGGAGGTCATTTCATAAGTTAATTTCTATATTAACAATTACCTCCTAATTTTTAAAAAATCAAATACTTAAAGTCCAAAAATACTAGTCAGCTTTTCTAATTATTTTGATTTCTATTTTTTTATTTTTATCATCAGCACCCTAGGTCAGATTTTTATCATTTCAGAACTGTCTGTTCATGACGACAGCCTTGTAACTGATTTCACTGCTTCAACCTCTCTTCCTCACTGCACTGCAACATCTGCCTCTAGAATATTTTAAAATCATACTTTACACATTAATTCACTCTGACCAAAATTTGTGTTTGGACTGCACTTCCTTAAAAAGGAAGCTCAAATTCAGTTATACGACTCTCTTCTGCTATTTCTATTTTATAACGACTTACTTCTCTAACCAAACTCTCTACGATCTATGCTTTAACTCTTTCATTCTCCACTGTCACCTCTTTTATGTATAATATGCCCCTGCTTAGAAGGACTTTTATTCACTTTCATGTCCTTAGGTATAATTTAAGCCCAACCTTCTTCCACAATAATCTCTACTTTTTCTGAAGACTCATGAAATACTACACTACTTTGCATAACTGTTGTATTTGGTTTATGCACCTCTTAAATCTAACTAGATTGTAAAGTCTGAGTCTCACAAATCTTTTTATTTCCCAGGCAGCGTTTGTTCACAATTAGTGGAAAGAAACAGTTCTTACTTTAGGAATGTCTGAGCTACTTTATTAAGACATGGTTATCTTGAAGAACATTGCTTTGATAAGTTAGTTTCCGTTTTCCAAAGAGTGAGGTCATTCACAAACAGATGGAAAAACATTCCATGCTCCTGGTTAGGAAGAATCAATATTGTGAAAATGGCCATACCACCCAAAGTAATTTATAGATTCAGCACTATTCCCATCAAGTTACCATTGACCTTCTTCACAGAACTGGAAAAAAACACTTTAAACTTCATATGGAACCAAAAGAGAGCCTGCATAGCTAAGACAACCCTAAGCAAAAAGAACAAAGCTGGAGGTATCATGCTACCTGACTTCAAACCATACTACAAGGCTGCAGTAATCAAAACAGCATGGTACTGGTACCAAAACAGAGTTATAGACCAATGGAGCAGAATAGAGGCCTTGGAAATAATGCTACACATCTACAACCAACTGATCTTTGACAAACCAGACAAAAGCAATGGGGAAAGGGTTCCCTGTTTAATAAATTGTGTTGGGAAAACTGGCTAGCCAAATGCAGGAAGTTGAAAATTAACTTGAGATGGATTAAAGATTTAAACATAAGAACTAACACCATAAAAACCCTAGAAGAAAACCTAGGCAATACCACCCAGGACACAGGCACAGGCAAGGGCTTCATGACTAAAACACCAAAAGCATTGGCAATAAAAGGCAAAATAGACAAATGGGATCTAACCAAACTCCAGAGCTTTGTACAGCAAAAGAAACAATCATTAGAGTGAACTGGCAACCAACAGAATGGGAAAAAATGTTTGCAATCTACCCATCTGACAAAGGGCTAATATCCAGAATCTACAAAGAACTAAAGCAGATTTACAAAAAGAAAAAAACAAACCAACCCATTCAAAAGTGGGTAAAGGATATAAAAAGACACTTTTCAAAAGAAGACATATATGCGGCCAACAAACATACGAGAAAATGCTCATCATCATTGGTCATTAGAGAAATGCAAATCAAAACCACATTGAGATACCATCTCACGCCAGTTAGAATGGCGATCATTAAAAAATCTGGAGACAACAGATGCTGGAGAGGATGTGGAGAAATAAGAACACTTTTACACTGTTAGTGGGAGTGTAAATTAGTTCAACCATTATGGAAGACAGTGTGGCGATTCCTCAAGGATCTAGAAATAGAAATTCCATTTGACCTAGCAATCCCATTACTGGGTATATATCCAAAGGATTATAAATCGTTCTATTATAAAGACGCATGCACACATATATTCCTTGTGGTGCTGTTTACGATAGCAAAGACCTGGAAGTAACCCAAATGCCCATCAATGATAGACTAGACAAAGAAAATGTGGCACATATACACCATGGAATGCTTTGCAGCCGTAAAAAACGATGAGTTTGTGTCCTTTGTAGAGACATGGATGAATCTAGAAACCATCATTCTCAGCAAACTGACACAAGAACAGAGAACCAAACCATCGTTCTCAGCAAACTGACACAAGAACAGAAAACCAAACACCACATGTTTTCACTCATACGCAGGTGATGAACAATGAAAACACCTGGGCACAGGAAAGAGAACAACACACTGGGCTAGGTTGGGGCTGGAAGGGAGGGGAGGGACAGCTAGGGGGTGGGGAGGATGGAGAGGGATAACACCGGGAGAAATGCCTGATGCAGGGAATGGTGCAGAGGCGGGTTATGGAGACAGCAAACCACCGAGGCATGTATGTACCTGTGCAACAATCCTGCAAGATGCAGGATGTGCACATGTATACCAGAGCCCAAAATACAATTTAAAAAAAATGTAAAAAAAAAAAAGAGTAAGGTCATTTTCCATCTCAATACTGAATGGAGGGAATCGGCTCTCTAAACAGAACTAGACCTGAGGGGTAAACCTATGGAAATGGAAGAAAAAGCTTAGCCACCTTACCTGGGTTTTCACCTCAAAGACTCTGTGAAATTCTGGCCAGGCACAGTCAATCACGCCTGTAATCCCAGCACTTTGGGAGGCTAAGGCAGGTGGATCACTTAAGGTCAGTAATTCAAGACCAGCCTGGCCAACATGGTGAAACCCCATCTCTACCAAAAAAATAAAAATTAGCCAGGTGTGGTGGTAGGCAGCTACAGTCCCAGTTACTCAGGAGTCTGAGGCAGGAGAATCGCTTGAACCCTGGAGGTGGAGATTTCATTGAGCCAAGATTATACAATTGAACTCCAGCCTGAGCCAAAATCGCCACTACACTCCATCATGGGGGACAGAGTGGGGCTCTGTCTAAATATACACATACACACACACACACACACACACACACACACACACACACACGCATATACACACACACATATATACACACACACATATATATACACATATATATGTACACACACATATATATATGTATATATATTTTAGAGAATTCTTACTTGGGGCTTCTAAAAGGATGTCTGTCACATGAAGAATGCTAACAAACAACAAAACAGCCTGTATAGTGGACAGTTGACTTCAACAAATAAGCTCTATTCTATACCCCAAATTGCCTAGAGTCAGCTGTTAACTTCCTTTTCCTATCTTCAAGACCTAATAAAGTTACACTGAATCTTACAGGTTTGTGCTAGGAAAATCAGAAACACGGTCATTTGTCCAATTTTAAAGGGAGAATTCTTCCTGTTGGTGGCCACTATGATGGTTGCACAGTGTACAATGAGACAGATCAATACTAACAACATCTCATCCACCTCTTTTTCTCACCAGAAAGAGTCAAAACCAAGCATTCTGGATTTGTATTATTTTTAATTTTAAAAATAGAGAAAGGGCTTCAAGATGGCTTACTAGAGGCATTTTACACTAACCTTCTTCACTAAGAAAAACAAAAATAGTGAGTAGATAATCACACTTTGAATAGATCATCCAAGAGAGAATACTGGAATTCAACAGAAAAGTAACAGGAAATAACTAAAGCAAGAAAAAGTGGGAAGTGAGATAGCCTGCTCAGCTGTGATTGGCTTGGAGCCAGGAAAGACTCCTTCATGTGAGGAAAGGGTAAGTGAGAGACAAGGAGTAGTCCACATTCTCACGTGGGCTCCCACAATCCTAGCCACGGGAGAGCCCCTCAACCCTCACAGGCCTTGAGCCTAATATAGAGAGCTGCCAGGGGATTGTGTGACAGCATTGTTCCAGAGAGATAGTTCATGCTGGGTATCACACACAGGCTGACACCTAAGCAGCAACAGCAAAGTGCCAAATTTAGAGCTCCACCTCCAAAAGATTATATGCTGTCTTAGGGCTCCACAGCACCAAGGCAGATGAGCAAGAGAAGTGTGTGCTATTGACCATGGAGCTGAAATGTAAGCAAAGAACAGGAAACTACCACCAGGACGGAGGTGCAAGCACCACCAGAGCAGAGGCAGAAGGGGCGTGCACATTCCTTACCCACTAGCCTAAGCTGCTGCCACTGAAAGCAGCCCCACCCTCTGCAGTGGCAGAGCAGCAGCACAGCCACTACCAACACCACCCAAGCATCTCCTGGTGGTCTGGGTATTGCCTCTCCCCTACCTAGCATGGCTGATGCCTGCAACATCATTGAGGCGTGCAGAGAACAAACTTACCTGGCCCAGCTTCACCCCTCTACACACTCCAGAACACAGAGTCTGGGGACCAGAGGATTTCTTAGCCTAGTCCACTACTGTTAACACCTGAACATTCATAGCAAGGGCCTGAGGTTGGGTTTCCTGACCCTCTCACTCTGCTCCCCAAGCTGCTGACACCCCCAGCTGCACACACCACACATCACCTAGGGACTAGCCTACGCAGCCCATTGCAGCCACTATCAATACCAGCACATACCACTAGGTACCCAAAGAGTTGTCCTATCACTGCCATCATTCATACCATGCTGGCTGCCCGGGGCCTGGGAACTCACCCACCCAGCCCACTGCTGCCACTACTGGCATCCAAGTAATCCACCTGGAAACCAAGAATTGTCCTGCCTGAGCCCAGTAATACCAGTGCCAGCACACATTACTCTGGAGCTCATGGATAGGCATGCTCAGCCCACCACTGCCATCATTAAAGCCTAAAGACTAGCCTATTGGTATCATAATCCTCAGCAAAACTTCCCCACAGCCTCCAAAAGTAACTGCACCCTAAGCCACTGAGGAATCACAGACACCATGGATACTGTTTACATCCAAATAATTCAGGTAGAGACTATACTATTCCATGCACTCAGAATCAAAGCCAAAGTGCGCTACCCAACCAATACCACAGATACATCTTCAGAAAAATAGTTCTCCCCATGAAAGCAAATTTTTAGAAGAAGTAACTATTACACAAGATGCACAGATATCAACATAAGGAACACAACAGTTCTCCAGAAATAGGTCCCAATAAAAAACAAATTTATGAAATTCCAGAAAAAGAATTCAAAGTATTGATACTAAAGAAGATCAGTGAAATACAAGAAAATTCTTAAATACAAAAAAATGAGAAAAACAATTAAGGATATGAATGAGAAATTGTCCAAGAAAGTAGATATCATAAAAAAGAACCAACCAAAAACTTGGGACCTAGAGACTTTACTGAATGCAATAGAAAATATACTTCAAAGTTTCAATGCAGACTAGATCAAGAAGAAGAAAAAAAATCTCAAAACTTGAAGACAGGTCTTTTGAAACAACCCAATAAGAAAAAAGTAAAGATAAAATGATAAAAAAGAATAAGCAAAGCCTTCATGACATATGGGACACCATAAAGCAACCAAATGTTTGAATTGTCAGGGTTCCAAAAGGCAAAGAGAGAATGAAAGGGTTAGAAAACCTATCAAATGAAATAATTTAGCAAGAAATTTAGACATCCAGACATAGGAGGCTCTGAGATCATGAAACAGATACAGTGCAAAAGGTTTTCTCCAGGCACATTACAGACAAACTTTCTTTTTTTTTTTTTTTTGAGACGGAGTTTCGCTCTTGTTATCCAGGCTGGAGTGCAATGGCGCGATCTCGGCTCACCGCAACCTCTGCCTCCTGGGTTCAGGCAATTCTCCTGCCTCATCCTCCTGAGTAGCTGGGATTACAGGCACGCGCCACCATGCCCAGCTGAATTTTTGTATTTTCAGTAGAGACGGGGTTTCACCATGTTGACCAGTATGGTCTCAATCTCTTGACCTCGTGATCCACCCGCCTCGGCCTCCCAAAGTGCTGGGATTACAGGCGTAAGCCACCGCGCCCGGCCTACAGACAAACTTTCTAAAGCAAAGACAAAGACAAAATTATAAAAACAGCAAGAGAAAAGCTTCTAGTCACCTGTAAACGAAACTTCATCAGATTAACAGCAGATTTTTCAGCAGAAAGCTTATAGGCCAGGAGAGAAAAATATACTGCCTGCCACAGATACTATATGTAGCAAAATTATCCTTTATTTAAAAAAGGAGAAATGAAGTATTTCCCAGAGAAACAATAGCTGAGGGAATTCTCAATGACAGATTGATCCTAAAAGAAATGCTCAAACAAGTCCTAAACCTGGAAGTGAAAAGATGACATTTACTATCATGAAAACACACAAAAGGATAACACTCGCTGATAAGCCAAACACGCAGATGAGGAAAAGAAGGGACTCAAATGGTACCACTTAAGAAAAACACCAAACCACAATGACAAATAATAAAAAAAAGAAAGTAACAAAGAATATATAAAATAACGAGAAAACAATTAACAATATGACAGGAACAAAATCTCACAGGTCAGTAATAACCTTGAATGTAAACGAATTACATTCAGCTTTACTTTCACACCTCTTTCTCTCCTTTCCAGGTAACATTAAGGCAGATAAAACATCTTCCCTAACATTTTAGATTCAAGGGAATGAGGTATACCACTAGTCTGGGATCCCATACCTCATATAAAATAAAAAATTAACTAACACTGTGAAACATCTCTAAAAACTGGAAGAAAATCTTTGTTGTTTTGAGTTAGGCAAAGATTTCTTAGGTCACAGAAGGCACAAACCATTAAAGAAAATATTGGTATATTTATTTAACTTCATGAAAATTTTAAAAAGTCTTCAAAGACACTGTTAAAAAATAAACAGACAAGTCACAGACTGAGAAATAATATTTGCAAAGCACATATCTTCTGAAGACTTATATCCAGAATATATAAAGAACTATTATGACTAAAGAATACCAAAAAAGAAAACTCAGTTTAAAAGATGAGCAAAGATTTGAGGGTACTGTACCAAAGAAGTGATACAGGTGGGAAATAAGCACATGAAAAGACATTAAATATCATTCGTCCTTTGGGAAATCAAAATCAAAACCACAGTGAGATACCACAACGTTTCTAGTAGAATGGCTAAAATCAAAGAAGGACAATACCAAGTTCTGTGAGAATATGGGAGAATGTGCAAGTGCAAAATGGTACAGACACTTTGGAAAACAGTTGGGTAATTTCTTGAAATATTACACATACTTCTACTATGTAATTCAGTTATTCTGCTCCTAGATATTTACCCAAGACAATGAAAACATAGATGACTACACGAAGTTCTGTAAGCAAATGCTTATAGCAGCATTATTCATAATCACCAAAAAGTGGATACAACCCAAATATCCACTAACTGGTGAAGGATAAAGAAATTGTGATATATCCATACCATGGAATAATATTCAGCAATAAAAAATAATCTACTGATACAATCGACAACATGAATGAATGTCAAAAGCATTAAGTCAGTGAAAGAAGACAGACACGAAAAGCTATATATTGTATGATTCCTCTTATAATATCCTGGAAAGGCAAAACTGTAAGGCATAAAGCAGATAAGGAGATGCCACAGGATGGCAGAGATGAAGATATTGACTTCCAAGGTGCCACATAAGGGAATTGGGGGGATGGTAGAAATCTGTATTTTGATAATGAAGCTGGTTATCTGACCATAAACACTGAAAACTCAATAGTCATGCTAAAAAGGAAATTCGTGGAGAGTAAAAGAGAATTGGGCAGCTTAGAATTTGTAAAGAAGATTGTTCTGAAGAAATAGTAATTTAATGCAACATATGGAGTTTCACAGATAGAAAATTTCAAAAAGCAGTTAAGAGATAATTAGGGTAACAGATAACAGTGTAACATATAGCCAATAGAAATTCCAAAAGGAAATAATACAGAATGTTGAAAGAAAATTGCTATCAAATAGCTAGCCAAATTGTCATTCAAATGCAATAAAAAATACGTTTTCAATGAAATTTAAAAATTGAATAATTTACCCCTAGTAGATCACCCTGATAATACTAAAAGGAGAAAACTGAACCACAAGAAAGGAGTGAAATGCAAAATAATATCAGGCATAGAAATTGGTAAGCATGTGGGTAAGTCTAAATAATAATCTACTATATAAAATAATTACTATTTTGTAGTGTAAAGCATGTTAGAAACAAAATACTAGACTATAGTCACATGTAAAATGGAAGTGAAGATTTAATCAAAGTGAAAGCATTTAAATATTCTCTCATTTAGGGGAAGAGGCTAGAGACATTTTTAATTTAATTCATTGAAGTATGCTTCTTCAGATTTTCACTAACAGTATAGAAAAGAGTATGTACATATCAAATAAGTAGAAGACCAAAAGCAAATTAAAGCATAATCAATCCACTGGGTGTTGCAGGTGTTGAGGGAAAGGAGGCTCTCCTTAAGTCTCCATTCTCCAATACTCCCTTAAGAACAGTTAGGAGTAACCATAGGCTTAGAGGACCACACTCAGTAGTCTCCATGATTAGTTATCCAGGGGCTAAATTCTTGCTGGAAAAAGTAAAGAGGAGTTGTTGGGTGGAAATTCCAAGTAAGCTCTTTAAATCACTTCCATAGAAATATAAAGTGAGCCACAAATGGAAATGTTATATGTAATTTAAATTTTTCTCGTAGCTACCTTTAAAAAGTAAAAAGAGACAGGTTAAATTATTTTTAAAAAATTTTATTATAGAGACAGGATCTTGTTCTGCCACCTAGGCTCAGGTGCAGTGGCCCTATCATAGCTCACGGCAGCCTTGAAGTCCTTAGCCTCAAGCAATCCTCCTGCCTCAATCTTTCAAAGTGCAAGGATTACAGGTTTGAGCCACCATGCCTAGGCTATTAATTTTAATAATGCACTTTATATAAACCAATATATTCAAAATATTATTTCACATGTAATCAATATAATAAAGTGTTAAGATAACGTCCATATTTTTTGTATGAACTCTTGAAATTCTGGTGTGCATTTTATACTTTCAGCATATTTCAATTCAGGCTATCCCCATTTCAACAGCTCAATAACCACATACAGCTGGTGGCTACCATATTAGGGAGCACAGTTTTAAATGGACAAGTATTTTGTGTTCTTCTACCCGTCTTTTTCTGAAATGCAACACATTTGTGTTGGCTGGAATTTCAGCAACTCTCCTAGACTATGAGTTTTCCTTGAGGTCAGAAGCTATGGAAGTTGAATTTTGGATGCCTGTGTAATCCACTTAGCAACCATGGGCTGCCAAAGTCTGGATTTCTTTTACATGGCTATAATAATATCAGACAATACAAACTATGCCAAAAGTCATTCATAATGATGAAAAAGGCCAATAGATAATGACAGGAAGATAGGGAGACCGTCCAGCATATTGGTAAAGGGCATGTTTTTAGGAACCGTAATATCTAGGTACAAATCCTGACGTTGCCAGGTACTGAGAACTTGGATAAGTTATT
This sequence comes from Cebus imitator, assembly GCF_001604975.1. Lineage (NCBI taxonomy): Eukaryota > Metazoa > Chordata > Mammalia > Primates > Cebidae > Cebus > Cebus imitator. The sequence continues at coordinate 69,688 of NW_016107848.1, read as the reverse complement.
TAAGCTCTCCAAACTTAAACTCTTTCCTCAACCATAAAATTGTGACAATAACACCTTTCTCTCAGAGTTATTGTAATGACTAAAATAAGTTAATGATTGTAACATATTTAGATTATATGTGTTTCACAGTAATTACTTTGTAAGAGTCAGCTCTTACTAAATCATTAGGAATATATAATAATTCTTAACTTGTAAACACTTAACAATGTAAACTTCAAATATATAAAGCAAAATTGGCAAGATCATGCAAGTGGTTGATAAATCCACATGCGTAGTTCAAGAGTTTGATACATCTCCCAATGACTGACAAATAGAGCAGACAAACAAAAGAGTGGGAAAAAAATGTAAATAAATAAATGTGATTAATGTGCCTTTGATAACCTTTAAATTTGGTGGCCTTCAAATTTTAAACTGGGCTTCTCGACAGCTAGTACAAATATGAAAACATATCATTTTGAAAAATTTTTATTACTGGGAAAAGGGAACACTATTTTCTTAGGTTTGCTATGCTACTTATATTTAAGGAATTATGATAAAAAACATCTATGGCTCAATTTTTTAGTTTCCTCCCATTTCATTCACACACTAAGGATATTTTTTAATCCATATTTTAACATAAATTATTAATTGTGTGATGTATACATCACATAAAGTTTCTGGTAGCAAATTCTTTTTTTTTTTTTTTTTTTTTGAGATGGAGTCTTGCTCTATTGCCCAGGCTGGAGTGCAGTAGCTCAATCTCAGCTAACTACAACCTCCGCCTCACAGGTTCAAGCAATCCTCCTGCCTCAGCCTCCTGAGTAGCTGGGATTACAGGCACCCGACACCATACCCAGCTAATTTTTTGTATTTTTAGTAGAGATGGGGGTTTCATGTTGACCAGGCTAGTCTCAAACTCCTGATCTCTAGTGATCCGCCTGCCTCAGCCTCCCAAAGTGCTGGGATTAACAGTGTGAGCCACCACGCCCGGCCTGCAAATTCTTAATTCACTTTGTATATCTTTTAGTAAAACAGAATAAGCAAATGATTAAGTGATGCTTCCTTTGGAGGCTGAAGAATGTTCTCTCCAGTGGGAGACTTCCAGCATTGTCCTTTCTCACCCTCCAAGGCAGCTATTTCCTTGGTTTATCTTCCACTGACACACAGCAGGTGGAAATAAACTCAAACTTCTGAAGTCGTAAAACTGTTGCAAAGATTCCTATTTATACCTGCATTAGTTTAGGTGTTTTTTTTTTCTCCCTTAACTCTTAACTATCTTTCAAAACTGTACCTTTTTTTAGCTTCAGTAAGATAAGTTGCAACATTTTTGAAGAATCAAATTGAACAGGATTTGTTATGTTTAAAAAAGCATTGGCTAAGTATTATTTAGACTAGAGCCTGAGAGATGGAAAAAGAAACAAAATTCAACTCAAACTTACTAAACAATCTCAATCTTACAGAAACTCCAGGCAACTAAAATACCCTCTGGAGAGCAACTTTTCATGCTTAGGAAGAAGTTATTTACTTCACGCAGGAAAGTAATTTGCTGCAACAGGGGGCCCTGGCTCACCGTAATATTGGGTTTGGCCTATCATGGGACTACAGTTAAAATATTTTTATGCTCTCGATTTATTTTCTGTCACATCTGGATTAGGAATAATTTTTCTAGACCTGAATTATGGAAAATTTCTCTTGTCAAATCCTCATGCCATATATTTGACGGTAAACATTTTAGTCTAATTGCAAAATTGACCATTGGGAAAGCTAATTATTTAAGGTGTGGGTCCAAAGCAGAATTTCTCCACCTTTAGGTAAACCACAAACACATATCTCTGAGAACTTGAAGTGCTGGACTCTACTGCAAAGCAAAGAGGCATTTCCTGCTGGGGCTGCCCCTGGGGAGCCTCGTGCCTTTGGCTTGGGGTTGTTTCCACAGGCTAGGATCTTTTTTTCCTGGATGTGGGGGTCCTCTTAAACACAGGGGAATTGTGGTGACCCTTTGAGGTTGCACAAGGAATTATTTGAGTGCCCCCTTTCAGTTTCGCTCATATCCCCTAAACATTGCTGTAACAAGCAATCCTTTCTCTCACTAAGGGCTTCTTTGGCAATGCCTTAGGGTAAGCTATTGCTGAACTGCCTCCTGTCTATACCCCCAAGTTTGCTAGAGCCAAGAATGCACAAGAGAGGGATTGCCTTTTAGCTTTGTGCCATGTGCATTTACAGTTCTGCCTTGTTTTTGTTTTTCTACTGGGCAGAAATTAAGAGTTCTGATTGTCCCTAAATAGTCTTACCCAAGCTCAAACTTTAGTGGCAAAAACCAAACCAAAAATCACACATATACTAAGATAGAAATACTTTTGCTTTTATTTTTTAAAAATGACAGTGCCAAATGCCCAAGCACAGTGGTTCACACCTGTAATCCCAGCACTTTGGGAGGCGGAGGTGGGAGGGATCACCTGAGGTCAGGAGTTCAAGATTAGCCTGGCCAACATGAAGAAACCCTGCCTCTATTAAAAATATAAAAATTAGCTGTGTATGGTGGTGTGTGCCTACAATCTCAGCTACTTGGGAGCTGAGGCAGGAGAATCCTCCGAATCTAGGAGGCGGAAGTTGCAGTGAGCTGAGATCATACCATCCACCACACTCCAGCCTGGGCGACAGAGAGAGACTCCATCAATCAGTCAGTCAATCAGTCAATCAATCAATCAATCAAATAATGACAACACCAATGCAGATCGCAAATACGAATGTTTATCAAAAATAGATTTCAACTGTACCATATATGGAATGAAACTCTACATATTATTCAATATATATTCATTAGGCAAATACGATGTATTGTACTAGTTCTGTGTTAGGCACAAGCACTGTAAAAATAAATAACAAGTGGTCCTTTTCTGAAAATATTTACACTGTCTCCTGGGAAGTGGGTAAGGGATAAGACAGACATGTAGTAACTAATTATAATGCAATATATATGCTATTAATACTCAGAGAAACAGTACATTCTGACTGCAAAACCATACAACATTTTCATAGGAAAGACAATATTTGATGTGGGTCTAGAAGGGTGAACTTAATTACAAGAAAGAGAAAAGCACTGTTTCTAGGAAGTGAAAACAGTATGTAAAAAAAAAAAAAAAGCAACCAAAATATCAAAATAGCATGGAATCTATTCATGCTCATGGAATAAGTATCTATTCTCCAAAGAACAACAGAAATGGGCAAAGATTTGAACAGACACTTCATCAGAGAAGGGACGATTACAAAGGAGAACCAGTAAATTTGAGGGATGATGGATATGTTCATTATGTTGATTGTGGTACAAGTTTCACAAGTATACACATCTGTTAAAGCATGTCAAACTGTACTCTTTAAACATGTGTAGTTTATTTTCTGTCATCTACACCTCAGTAAATCTATAAAAAACAAAAATGAAGCGAGAAGATGACTGAGTCTACTTCATGATTTTACATTTAGCCTGGGAGGAAATTTATATACTGTAAAAACATCATTAAAATGAAAATAGATATTTGGTCAATAATTGATTTTTTGAAACATGTTCATTCAACACATATGTATTAAGTGCCTATAGATGGCAAGAGTGCCAGGTATGACTAGACCTAGACATACAGTGGAGAACAAGATAGGGTGCCCCAAACTTTATACAATTTAGTCAGGTTAGCATATAATACAGAAGCTTAAGGTACAAGCTTTAGAGTTTAAAATTCTCTCTAAGAATTCCTCAAAAGTCTTCGACTTCTCTTTGGTCAGGATTGGGTCACAGAGTTAATTCACAAGCGGCATAGTCAGAATTCAAACCCCATCCTCTCTCTATTGCCACTGAGTATTATGAGAGGCAATCAGAAAGACTAAAACAGAATTGAAACATATTAACTCTCTTACTATGGATTTAATGTTATTTTTAAGAGCTTTAGTGAGGAATAGGTGACAAAAATTGTATATATTTAAGGTGTATAATTGAGGTGTTTTTATATACATATACATTGTTAAATGATTACAGTTGAGCTAATTAACATATTCATCATATCATAGGATTCAATGTTATTTAAAGCCCTATTCATGTAGCACCTAAAATCCTTTTAACATGTACCACCTTGGGACAACTGAGTCAAATAATTTTTGTTTTGTTTTGATATAGGGTCTGGCTCTGTTGCCCAGGCTGTAGTGCAGTGGCATGATCTTGGATCACTGCAACCTCTACCAGACTCAAGCGATCCTCCTGCCTCAGCCTCCCAAGTAGCTAGGACTAAAGTCGTGAGCCACTATGCCTGGCAATTTTTTTTATTTTTTGTAGAGATGGGGTTTAACTATATTACCCAGGCTGGTATGCAACTCTTCAACTCAAGCAATCTGCCCACTTCATTCTCCCAAAGTGCTGGGATTACAGACATCAGACATAAGCCACTGTGCCCAGCCAAGCCAAATGCTCTTTAGGGCTCCTTATGGCTCCAATATCTTAAATAATGTTCTGGTGTTTTTGTTCATGCAAAGGCAGAGGGTGGCCCACTGCAATTGTCCTGGTCTTTTTTATACTGCTGAGAAAAACTATCATGTCCCTCTCAGGTTCTAGGATACATTTGGGTCCTCATAGGCACGCGAATTGTAGTCCTCATCTTTTTGCTGCTATACGTTCATGAGGGTTCGGGATGGGTATGTGGGTATGGGCAGTAGAGTGAGCGGCAATAAGAGATTCCAGGCTGGTTTAGTTCTCTCTTGGTGAGCAAAAGGCAACAGAGAAGAACTGGTTGCTAAGTAGGAGTAGCCTGGTGAGCAGTGCATGAAGCAAGGTGGCTTCTTTTAAGTTCTTGGGCAGGGTGTTCACACTCATTGCTTGTTGTTGGGTGTGTGTACTGGTCTGTTTTCACATGGCTATAAAGAATACCACCTGAAAATTGGATTTAGTGTATACTGCTCAGGTGGTGAGTGCATCAAAATCTCACAAATCACCACTTAAGAACCTACTCATGAAACCAAATACTACCTGTTCCCCAAAAACCTACGGAAATGAAAAATTAATAAAATGAAATAATTTTAAATGGAAAAAAAAACCAATACCACTTGAGACAGGATCATTTAAAAAAGAAAGAGGTTTAATTGACTCACAGTTCTGCCTGGCTAGGGAGGCCTTAGGAAACTTACAATTGTGCCGGAAAGGGAAGCAGGTACCTTCTGCACAAGGCAGCCTCTATGAGAGAGAAGAGCAGGGGAAACTGCCACTTATAAAACCATCAGATCCTGTGAGAACTCATTCATTATCATGAGACCAGCATGGGGAAAGCCATCTCCATGATTCAATCACCTCCCACTAGGTCCCTCCTCCGACACATGGGGATTACAATTTGACTACAAGTCCAGATGAGATTTGGGTGGGGACCTAGCCAAACCATGTCAGTAGACCCTAATTTCTAGCATTACTTTCAGGGATGGAGAGTCTCCAGCAACTGGGCCAAATCCAAAATTGTTACTTCTGTAACCCAGCAACTTTCACAGGGCATGAGGTAATTGCACAGTAAAAGGTTTGAGTCTCCTCGGAAAGATTCAAAGTTATCTTCAAAGTTTGTGTGCAGAGCACAGAGGAAGTATAATCCCTCTGGGTTGTAATTAAGTTAGCTACACACATACATACAACAGTCACAGCCTTAATTACCATTTGTTTTTATTTCCAAGAGTGCTGCTGCTTGGGACACTGGTCAGCCACAAAGAAATGGAACAAAACCGGCTTTAGAGAATGCCATTCATGTACCAAAGACATTATCCTCCTTCTTTCTCTTGACAGTTTCAGGATCAGTACATGGGTTCTGTGACTTTCTACCTTTAAGGCAGAGGTTCTAATATCAACACTATCCACATTGTAGGCAGTTTCATTATTTGTTTGGGGGACTGCCCTGTGCATTATAGAATGTTTGGCAGCATCCATAGTCTCTACGCGCTAGATCCTAGTAGCACCACCTCCCTGGTTATGACAACCAAAAATGTCTCCAGACACTGCCAAATGTTTCCTAGGGGACAAAATCAGCCTACTTGAAAACCACTACCTTAAGGTAACTTTATTTTAGAATCCTGAGTAAAGGCAACTCTAGTCTGTTTCATAGATGTTTACCATTTCAAATTCAAGAAGATAGGATTGGGTGTTTATTGGGCCTTCCTCCTTACTTGAATGTGCCTGTTTCCTTCCCAGTAGTCTGTACACCAGGAAAAAAAAAAAAGTGCTTATTTACTAAGTCAGACAAAAAAAGTCACATACATCTTTTTCCCTGGGGACAACAGCCCGCTTTCCTTATATCTACAGAATTAAGAAGGGTTACTCAATATCTGCTCCAAAGTGATGACTTTAACACAGAAAGAATGGTTGCTTTTACTAAGGATAAAAGGAAAACTAAAATAAACTCAGGTAGAGCACCTCATTTCATAATAATTTTGAGAGTATTACCTTCCAGTTAGCTTTTTTTTTTCAATTTGACCCATTATAAATGAATTACATAGAGACGTATTTTTATTCTTATTGTTGTTGTTTTAATATTGTATCTTAGGAGGTTGAATATGCTTTTTAAGATATATAGTGGTGAGGTAAGTTTACTGTACTCTGCAGTGATTCTACTAATAACTTGCCTAAATACTCTTCTATAATAATTGAATAAGCAGAGGTAAGTAAACAGAAGACGGCCTTTCTGTATTTCTTAAAACCAACTCTAGTATAACAAAGGTAGTAATTATAATTCATTTTCTCTCCTCATCAAGACTGTGCTCAGCCCCTCTGCTGAGCCAGCCTTTGCAAAAGATGGCATTTTCTAATCAGTGATTGATAGCACCTAAGCTTTCAGGCAGGAGAATGTTCTCAGTGACCTCTACGAAGTTGAGGTACTGAGTTATGTTTCAAAAGCCTGACAGTGCCAAGATACCTTTAAGCTCGAGAAGTCTCCGAACCAACATTATCAGGGAATTGGTTGATGGTTTCAAAATGTAGATTAGCTCCGATGATGGATTGGAAGCTGCAGGAAGGAATTACAGAGCAACAGTATTTTTGACTTAAGAAGGGCTTTCAGTTCTGTTTTTTACAAATTGATCAGGCTTCTTTTATTGTCTGCAATTTTCTTTAAAGTATCCCCTGGGGATCTTCCCAGAATTCCCAAATTCTGTCCTCGGCTGCCGTAGCTTTTCTCTCCATCTCTATTTTCTCTTGGTATCCCCGTATACTCCGATCTCTTAAAATACCACCTCCTCCTTATATGCATGACTCCAAAATCTCTCTCTTCCTGGGATACAGACTGTGTCTTTAACTGCCTGTCTGATTCTCTCAGATGTTTGGTACTATAAACTCAACTTGCCTAAAAGTAGCTCAACACCCTGCCTCCCAAATACCTTCCTCTCGGCGAATGTCATCATATACTAGTCATCTATGCCCCAAACCAAGGTCTCATCTTCTTGTCATCACACTATGAGGGGCCCTCATTTATCATCTAATCAAGGACAGTGTTCTCTGGATTCTCTTTCCTCAATGTCTTTCCAGGTTTTCCCACTTCCAAGCTCATTGCCACTTCAGCAGCAGTAGCAGCAGCATCTCTCATCTGGATTTTGCAATGGTATTTAAATTAGAGCTTCTGCTACAGCTGTCTAATCTTTTCATTTTTTGCATTGCTAGAGAAGTTACCTTACTCAATGAAACACAGATATGATTGTGTCACTGCCCTGCTTTAATATTTAACATTTGTTTTGAACACCAGTCTAGACTTTGTCACTCACACGTGCTTGACGCAGCTCTTACTGACTTGAGGAAGAACACTCTTGTCACCGATATTACATCTTCCAATTCCTAACTCTCACAAGGTTGGTTTTTCTCTCTCAGTTTTTTACAGTGCAGCTAGAGTTATATCTCTGCCTTTATTTTCTTTTCACTTATCATAACCCCCAAGTAAGTTCATCAGTTTTATTTTAAAACCTGTACCATATACCACTGTCCTCTTCCAAGAGCACTTCTCCAAGCACGTTAGAAATATTAACTCATTTACATTTAAAATAACCTAAAACCAATTTTTCAGCAACTAAGTTGAATGACACATGAGCAGCACTACACAGAGACACCCTTAAAAACAAAAACATTTTTACTGCAAGATATTATCCATCACCTCAGTAAGAGTTCTTTGCAACCCTGAGAGGTTGAATGATGTCAGGGCTTAATCTTGGGGCTCTAAATTCCCTCTTCCTTCCCTTTTTTATCTGGAAGGCTTCTGCTTTTTAACTATATATTGAGGATACTGGAATCAGTGACTTAAAAACATGACGCACTCATATATTTTCCAAACACTACTTTAAAAATAATACAGCATGTGATTTGGGGAGAGTAATTTAATCTCTCTGTACCTTGGTTTTGCTTTTGGAATACAGGATAAATAATTGTTACCTATTTCATGGAGTTGTTTTGAGGCTTGAATGAATATACATACAATGCTAAAACAGTACCTGCCACATAGTAAGCATTCAATAAAAGTTAGCTATTATTTACTATCTTCCTGCATCCCCATCTAGACCACAAGTTCCTTGAATTCTGAGAGCACAGGGTAGCGTCTGGTACATACTAGGTGCCCCCAACATATTAGCATAATAACAGATAAAGAGGAATCAAAATAAGGATTAGATTCTAGTAAGTAAACAGAATTGAAGATGATTCTAATACAAAATGCTTTTTTCTTAAGGATTTCAAAACAGCATTCAAACAATACTTGATTTTCCTTGGAGACAATGACTATAGATAATATCTCTATGGTAGGGAGAATATTATAGCTAGATTCAACCACAGAGAGATTATGTTACATTCCTGGAAACTAATGAAAGAGTTTGAAGCAGCTATGTCTTTGGTAGACAGTGAGAACTCTCAACACCTTAAGTTGGTACAATTAGTCAGTCTTTATATATTTCATTTTTCTGGTTTTATCCCAGCCATTTTTTAAGTGGCAATGGAAGAAACTTCAAAGACAATTACACAGAGCTCTGCAGAATTTTATAAGAGTCCTTTTAATCAGGTGTTTGGAATGCAAGTTGATCACATGACCTACTTTTCCTAGGCATTTTCCATGTACTCAAATGCCATCAGAGCCTAGTTGTATGATAATGGCAAAAACAAGCCAAACCAAAACAAACAGTAGTGTTTCTTTCTACGTTATAACAAATAGAACTACTGGGTGGGTGTGATTTCACTTGTCATCGGGTAAGTGTCCTCCATCACTGTCTCTGAGAGTCATGAAACCAAACCCAAAATTTAAAAAGAAGAGTAAAATCAATCCATCATATTTCCAAATTCTCTAATATTTGGCAACACATAAACTAAACACCTGAGTTATGGTTAAAATTGTCCCCATTTTTAATCCACATTCCTACCCAGAGATTGAACTCTGTATGGAAAAGCTCAACTGTTACAAAAGCTGAATCAACAGTTAGTCATCAACAGAAAGTATAGTTACTTACTCAATTAGAGGAAGTCATAGAGGGAGTGAGAAAGCACTAGCCAGAGTCAATTGCTTTGTGGTTGGATTTTTCTGAATTTATACTAATGAAAAAAAGTACTTCTGTCCAAAAGATCAATTCCAACACAAATAAAAATATTATCATACTAGTCTGAAAGAGATGCCCTCACTTTCAGTAAGGGCCTGGGAGGAGGAAGGTCCTTGGAGAATTATCTAGGAGTAGATGACATTGAATTTTGTTTGCTAAACATTCTTGACCTCATGTCCTCTATAAAAATAGTTTCTTTCAGTGCAGCTGAGAAAGCTGTGATTTTGCTGTCCAGTCCATCTAGACTGGCCTCCTTCATCATGCAGAAGATGGTGTGGTTTAATTTCCAAGAATAAAAGAAAAAGGTGGCAAGCGTAGCTGCCTCCCATTCCAATCAGTCAAATGCAGTGTACCCTGCTCCCCCTTTTTAAAGTTCCCAGCCGAGAAAGCACATGATATCATTCAAGCTAAAAGTTTCTGAGTGTGCCTTAGACCCAGATTATAAAAAATTTCTCTGTTCCTTGTCTTGTTTTACCCCCTTTTCCTACCCCTGACTTATTAGGTTCCACACTGCCTGGGAGCCCCGTGGTATCAAGCTGAACATTTTGATGTAATCCCACCACTGTTGCTGTAGCTATCTAAGCTCCAGGATTTATTAGTTGTGAACGTTCATTTTTGTTTTTACTGGTCCACTGCCAGTAAATAAGTCACCCAAACCATGGCTGAGTGTCATTTGATAGGAAAAGGCTGGGATCACAAGGAAGCCTTCTGTCTTTCAACCAAAAAAAAAAAAAAAAATGCTGAGGTAGGCAGTGTCAAACCCAGCTGCATCAACATGATGGTGGGGAGACAAATGAGAGCTTTCACTGCTGGATATGGGCACTAGAGAGCAAAGGGCTCTGAAAAACCTCCTCCAACCCAGAAACAGTTGAAATCGTGGAACCTGCAAAGGACTATTTTTTTCAAACTGCTAGCTTCAATAAGAAAAATTATCTGTCCAACTCGTCCTTTCCAGATTATAAACACAGCTAATCTGAAAGGTAACTAGGATGAAATCTCCTGAAATATACACACATACACGTGCATGCACACATATATGAATATATGTGTACACACGTAAGGGCATGGGGCAGGGAGACCAGAGGTGGGATGGAGGTTTGTAGGGGCCTATAGGGGACCCAGGGTGGGAGCAGTGGAGGAGGAGGAGGAGGAGGAGGAGAGGGAGGAGGAGGAGGTCTGAGCTTGAGACAGGGACTGCTTTCTCGCCCCAGGCCGCGCCAGTTCCCTGTGACTGTTGCCTGGGCGATGGCTGGGGGATTATCAGGAATGCTTGGAGACGGTATCCCTCTTTTGGACTCATGGATGGAGCAGAAGGGGGTGGATAGCTTTTCTCTTTCTGTTTCTTCTTTTCATATTCAGCAGATTAGAGCCCCGGGTTGCTGTGGCGACAACACGGAGGAGGGCTCTGCACACCTGCACAACAAACGGGAGCCCGCCAACGTGGACTTAGGCAGTCCTGGGGGCAGTGTTTTGCTGTGAGAAACACAACAACAACAACAAAAGAGAAGGGGAGAGAAAAAGAGGAAGATGGAGGAGGAGGAGAAAAAAAGGAGAGAGAAAAGGAAGCAAACACACTACCAGTTCAAGCAATGGCAGTGTTGCTCTTGAACCAGGAAAATGGTATCCCCAGCACCCTTGAGGAATTAGCCTCCTGAGGCTGTTTAGGAAGGACAGGAGGTAGGAAGATGGGTGCCACATCCTTTAGACCAACCAACTGCACACACCATGGAGGAACGAAATCATAACAAGAAGAGCTTCAAAGCTACAACTCTCATTAACAAACACTGTAGATGACTAAATGGAAAGTTACTCTCTGAGTATCAAGAACTGAAAGAGATTTGCCAATTTTACCTACTGATTTTCCAAAGGAAAGGAGTACATTATAATGTGGGGGCGGGGTGGTGGTGGAAATAACATTATGCTCTTTCTTTTCAGCTCACCGAAAGAAAGAGAGAGAAAGGGAGAATGGGGAGCGGGGAACCGATGAGCTCCAAAGTCGAGTGTAGTTCTTTGGAATGCTCTGGCATGGCTCCAGCCTCTGCTAATGAAGAAGTCAGTTCCACGCAGTGTCCCGGCCTCACCTCTCCCAGACAACCCAGGCTCTGCCTTCAGTCTGCTCTTTCCTTCATCTGCCTCCTCCTCTTCCCGTCTTGTGATTGCTTTCTGCATTATTGTCTCTGTTTCCATTAGCAAAACATCCCAGTGCATTAGCCTGTCCAAAGCACTTTACAATGACAATATTTACAGAAGGTTAAATAAAATATGTATAGAGAGATTAATAGTGACTATGCAATAGACCTTTTGAACTTTGAGCATGCTGGGTTTATGTGTTTTTTAAGTTGGATTCTCCAGGCTGCTTCAGTTATTTTAATATCTCTCAAACAATCCACTTAAAGAGAAAGATGATTAAAGGAAAGCAGTCTCTCGTTTTAAAAGTTTTTTTCTCTCTCTCTTTTTAGGCAGTGTGATTAGCTGGCACTGGGCCTTGTGATTTTCACTTTTAGTGTGACTGAAACTAGGAGCATTTCCTTGGGGCAACTGTGTCCCACCAGACTGAGATGAGAAAATCAACTGTCCCATCAGCACATACACAGGCAACACTTGCTGAAGTCTTTACAGATCCTCATTTTGATTTTAGTAGAATGAATTTAGTAAGATGATCTAATCTTCAAGTGTTAACTTCCTTTCATAGAAATATGTATTTATCTCCAACTTTATAAAATATTAGAGAGTTTATAAAATATTTTCACAAGAAAGATAGCATTACACTAGATCAGTGGTCAGCAAACTTTCTCTGTAAAGGGCTGAATATTTTAAGCTTTGTGGCGCATACAGTCACTGTAGCAACAATTCACCTCTGCTGTTGTAGCATGGAAGCAGCCATAGACAGCATGAGAATGAAGGGGCATGGGCATGTTCCAGCAAAACTTTCCTTATAGAAACAGGAAAGTCCATTTGATCTGTGGGCCATGAGTTTGCCAACTCTTACATTAGATCTATCTTCCTGTAGAGATAACATACTGAATAGGTTAGGGCCCTTTATAACTTTCCCAGAAATTTTCACAACTCCAATACTACTCTTTTTCATTTCTAGCCTTACTAAACACAAATAAGCAAAAACTGGTTCAGCTGCAGAAACTATCCAACCTACTCATGTGACCTAAATTTCTTAATTCTGTTTAAAAAAAAAAATCAAATAAGAACAGTGAATACAAAAAGACAATACACATTTGAGGTTTTGCAGTATATGTTTGTCTAGTCTTCTAATATCTGATCCATTGGCAAATAAATAGTGAGGAGCTTATGTTTTCAAAGAACAGAATTTGCCCTTCTTGATGGTCATGGATTTCCAAGGCCTAATTGGTGCCCAATTTTCTATAAAGTCTTGTGCCAAAATGCCTTTTATCACACGGAAGCAAGCGGTGCATTTAAACATATTTTCTCAACTGGGCACCATAGGCAGAAGTGACAGCCAGAACTCTTGGCCAGATCTTTTTTGAGGGTGGATGGGTCTCCAAAGGGTCAAGTGTCTTGCAGTGTGACTTATGCTGAAGTTAGCAGGTAAGGGGTAGATGGTAGAAGTCTAAGTTTCATTCTGAAAATGGTTTTTTCCCTAACTGTTGTTTTACAGATAATTACTCTCTGAAATTTATTCTTTATTATTAGGAATTGTGTTATCCTTGCTATAGCATTGTACATGAGACAGCATAGGATGTGGGAATATATGTTGACCTCATTTTAGTCTGTGAATTCCAAGGTAGATTACAATGTTGAAGTGATATATGTGGGTTTATTGAAGACTGAAGAGCCCATTCTTTGGGAACTACACTGATATCTAATTACTGTAGGGAGTTCTGAAAACCTTCCCTGGTACAAATCCTGAGGAAGATTATCCTTGTGGATAAGACGGTAAGGGGTGGAGATGGCCATGAAAGAAACAGACACTTCCATTGTCTATTATTGGGTAATAAATGAGGATTGGAAAGACTGAATCCAAAATAGAGTAGTCATGCTCCAATACATTCACACAAGACTAGGAGACAAGGAGCAATAAAAAGGGATTGGAAAAATAGACATGAATTTCTTTTTTTTTTTCCCCCATTTATTTATTTTATTGCATTTTAGGTTTTGGGGTACATGTGAAGAACATGCAAGGCTGTTGCATAGGTACACACGTGGCAGTGTGATTTGCTGCCTTCCTCCCCATCACCTACATCTGGCATTTCTCCCCTTGCTATCTCTCCCTATCTCCCCACCCCCCCCCGTCCCTCCCCTATTTCCCCCCAACTGACCCCAGTGTGTAGTGCTCCCCTCCCTGTGTCCATGTGTTCTCATTGTTCAACACCCGCCTATGAGTGAGAACATGTGGTGTTTGATCTTTTGCTCTTTTGTCAGTTTGCTGAGAATGATGGTTTCCAGGTTCTTCCATGAATGGACATGAATTTCTTGGAGAGAATCTTAGAAATATATGGAGTAAGAAACATGAGGAAAACCTAGGCTTATTTTGGTCTAGTTGGTGTGGATTCAGGTTACTGTGATTCTTCCCAAATTGGAAAAACCAGGGACATAAAGTTATGTTATTATTACGATCTTTCATTAAGATAAACCAACTTACACCTCGCGCCTGTTAGAATGGCTACCATCAAAAAGACGGAAGATAGATGACAGAACCCTTGTATACTATTGCTGGGAATGTAAATTAGTGCAGCCATTATGGAAAACAGTATGGAGGTTTCTCAAAAAATTTAAAATAAGACTACCATAACATTCAGCAATCCCTCTAGTGGGTATATATCCAAAGGAGATGAAATAAGTTTGTAGATGAGATATCTGCACTCCCATGTTCACTGTAGCATTATTCACAAGAGCCAGGATATGGAAACAATCTACATGTCCAGCCACAGGTGACTGGATAAAGAAAACGTGATATATATCTATATATACAATGCAATACCACTAGGCCTAAAAAAAGAAGAAAATCTTGCCATTTGTGACAACATGGATGAAACTAGAGAACTATGCTAAGTGAAATAAGCCAGTCATAGAAGGACAAATACTGCATTATTTCACTTATATGTGGAATCTAAAATAGTAAAATCCATAGAAGCAGAGAGCAGAAGAGTGGTTGTCAGGGGCTTAAGGTTGGGGGAATCAGGAGAGGTCAATCAAAGGTGAAAAGTTACAATTATGCAAGAGGAATACTTTCTGGTGATCTAATGCACAGTATAGTGACTATAGTTAACAAAACCATAGAGTATATTGCAAATATTTTAAGAGGGTATATCTTAACTGTTCTCACCACACAAAAAAGAAAAGATAATGGCAAATATATACACATATATTCAAACATCACTGTACACCTTAACTATATACATTTTTTTTTCAATTATACCTAAATAAAGCTGTGGGGGAAAAAAAGATGCATCAACTTAAATGTACTCTCTTGTTGTGGCAAAAAGACCTAGAAAATTTGAGAAATCAATTAAGACAAATTAGCCATTTAATTAGTAAGATATGTGAAGAAGACGATTATATAGGAGAAAAAAATGGGACCCCATTTTCTAAAAGTGATAACTGTACAATAACGCATAGAATGGAAGCTTCCTCCCTGTCCACTGATGGCATATATAGAAGTGGAGAGATAGAAAAGATGTGTCTTATTCTTCGAGTCAATCAATATTAAGTATATGGTTAAACTAAATTAAGCAGATTATGCATAAAACAGAAACAATATTACACTCTTATTTTTGGTTTGTAATCAATACAAAATAAAATAATTTGGAATGAACATTTGCAGACACTCAAGCCAGACCTAGATAATGCCTATAACATCATTTTACTGTAGTGAAGAATTTTCACAAACAAAAGAGGATACATTCTGAGATGTTATTTCCAGATGACTTATCATCAGAAAGCCTTTTGGCAGAAACTTTTGGTGTTACTGGTAAAGTCAGATATCAGGAAAATTTTAAATAGTAATAAAGGGGATGGGTAGTATTTACACATATAATTTATTGAAATGAATAGAACAAAGAGAAGACATCAGGTTACAATATTTCTTTCTCTGTGTTCTTCCAGGTTAACTCTGTGGGCAGGCACCTGGTGAATTTGTGTTTGATAGGTAGGATTGCTTTGGGCGACTACACGCCGACTGCAACATCCAGATCGTTTTCCATCCAGTTCTGCTACACAGTGGGACTTGACGGCTACTGAGGGTTGGGATTATAACTGCATCTAATTGCTATTACCATCTGCTATAGAGAAGGAAGAAATGTCTTTCTTCTTTTTGACAAAGGCAAAAAAGAAAATGATAAATAATATACCAAAGGAAAAACCACTTATCTATCAGATCTAATAACTGAATAGTCCAACCAGCTGTAAGATAGTCAATTCAGAAATAAAATTTCAAATAAAGTTTAAGCTTGCTTCTTCAATTTTAGTGCCAAAGTCAACTCAGAGTAACATCTATTGGTGGGGCAGAGCGATTGCTAGGGAGGAGTCAAGGTAGGTAGTGAAGTGGACCACACTGTTTACCAACTGCATGCCAGCGCAGGAAATAACATCTCTAATGCCTACAGTAACCCTATATGTTGTGACAACTTCATTTAAAATATGGAAAGACAAACTGCAAAGAAAGTTAATAATTATTATGACTACATTAATGAGACTAACCCAAGTTCACCCTTTGCTGAAATATGAAAACATACACAAATAGTAAGAGAGAGAGAAAAATATATCATTGTTTCCTAGGGTAAATTCAAGATGTAGAAGCGCAATTTTTTTTTGAAATTGTGTAATGCATTCACATTAATCTGATGTGCATATTGAGTGCCTTTCAGAGTAGTAAGAACTAAGTGTGGCTCAATTAAAAAGAATGACAGCTGAATTTAAATGATTGAAATTTCTGTGAAGAAAGAAAAGAAAGAAATGATTCAATGGTTCATACAGGAGCCATGGAAAAAAGTCCATTTTCCTTAGTAAGGTGTAAAAACTGTGCATTGAGAGGGTATTATCAATGGTACTGTAAAATGTAATAAAAGGAGCCATAAATTTTTCCTGAAATATGCAATGTTAAAAAATATGAAGTTAAAAGTTCTGGCAGCTCTGTTGATTTCCTTGCAGGGGGGAAAAACAGCTAAGGAGAACTCAAACTGCCTTGTCCTTGAGATTCTTACCACGTGCTAAGTGAAGTTTCCCAGGGACTTGGGCAGTGTAGGAAATAGGCTGCAAGGTTGTAAAATACCAGGTACAGCTGTGGTGCCCTGCTCATCAGAGGCTTAGTTCCGAGTCGGTAATAGCACTCCCAAATATTTCTCTCTGTGGTAGGAAAGTCAAGGAAATGGGGTAGCTTGATAATAATTCTAACTGCTGGAAATATTTGCTTCACCTTCTACCTATGTTCATATCATGTATCTCTGCATTTTCCCATTTCAGTTCTGTTTGATTTCCCAAACACGCATGAAGCATCTTATAAGATATAGCAAAAGACATTGGATAAATAGAAGATAGTCCCTCCTTTCTGGAACCTCACATTAACCTGGGAGGGGCCAAGACACAGGCCAGCCTCTAAAACTTTGCAGGTGCAGGGTAAGACTAAGTACTATATGTCCAAATATTTCAAATATGTAGACCAAGTTAACAATGTTTAAATTATGTTCTATCTTCTAGCCTTAAACAAAACAACTGTGTAATAATCTGGAAGACCAGGTTCATATTTCTAAGTCCTGGATTCATTCTGCAGGATTCAGAGTTCTGCAGAGAAACATGGAGAGAGGGGACCTGAATCCCCATTCCATTCAGGGCTCCACCCTACAACATGAGGGGTCTCATGCACCAGTGGACACTCTACCCAGTACTTCCAATTGTGTTTACTACCCTCCTTCACACACACTGCAAGCTGTTGCTCCTCGGCCTCCCTCAAGCCTAGTGGCACATCTTGGTGGCATATTCCAGGTGAGAACAGCCCTTAGCTCTCATATGCCTTGCCTTGGGAGGGGGCGTGGCCTGAACAAGGGCAATGTTGGGCCCTCTAAGCATTATCAAGCAGTATTGACAAGCTTTGTGCTGAAATTAGACTAATATGATATAGTTCCTCATAAATATTTTCCAGAAACTCTAGATCATATTAATTTTCATTAGATTAGTACTCTTCAACTATCACAAAAAAGGAGAAAAAAATGAAAAAGAATATATTAGGCATTTTCTATTGCTTATGTTCTTTGGCAGAACAAAGACTATAAAAAAGGTTCAATTTAAGTGAGCCAACCCTTACACCTTGAATTTAAAGAGATATGTGGGCACTGATTGATTCGTTAACTCATTTTTGATAAATACGTACAATAATCATAATAATCATTTTATGTTCTCTTTAAACTCAAAATTTAGGATTCTAATTCATAGTTGGAAGCATATCTATGACTCTGAGCCATTCCACCATTTTTTTTCCATAGTAACCATTGCAGACATTTCTTTAACTTTCTTTGCAGTTCGTCTCTTTAGATTTATTTCATTGTAACTTCCACTTTCTGTTTATCATGGTTGTTAATAATTTATTACTTCAGTCACTGTCTAACCAAACCTTTGATCATAGTGTTTATGCTGTCTTCCAGGTACATTAGTCTCCAAATGATACAATCACTCTATTGCTCTTGTTTTTAATAACTTCTTTCTCTACATTTTTTCTGAAAATCAAGACTCAGTTCCCAGCACTGAGTTTTCTTGTCTCAGTTCCAAATTGAATAGTATACCCTTTTCTGCAACATGACATTAAAAATCAACCAATTATCTTGACTTTATTTCTTTTTTTTTTATCCTGATATAATCGTTGTTGTTGTTGTTTTTTGTTTTGTTTGAGACAGGGTCTTGCTCTGTCATCCAGGCTGCAGTGCAGTAGCACAATCTCAGCTCACTGCAACCTCTGCCTCTGGGGTCCAAGCAATTCTTGTGCCTCAGGCTCCTAAGAGGCTGAGATTACAGGCATGCCATCACACTCGGCGATTTTTTTTTTTTTTAAAGTAGAAACAGGTTTTACAATATTGGCCTGGCTGCTGTCAAACTCCTGGCCTCAAGTGATCTGCCCACCTCAGCCTCCCAAAGTACTGAGGTTACATGCTGAGCTACCTCTCTGGGTCTCTGATATAATTTTTTGTTTTAATCGTATTTAAGGTCTTCCACCTATAGAAATTCATCTGTGTTTCAGACACATTCAAAATTCTAAATAGGTTCTTCCAAATCATTTATTATTTTCGAGTCCTGACTTTCTAGCCAGGCTTTCTAAAAATAGATCTGCAAATTTCGTTAATTCTTTGTTTGGCTTATTCATGCTCCTTACTAAGTGCATTATAATGGGAAGGAATGATACTTCAACTTCTTCAACAATTTTCAGTACAACATTGAGTAATCATAATCAAGTGTCATTAAATTTGAGTCTACCCAATTCTGAAATCACTCCCTATAGTATATTATGAACTCAAAGAAAAGAAATTATTGCTGTCTAACAGTTTGCATACAGTTAATATATAGGATTTTCATCCTTACTTCATTTGAATAGTAAAGTAGTCAGAAAAAGCACCAAGTTCACATGAGAGTTGGTCTAAAGTAAAGTAGGTAGGAGAAGTAGCATCCTGCAAAGTCAGCCCCGAGTTGCCGCTGGACACTCCCCTCCCTTTCTTCACAGGTATTGGAGTACAAATACTGCACTAGATTTAGGTCCCAGTTTCACTTCTGACCCTTAGAAGCGTTCAGATTTGAAAAAATTATCTAAGCTCTTTGAGCCTCAAAATCAATAGTTTACAAAATAGAGGAGTAGATTGTCTCTAAGATTCTCCCTTTTAGCTTTTATATTCTTGACTTTTATATTCTATGTGGCCTGAAATTTTCCCCATTAGATATTGACGAGTTGCTGTTAGTGTGGACTACAAAGATTGGAATTCTTGCTCTGTACTTCCATAGTTCAGATGCGTGGAGCATTTCAACAGAGGATTGTATTTTTAGTCTGCTGACTTGAGTCACTGGAAAAAGAGAACAGGTTTGAGAATCCAGCAGCTTGCGAGTGTCAGATCAGGGATGATGGGCAAGGGAAGAGAAGAGTGAGAATGAGAAGCCAGCAAAAGCACCTTAGCTAGCGACCTCCTGATGAGCGAAAATGATCTGCTAGTCATCAACAAATTATGAATTAGCTAAAGTAATGAGAATGAGATCAATAATCATCATAGTAATTTTATTATATATTTCCTGTATCTTTCAAAGTGGTAGAGCATTGAACTAAAAAGTTCTAGAAATGCAATAAATTTTTCTTCTTGAACCTGCTTTGTTCAGCTTAATAAAAACTGCTTACATCTAATCTGATACTGCCTAACTAAGGTGTGTCCAAAATGCTTTTTCCCACGTTCTTCATCTATGGGAAATCATATGCTTTGACAGTCAATTCCAATGCTAACTTCCTTGGGGCTTAAGGTGTCACCAGGCAGAGTCAACCTCCTTTTCCTCTACATTTTGACAGCATGTTGCTGTTATTTCTCTCAACATTTTATTTCATTCTGTGTCATATTAGCAGGAGCTAGTCCGATATCTGTCTTACTCCTCCCTTCCCTGCCCATTACCTACAACCTACATGAACACCCTAGGAAGCGTAGCAATCCCTCCTCCACTTTCCCATTTTCTTCTAGTCAATGCTGTTGCTCTCCAGGCCTTTCCTCGTGCTTCCCTAGAGCCTAGTTGAAAAACTGAAAATAAACATAAATTGTGTCTTTTTCCCTGCTATTACAATCCAAGTTTTCCTTCGGGCAATGTAGAGTTCCAATTAAAGGACCATTGGGAAGTGAGGCAGAGGAAGAAAAGTACAAAGATTAATATTTCTCTATCTTGTCTTGCTAAACTTTAGTGACAAACTTGGTCCCCCATTCCTTTATTGACTGATGTATTCATTCATTTATTTATTCATTCTTTCATTCATTCATTTACTTTGTAGTTTTGGTAGGCAGCATCTTAAATAGGGATATGCATCAATATATTAAAAGAGTACTTTTAAAAAACAATCTGCACATCTGGGCCCCCATTCTGGCGATTCTGATTCAGTGGATCTGGGTCTAGTTCTGGCATTTGCATGCAAAAGACTCCCCTGGGGTTCTGGCACACAACTTTAGATTTTCACTTTTATAAGAGGTTTTCATTCTTATAACTTAAAGCACAGGGTTCGTAGCCATAAAGAGCTGTTTAGAAGTATGACCTTGTGCAACTTACTTAACTTCCCTAAAGATTATTTATATGTACATGTGTGTGTGTGTGAAGCATTTCACTTTTTTTTTAAACTGTGGTAGAATTTTCTATTTGAGACCAAAATAGATGATATGCCAGTTTGTTTCAGAGAATATATTCCAGCATATATTTAAAGCAAACATGTGAAAACAAATGCTAGGTTTTATTGTTAATCAAAATTTTGACTTAGTCTTATATTTGGTACTACTAATCAGATTTGAATTTAACAAATGAATGTGGTTTATTCAGGTTCAACTTCCTATAATTACTCTTTTACACCATATCTATCTAGAATTAACCTAGCAGCACTGACATATTTGGCATTAAACTATTTTTTTTTCTGGAGGATTGTTTGTATGAGTTTTCATTTGGTAATGTTTGTGCTTTTGAAGGAATGTATATTGTCAGATGTTGTTAATAAGGATGGATATTCCCTTCTGAATCCACATCCATTTACTTTCTCAAAAGTTTCAAACTTCCTGAGTGTGTGTGTGTGTGTGTGTGTGTGTGTGTGTGAGAGTGTGAGAGAGAGAGAGAGAGAGAGAGAGAGAGATTGAGAGAGAGAGAGGGATCTCTTTTTTGGCAGTTGTGTTAATCTTCTGCTTCCCAGATTTGCGTATGCTATTTTTTAAGGTTATTTTTCTACACCTTTACAAGCTTTTCTCTTCTGACCTAAAATGCTTCTGCCTGATGTACTTCCTATCTAAATCTTCCCACTCCTCAGGTCCCAATTTTTATAAAATCTTTCTAGATTCCTCTTGCTCCAGTAATTTTTTCCTTTCATTTTTGTAAGTTATTGTCTATACTGTACATATAATACTTATCATATGCCCATAACTTATTATGTTGTTCCATTGTTTTATGAGTGCATCTTGTCTCCCTAACTTTTTGAGCATCAGACTAATGGAGTTTCTACTGAATATTTCTGTGCTGCCTCTTAGTGCCAAGTACTTCCTTGGAAATAGCATATGCTGTTATCCTCCAAGCCATGCTGACTAATTGAGGAGTACTGCTTTTATATACAGCAAGAAAATCACACATGGAAATATTAAATGAAATATATTAGAACATTATTTATAGAGGCAATAACAAGGGGTTATTTATACCAATGCTGACTTTTTCTGGCCTAACAGTCCACTACCAGTGGGAAGTGTCTCAGAAGCTTGGTCACTGGAAAAATCAAGATATCTACCCGTGACAGTAGGAGTAACTTGGCTCATCTCAATTATTCAGAAATAAAGGAAACAACTGGAATATTCTTTTTTCTTTTCTGTAAAAAGATGATTTTCATGTCTATTTCCCAGCATGTTATTTCAATTGGAGGGCAGTAATATTTGCTGGCCTTCCTAGATGCCAAACATTCAGGTCTTTGTTTTGTCCTGGTTCAGTCACTCCTCCCTCTGTCCAGAGTAGAGGCATCCCCATGCATTCCTAGAAGCCTATTTCTTATCTACTTCCTTTCCCAAAGCCTCTGGCAGCTTTGCACAGTGGCTAGAGTGTCTCATGCAGTTCCTGATATTGTTCCATGTTCCTTTTCAGAAGGCAGTGGCAAGCAAGGGATCTGTTGTTATTAAAGGTTCACAGTTGTGGGGCGGGGAATAACTCACTGAAAAGGGAGAGTCTTTCTCACTGAAATGGTCTTAAAGGCCTTGTCTACTTATACATACAAAGACATTGTTCTCCTTATCATCATAATTTTAGCACCTAACATTTTACCCACCACATAGTTGACAATGGATAAAAACTGTTGAAGAAATGCAGGAGATGTGGTGCTTTCTCTTGCAAGAAGGCCTCCCTGGCCGACTCAGTGGAACTGATCACTTTCTTCTCTGTGCTCCCTACCCTGCACAGCCTCTCTCTCTCTTCAGCTTATCTTAGTGAATGGCACTGATTTTCCTAATGTAGATTTCTCTTTCTCAGTGATTCCTTGATAGGCAAGGTCTATCTTACGTCTTTTAGCCTCTCTAATACTAAGTACAAAAAATGTTTAATGAAACAGCTCTGTGAAACTGTTATACATACCTTCTTATGTTGCCCAGGTTGGTTGGCCTCGAACGTATAGCCTCAGTTCCTCAAGCTCCAGAACAACTGGTATGAGCCACCGCAGCCCCTTGTTATACATACCTTCTACAATATCATTAGGGATACTATTTATTCCACGTCATTGTGTCCCTTTTAGGAGATTTGTCCAGAAATTTCTCTCTTGTAATTATATTCAGAATGTATGTTTCTCTTAGACAATATTTTTGCTTCCATCTCATGACCACTAAATTTTGAGTCTAACGAAATGTCTAGTTACAGTTGGAATAGTAAGGATAGTTACATAGTAAGGATTCAATGTCAAGGGACATACCTTAAGGAATAAAAGCCATTTATGACAAACTCACAGCCAACATTATATTGAATGGATAAAAGTTGAAAGCATTCCCCCTGAGAAATGGAACAACAAAAGAATGCCAACTTTCACCACTTCTATTCAACATAGTACTGGAAATCCTAACCAGAGCAATCAGACAGGAGAAAGAAATCAAGGGCATCCAAGTCAGCAAAGAGGAAGTCAAACGGCCACTGTTTGCTGATGATATTAACGTATACCTAGAGAACCCTAAAGGTTCATCCAAAAATCTCCCAGAACATGTAGAATCTCCCACATGTAGAAGAAAGAAACTGGATCCTTACTTCTTACCTTATACAAAGATCAACTCGATAGGTCAAAGACTTTAATCTAAGACCTGAAACCATAAAAATTCTGGAAGGTAACACTAGAAAAACTCTTCTAGACATTGTCTTAAGCAAAGACTTCATTACCAAGAACCCAAAAGCAAATGTAACAAAAACAAAGATAAATAGATAGGACTTAAGTAAACTAAAAGGCTTCTGCCTAGCAAAAGAAATAATTAGCAGAGTAACAGACAACCCACAGAATGGGAGAAAATCTTCACAATCTATACATCCAACAATGGACTAATATCTAGAATCTACAAATGATTCAAACAAATCAACAAGAAAAAAACAAAAAATCTATCAAGAAGTGGGCTAAGGATATAAATAGACAATTCTCAAAAGAAGATATACAAATGGCCAACAAGCATATGGAAAAATGCTCAACATCACTAATTATCAGGGCAATGCAAATCAAAATCAAAATGTGATACCATCTTACTCCTGCAAGAGTAGCCATAATCAAAATATATATATATATATATATATATATATATATATATATATATATATATAAATAATAGATGTTGGCATGGATGTGGTGAAAAGGGAACACTTTTACACTGCTGGTGGGAATGTAAACTAATACAACCATTATGGCAAACAGTGTGGAGATTCCTTAAAGAACTAAAAGTAGATCTACCATTTGATCCAGCAATCCCACTACTAGGTATCTACCCAGAGGAAAAGAAGTCATTATACAAAAAAGATACTTGCACACACGTTTATAGCAGCACAATTTGCAATAGCAAGAATATGGAACCAGCCCAAATGCCCATCAATCAACGAGTAAAGAAAATGTGTACACACACACACAGACACACACACACCATGGAATACTATATATTTCAAGAAAATGTTATGTGTGTGTGTGTGTTATATATGTGTATAGACACATATATAACACACACATATATAACATTTATATGTGTTATATATGTGTGTGTTATATATGTGTGTGTTATATATGTGTACACACACACACACACACACACACACACACAAACCCCATGGAATACTACCCAGACATAAAAAGAAACTAAATAATGGCATTCGCAGCAACCTGGATTGAATTGGAAACTATTTTTCTAAGTGAAGTAACTCACAAATGGAAAACCAAACATTGTACATTCTCACTCATAAGTGGGAGCTAAGTTATGAGGATGCAAAGGCATAAGAATGATACAATGGACTTTGGTGACTTGGGGGAAATGATGGGAGAGGAGTGAGGGATAACAGACTACACATTGGGTATAGCGTACACGGCATGTGTGATGGGTGCATCAAAATCTCAGAAAGAAGCACTAAAGAACTTATTCACATAGCCAAACACCACCTGTTCCCCAAAACCTACTGAAATAAAAAATAAATTTTAGAAAAAGGACTCAACGTTATGACTTTGCAGTAATCTCATTCTTGATTCTGTTTTAGGTAACCGCCGTTAGTTTAACTTTGTATTTCCCAGCTACCTCTGACATATGCTAATTTGTTGTATTTATGTGTCATATAACCTTCCTTAAATCCTTCTGGGATATGAATAAATACCTATAAAATATTTATAAATTAAATGTATTCAATTATTCAGTGTTGAGCTAGGAACCACTACAAATCAGATCTGAATACAATATGTTGCCCTAAATTTCTTCAGCTTGAAGAGATTCAAAATCAATAGAAGATAGATAAAATATGAGAAATGAGGGAGGGGGTGGTGTCAAAGCTCATTCAACTGTTTGGATGGAGCTACTCTGAATTAGGGAAAAGAGGAAGAAGGCCAGATTCGGTAAGGCATTGCCAACACAATTCTAATGTAAATAATTATTATAACTGACAATCATATAGCCTTGTGTGACTTACAAAGCAGTAATACAAATAATAGTTATAATAATGAACATTTGTATAGTAATCTAAAGTTAGTAAAGATTAATTTGTTTCTTACAACAAGCATGTGAATTGGCAAGAGTCAATATAATCGTATTCCCATTTTGCAGATGAGAAAGCCAAGTTTCAGAGAGGCTAAAGGACTTTGAGGAATCATTTGAAGGACATTTTAGGCCTGGAGATTCTGATTTCTGTGCTGTGGCCTGTCGCCTATTATACTGCTTTTTCTAGTATTGGAAACACATCAGAGCTACAGTAAGGAGTACAGGGTAATAGAGTGCTCAGGCTTTGTGAAATAAGAAAACAACTGTGAAAATTACCACTACTACCAAAAGTCTTTCACATTACTTAAAATTGTACTACCTTGTGATTATTTCCTGTGAAGTGCTTTTAATAGTTACCCCCATCTCTAGCTCTAGCTCTAGCTTCCTGGGTTTCTTTGGTATAACATGGCTCCATCCAGGAGAAGGGTGACACCCCTGAATGTTTAACTGGATCCTTAATTTCTTTTCTTTTTTTTTTTTTTTTGAGACAGAGTCTTGCTCTGTCACCAGGCTAGAGTGCAGTGGCGCAATCTCTGCTCACTGCAATCTCCACCTCCTGGGTTCAAGCAATTCTCCTGCCTCAGCCTCCCAAGCAGCTGGGACTACAGGCGTGCACCACCATGCCCAGCTAATTTTTGTGTTTTTTAGTAGAAACAGGGTTTCACCATGCTGGCCAGGATGGTCTCGATCTCTTGACCTTGTGATCCACCCGCCTCGGCCTCTCAAAGTGCTGGGATTACAGGTGTGAGCCACCGCGACCAGCCGGATTCTTAATTTTAAAAGCATCTTAGACAGAAGTTTTTCTTTTGTTTTTTTTTTTTTCTTGAGACAGGGTGTTACTCTGTCATCCAGGCTGGAGTGCAGTGGCGCAATCTTGGCTCACTATAGCCGCGACTTCCCAGGCTTAAGCGATTCTCCTGCCTCAGCCCCACAAGTAGCCGAGACTATAGGCGCACGCCACCACAACCAGCTAAGTTTTTTGTATTTTTGGTAGATACAGGGTCTTGCCATGCTGCCCAGTCTGGTCTGAAACTCCTGAGCTCTAGCAATCTGCCTGTCTTGGCCTCCCAAAGTGCTGGGATTACAGACATGAGCCACTACACCCAGCCAAACAGAAGTATTAAAATGACATTTCTGACACAGTTTGCCTATGTTTGAAAAATGTCTAAGCAGCATGTGATCGGTGTTAAATATTCATTAGCACACAGGTCTCATAAAGAAGAGCAATTGTTGGATGAATGAGCCTTGGAAATATTGTCAGACTTCTGGTTAGGTACCATGAGCAACTTATAACTTACATCATGCTTGTGTTCAAATAGAAAGGTATAACTTTCAGTTCCATCTTGTGTACCTTACAGTGGATAACTAGAAAGGAGGAGGCTGAGCTCAGAGAAAAGACAGGGTTGCACATTGCACTGCTGGGTGAAGTGGTTCACGCCTGTAATCCTAACACTTTGGGGAGGTTGAGGTGGGTGGATCATCACACACACACATATTAGCCAGGCGTGGTGGCAGGCATTAGCCAGGTGTGGTGGTGTATGCCTGTAATCCCAGCTACCTGGGAGGCTGAGGCAGGAGACTCGTTTGAACCCACAGATGGAGATTGCAGTAAGCAGAGATCACGCCACTGCACCCCAGCCTGGGTGACAGAGTAAAACTGTGTCTCCAAAAAAAAAAAGGAAAAAAAAAAAAAAGAGAGAGACAAGACAAGACAGGGTTGAGTCAAAAAACCATGACATAATAACACTGGCAGTGTACAGTCTGTTTCTGGGAATGGAATTTCCTGATTTTTCTATCTTATTCACATGGCTGGCCCAAATGCTGACTGTGAGCCCTGAGAAGCCTAGCTGGACATTTGTCATAAACTCCAAGTACATGTACATTCTTATATAAGATCATGGCTATTGCAAGATGACTGCTATAAAGCGCTTCTGTAATTCTATGTGGGAACCTGCTATGTCTAGTATTATAAGACAGGTTTTGGACTCCAGATTTGAGAAGTAGATGACTAAGAAATACTGGCAAGTGCTAATTCCTGTCCTTGGATAAAAAAAGACCATAAAGGCCCCAGATAAAATATGATGCCGGCTTATTTTTCAGACAGATTTTCTGAAAACTTGTGATCTCTACCAGTCTTTAAAAAAAAAGAAGAAGAAGAAGAAGTAATGTCCATTTCTGGATCCTTGGGCCAGGCTCTTTTAGTCAGTTCTCTAATTTTCTTACCACCCAGATACTAAACCATTTGGCATACGTGGGATCATAGTGTTTCAGAGCTGGAAGGGAAGCTCTCCCACCCTGGTTTTATCTGTAGGCTGGATAAAGGTTTGGGATTTAGCAATAGGCTTTGCTAACTCAGCTTGTGAAAATCACATCCTTTATCAACTCCCCAGATGGTTTAGATCATTAAAAACACAACAAAACAAAACAAAAGCCCTTCAGAGTGTACACTGTGAAGATATTCTCTAATTTCCAAGAAAAATAAATATATGTCGAATTTCTCACAGATTTCTCACACTCTCTCAGTATACAGCCTGAATTGTTGTGGTGAATGGAGAACTTAAAACCATCGTTTTTGAAACTGCAAAGCCTTGTGCTGAATACTTAACTTCCAACAGCCCCTTTGCCTTTCCAGCTTGTCCATCAGCCCCTAACTCCAAGTCAGTATTTATCTATTGGAGCTTAGCTTAAACAGAAAAGTGGATGTCTTTATTCAATGAATTTGGGGCAACTGGCTCTCAATAAGCAACAAAAACAAAAAGGCTGTTTCAAGTCAAAGGGACCTCAAGAAACCATCCCACCATCTGCTGGGGAGAGGGAAATGAGCCTGTGGGCCAATAGCTCTTTATTGAATAGAATAAATAGTATTGTCATCTAAATTTTCTGCAACACTCTTTGGATCAAAATATTATAATCACAGCAAATAGATGTAGCAAATAGATGTGGCCACGCTTAATGGATACTCAAAGGGCCAAACCACTGCTCAGTTTGGATCATTTACTGTCATTTGGAAGTAAAACTGGGGGGCCGAGGGGGTTGGGGCTGGAGGGAGAAAGGGAGACCTTACGTTAAGCTGGCATGCACCAGTGGATAAATGGCTGGCATTTGCAGAGCTGCATTGCAGGGGAGCTTTTAGCAGTTTGCCACTGCCAGCTGATGTCTCTGTGAACATCAGTGCCAAGAAGCCAAAAATGAAAGCAGGTGCAGGGGCAGAGGAACTGAATGTTGAGGGCGAAGGGGAGGGGGATTCAGCAACAGAACTTCTGTTGTTAAAAATTGGTTGCCTTCATTAAAACCTAAACAATGCCTCACTTTAACTCTGCATAACATTTTTAGCCCTGCTAAAGTCCTGCACACACACTTAAGACAAGCCTCTTACATTTATGCACTAGACTGAGAGAGTCTTTTTTGTTTGTCTCTCTCCAAAGCTGTGGATTGTCTGCTGGACGGCTGAACTCCGATTAGAGCAGCTTTCCTTCCGTAGCCAGGAGCATCTGCTTCTGAAAGTGCCCCTTTGCTCCCCTCTCTCCCAGAGTGCCCCCTCTTCAGCAAGTCCCACTTCGACACAAGCAGGGCCTGGGAACAGGGAATATTCCTGAACTCGGCACGTCTTCGCCAAACAGTGTCGCCAGTTCAGCTCTCTGAAATGCTGCTTTCCGATGAGAAAACAGACGGAACTCAGTGTCGCCTGCAATTTACATTTCCCTCAAAAGCTCTATGTTCCTGCAACATTGTTCCCCAAGTCCACCATAAGTGACAGCAGGAAAAAAACAATAGGAGTAAGCAAAGAATAAAGGTAAAGGTTCAAGACCAACAGAGAGAAGGATCTAAGGCTTGCCACGGGGCACACTAAAAACGAAGAACAAAACAGAAAGACATCTGCCCCCTCTGCTGCCCAGTGCAGCCCAGCCATTCCCAGCACTGACTTCATCAGCGATCGTCCCAAACTGGACAATGTGAAAGTCATCTTTCATAGAGATAGGACAAAAATACTGATCCCACACAGCGTTCTCACAACTGTGATAGAGGGAGAACAAACCCCAAGGAGAGGAAGCTGCAGGCTATCTGTGCGCTTAATTGAAAATACGCTTTGCTTTGTGTTTTCTAATGGACATTACTGCAAGGAGGGAAATAGAAAGCATGTTGTTTGTTTTTACAGGCTTTTAGAAAGGAGACAAATGACAAAGTTCATCTATAAGCCAGATGCTCTGCACAAACTAGAAATAGCTCTATCTATTAAAACTAGGATGCCACAATTTGGGGGTCAACAATTGTAATTATAATTTAGCATGGATATGTCTGGTGACTGTTGGGAACGATAGTGGGAATTAGGTTTTTTCTATGGTCTTACACTTGGGAATAGTTGATAGTCAGTCTCAATATCTTATACCACTACTGTTTTGTCCATAGTAAGCTTGGTTATAATAAACTTTTAAAACCCAGAAGAAGGTTTAAAAACTCAAAGCAGAAACACAAACAGGATCAGATGCCAAAAGCATAAGTGTATGGAAAGGAACTTAGTTCATAAAGCAAGTAAAGTCTAAGTTTTAGTCTGAATGAAATATTGAGTTTGGACAACAGGATACTGCAAAGCTGAGAAATCTGAGAGAAGCGGAATACTCTAATAGGAAAAAACAAAAAACTGGCCAAGGCTAGGAGGAGGCATTCCAAAAAAAGAAGCAAGGATGGCTAATAATATAAAATGATGTTAAATTCCTGGATTGAAAAAGCAGAAATGTCAAAGTAAAAGAATGCTCACCTAAAAAATGCATATGTGAAACACATAGTGTCAATATTGTTAGGCATTTGAGGGAAATGAACTCAAATCTTAAAGGGAAATTGAAAAAATGTATACCAAACCCTTAAACATTATGACTGATAGAAACTTATCTTAGTCAAGTACTAAAACAATATATTGATGTACAAGAATTCATGTTAATATTTAAATATTAAAAATAGAAATATAATTATTAAAATATAAGAAATTGGCTAAGAAAATTATAATATATACATAAATCATGTTTTAGAAAAATATTCACTGACATGGGAAAGTGCTTGCAATATGCTTGCTTAGTGAAAAATATAAGTTGTAAAATAGTACAGTTTATGTAGCATAATCTTAATCATGTGTGAAGCATCTATGATTAAATGTTAACAGCAGTTATTACAGCTCTAGGATTACAAGTGATTATTTTTTCCTTAAATTTCCCCATTTCTTTCTTTTTTTTAATTTTCAAAACGAAAATTTATATATTTTGAAATTTTATTATAGAGTTTATAAAAAATACACACATAAAAATATAATTCAACAAATTTAAGAAACATCCTTCTAACCAGCATCCACATTGAGAAACAGAACATCACTAGTTCCTGGAAAATCCTTCTTGCCCCTTCCAGTTCTCTTCTCTCTCCTACAAGGTAAACTCTATCCTGACTTCTAACACCACAGATGAGCTTTGCCTTTTGTTTCCTTTAAAGGAATTATACAGCATATAATCTTTTGTGTTTGACTTTTTAAATTCAATATTGAAAATAGTTAAGCTAGGGACTAGAAGGTAGTTAAGACATTTATGCAAGGCAGTGTGTTGTTTGAGGGCTTCTAATGACTCCAGGTCCCATTCCTATCCACCTGCCTGGTGTGTGCTTTGAATCCAGTATTTGGATATTGCAAATGTTCCCTGAACTCTAATAGCATGTGTATCATCCACTAGGAAATTAATCTTCACCTGGTAACCTATTATTTGTTGTTGCATCAAACTTTTAATTATCTCCTCCATGTTTAATTTGCCATGTCTTGTTTGTATCTAAGAGTCATTAGATGCCTGCCATGTGCCAGGTATACTATCTCTATGTGGTAATTATATTATCCCAACTTTATAGGTCAGAGAAAGTAAACTTGGAGAAGGTCAGTGATTCCCCCTAGATCATAAAGTTAGAAGATAACAGAGCCCCAGCCTGCACCCAGGTCCTTGGACAAGGCATCAGATGGTCCTCCATGGTACCCAATTTCCTCATTGTCCATAGTTGATCCTCATTAGATTAGAAGGGTCTAGAGAATTAAAAGCATGAGTTTACCTTTCTTTGTATTTCCCCTCTAGCCCAGTGTTTAGAAATTAATAAATATAGTAGTTGGGATGATTGTTTATTTGATCACAGCACTCTTAATATTTCCTTTGAGGAAACAGTATTACACTACTCTTTATTGTTGGCCACCATCAAGGCCTGTGATTCTGATTCTAATCGCCTGCAAAGAAAATGAGTTCCATAACTAGCCATGGCCAAGAAATTTAAGTAGAAAAGTGGGCAAGGTGAGCCAAATGCAGTGGTATAGCTAGTGCATTTGATATGAAGAATGGATTATTTTCTAAACATTGACTTTGTTTTTATGGCAAAATTGTTTGATGTAATAATCCTAAAACAAAATAATGGTCAGAACATACCAGTCAAAAGAAAAATTAAATTTAAAATTAGATAATTATAGTATAATATTTAATATATAGTTACAGAGAATAACTTGATTCTCTTTTAGAACATGAATGGGAGAAAAGATAAAAATTCACACCTATGTATTGTTCTGCTGTATTCATGACTAATAATCACAGTTTTTGTTCTAAAGCTTTTAAATGTGCAAATGTTGATGACTTTGTCAAAACTGATCTTCACATGTTCATGTTCAATAGATAGAATCGGCAAATTTGTCAATCTATTTTTGTGCATAGTTGATCAAGAAGCATATTAAATTTTAATATCAAAGAGTTTCTTTCACACAAAACCATATGAAGTAACATGTATACAATTCCAAATATTGAAATATTGTTCCATGTCTTTGAGATTAGCAGCATTTGAATATCTATAGATATATAATTTAAAAATAAATTTTTATCTCTCTGTTTAAGAATTTTCCTAAATACTGGTATTTAGGTAACTTAAGTTCTACAACTTTGTGTCTCCAATTACTGTGCTTTCATTCTGTAGGTTAAATCTGCACTTTAAATGCTGGCAAATATAGTACTATTGGGGTTAGAAAACCGAACCCTGAAAACATGAATTTTAACTTTCCAAACGGTTACAAACTTGAGTCCACCTGTGGCCCACCACATAAATAGAACTCTTGAATTAATTTTCATGTAGTATACAATGTTTACAAAGGGATAATAAATATGTGCTAATTTAAAGCTCATATACATAGTATTAAGCTCAAAAATAACCTCATGTAATGGACTGAATTATATTTCTCCCAATACATTTGTTAAAGTTCTAATCCCTGGTATCTCAGAATATGATTGCATTTGAGTCTTTAAAAGGTAATGAGGTAAAACTGAGCTTATTAAACGAGTCCTTAGTCTATTATGGTTGGTATTCTTGTAAAAAGAGGAGATTGGGAAACAGACACACAGGGAAGACCATGTGAAGACAGAGGGATAGGAAGGCCTCTACAAACCCAGGAGAAAGGCTATGGAAGAAACCAATCCCACTGACACTTTGATTTTGAACTTCTAATGTCCAGGACTGTGAGACAGTATGTGTCTCTTGTTTAAGCCACCTACACTGTGGCACTTTTTTATAGCAGCAGTGGCCAACGAATGCACCACAAAAATTCTTTAGAATTTAGATCAACAAAACTTTTTTGGTGGGAGAGAATTATTTTATCACTAACATTATTTTGAATTGCCATAACATGGTACTTTTCACTGACTTTATTACTGTTTTTTAAATCTCTCCAGACTAAGTACAGCAGTCACCCGTTATCTGCGCTTTTGTCTTCCATGGTTTCAGTTACCAGCAGCTGACCAGAGTCCGAAAATATTAAATGGAAAACTCCAGGAATAAGCAATCCATAAGTTTTAAATTGTGCACTGTTCCAAGTAGCATGATGAACTCTCATACAGCATATCCACGTGTTCTATCTGCTACTCACCCATTAGCCATGTAGTAGCCATCTCCGTTATCAGACCCTAAAAAAAGAATAGGTTTTGCTACAATCTGCCATTTCCAATACGCGTTAGGGTCTTGATATTTATCCCCCATGGATAAGGGGGTGATATAGTTTAGCTGTGTTCCCACCCAAACCTTATCTTATATTCTAGCTGCCATAATTCCCATGTGTCCTGGGAGGGACCCAGTGGGAGGTAATTAAATCATGGAAGCAGGTTTTTTTCCATGCTGTTCTCATCATAGTAAGTCCTATGAAATGTGATGGTTTTATGAAGGGCAGTTCCCCTGAACACACTCTTGTCTGCCACCATGTAAAACATGCCTTTGTTCTCCTTCACCTTCTGCCATGATTGTGAAGCCTCCCCAACCATGTGGAATTGTGAGTCGATTAAACCTTTTTTCTTTTTTTTCTAAATAAATTACCCAGTCTCAGATATTTCTTCATAGCAGTATGAAAATGGACTAATACAGGGGTAATTACTATACTCTAGTGTAGCCTGGAGAGATTTCCTGTACCTTCAAAAGTCAACCGCCCCACCCCAACCCTGCCCTTCCTGTCTTCAGGAAGCCCTTGGCTCTATAGAGCAGAGTACAGAGACTCCTGAGACCGAAAGAAAGGAAAGGGTGACCTTCTCAGAGTCAGTGAGTCTGTGGAAGGGAACTTAAAAGAAGTGAGGCATACCTGTTCTTTTTCCACTGCCAGGCCAGAAAACACATCACCATGAATGTAATTGTATTATGTTTTTAGCAATTTTTACAATAATGTGGTATTTCAAATAATCAGTTTCTTGGAATATAATGTTTTTTAGGAAAAAAAACAGGCCAAAATTTCTGTCTTATACGCTCTCCATAATTCAGGTTAGGGCACTGTTGGATTCTCAGTATTTGGACACTAAAGTTAACAGAGATCCCTCAGACCCCAGCTGAAGAATCCATTACTCAAAAGCTTCCCTGAATCCCTACTAGGTAAATCTTACTATTAAATGCTTCCATAGTACTATATGCTTCTACTTAATAGAAATGGGCATAGATGTAACCTTACATCTATGTGTATATTTTAGTTAATAAGGGTCTCTCCTCTCTTCTCTAAGCTCTGTAAAGTCAACCATGCCATTTTGTGCTCAATATTGTATACAGCGCCAGGTGCATAGAGGCTTAATAAATATTCAGTGAATAAGAGTATCCATGTAGCTTAATTTGTATTAATGAGAATATGGAGAAAACCTAAAAGTCCAGCCTCAAGCAAAGGGTTCAATAAATTGTAGCAAGCACATACCATGAAATACTCTACAGTCATGGAAAAGACTATAGTAGCTTGGTAGATACTGATATAGAAAAATGTAATGGCATGCTGTGTAAAAAATATTAAGTTGTATAACATTATAGGTTGAGTATCTCTTATCTGAAATGCAGACATGTTTTAGAATTTGGATTGTTTCACATTTGGGTGTATTACCACCTCAGCATCCCTAATCCAAATAATCCAAAGTTTAAAATGATCCAATGAGCACTTCCTTTGACCACCATGTTGGCACTCAAAAAGCTTCAGAGTTTGGACTTTCAGATTAGGGATATTCCACCTGTACATACAGAAAACCTTTTTTTCAAAAATGTGTGTATGTGTTTGCACATCAGTTGACTTGTAGAGTTATTTAGTCACTCTTTGTGTCTTCTTATTCCCGTTCTGGCTATCTGATAATTTGCCTTGCTATATGACATTACAGGGAACAAATGATCTGAAATTTTATTCCCTTGGGCCTGGTAATTGGTGTGTAACACAAAAAGGGCTAATCATTCCCTGAAATACATTGGGAGTGTAAAGTTTAATTACCATCTTACTTAATCTAAAGGATGTTAAGCAGAGGATGCTAATAACCAAATTTGCTCCCCAAAATAACAATCTGTTTTCAATGGAAGAAAATGAGGCTACCCTAAAGAAAAGAATACAGAAAAGCCAGGAGACTGAGGAAGAGGAAAACTTATATGTAATAATTCTAAAATGACTTAAAATAGTGGTCAGAGCACACCTGTAGAAAGAAAAATAAAATGAAAAATAAAAGAAATATTATAGTACAAAATTTAAAGAGCAAAAACTTGATTATCTTTTTGATTCAACATTTTTGGTTCAAGTATGCTTGAACTTGAATTTCATCTGATTTCCCACATACGTGAGCCAATAAACTGTATAAGCTAGTTTGAAATTAGTTTCTATGCATAGCAAACAAGTGTTTCTAAACCAAAGAAACCGATATAGTTTGGATGTTTGCCCCCTTCAAATCTCATGTTGAAACCTGATCCTCCATGCTGAGTGTGGGGCCTAGTGAGGTGTCTGGATCATGTGAGTGGATCCCTCATGAATAGCTCGGTCCAGTCCCCACTGTAATGAATGAATTCTTGCTCTGTTCACATGACAGCTGGTTGTTTAAAAGAGACTGGCATTTCCTTTCTCTCTTTTTCTTTCTTTCTTACCCTGTGACATGCCAGCTCCCTTTCCCCTTCTGACATGATTGGAAGCTTCCTGAGGTCCTTACCAGAAGATGATGCTGGTGCCATGCTTCTTATATAGCCTGCAGAATCATGAGCCAAATAAACCTCTTGTCTTATAAATTACCCAGTCTCAGGTATTTATAGCAGTGCAAACAGATTGAGATAGTAACACATATATGTTTGAATGTATGGATATGAGTATAGGAAAAAACTGGAAACATGCTTCCCAAACTCTAACAGGCAGTAATCACTAGCAAGTGGCAGATAGTTATTTCCACTTACATTTATGCCGTTGTAGATTGTTGTGATGATTTTTATGACACACATGTACTAATTACACAATTTTGAAAGGTAATAAATAAAACTGGAATCAGTGAGAGTTTTTTTTAAATAAAATAAGCTAATTTTAAAATCACAGTTGCAAGACCTAATTTTACAAGAAATATGAGAATCCAGTATATATTCACAGGGAAGAGTTAAAAACAATGCATAGAGATTGTATGGAGGCAAATTTCAAATGAACTTCAGAGATCTGTTGTTCACCATCCTGTGTTTAAATACCATTGCAGCATTGTTTACAATGGCAAACAAAGTTGATATCAACTCAATGACTTACAAGAGAAAACTGTACAAAATGTGATATATCTATACAATAAAATACAGCTGTGAAAATCAGTGAGCTAGAACTAGCTTTATCCACATTGATAAATCTCACAAACGTATTGCTGAATAGTAAGAGCAAGTGGCAAAAGAAAACACAACATGTTATACCATTCATATGAAGTTAGGAAACATGTAACACACTACCACAAATTGCTTATAGATATTTATTTAACAGAATTGGTAATAGATCCATAGGAATGGTCAATACCAAATTTAAGTGGATGTTAACCTTCAGGGAAAAAAGAGAAGTCGGTCTGGGAAGAGACAGACAGGGACTTAAATAATACTAGTGAATACTTTGTTTCTTATTCTGGCTGGTGGGGACATGGGTATTAATTACATACTGTAGTCCCCCCACAATCCATGGTTTCACTTTCTGTGGTTTTTCTTTCTAAAATGCTCATTTATTTCTGTATATTCACAGACTAACATGCTAAATAGGAGAAATTTGTCTTTTTCCTGAGCTCAGGCAAGTCTGATCAGCTCATGTACAAATGAGCATTTCTCAACAAATGGATTGCAATGATTATCTTAAAGTATTAATATCATCATATGCAAGTGGAAGTGTTATTTTAATCAGATCCTGTTAGGATTTTACTATAGTTTTTATTTAGTTAGAAATCAGCTGTTCCATCTTGTCTGCGATATTGCAAAAGAGGGAAGCCTAAAAAAGAGAGCATATGAAGACTGAGAAGAGAGAGAAAGCTAATATTTATTGAGCCTACCAGGTACCTTACATTATGCCAGGCTGTACATACTTAATCCTCTTGACAATTGTCTCTTTAGTTTTTATTATCCCATTGTTTTGATTATAACTGAGCTTATAATCCCAAAGTCATATAGGATATAAACTTAAGTATGTCTTGGTTTCAAAGTTCACAATTTTTTGTTTATATCAGTAGGTATAAATAAAGCATGTCAGTGTGTTTATTCAGCAGAGATTAATCTGTTCCACCACTGCTACTTAATATCTTCAACTGTATCTTCAATTGAATTAAAACTGCTATCTAGTTGTTAGTAGAGTTTTAATGCTTGTTTCATACCTAACAGGAAAAAAGAAATCTGTGGTCACAGCTTTACTATCATTCTTTGCATATGCTTCCTTTTTAAAATGCTTAAGACCTGGAATTGCTGTACTATTCATTTTCAAAATACAAACTTACTTCATTATTTAGTAAATATGATTCTAATTTGGTTTTATGTAAGTCATTTTCTATTTGTGCCAAATATAATTCCATTACACTTTTTGCTGATTAATGTTTTGTTAGAATCATATGGAAAGTCATATTCTTAGTGGCAAACTTCTTTAAATGGAAATAGAATAGTCTATTAGGGACTAAGTCTTATTTCCTGTGATGAGGGCACAACCCTCATGACCTACTTCCCAAAAGCCCTATCACCTAATACCTTGGAGGTTAGGATTTCAACATGAACTTGTAAG
Source organism: Cebus imitator (assembly GCF_001604975.1). NCBI lineage: Eukaryota > Metazoa > Chordata > Mammalia > Primates > Cebidae > Cebus > Cebus imitator. The sequence continues at coordinate 31,717 of NW_016107848.1, read as the reverse complement.
GAACACAAACTTTCAGATTATGAGTACTGTGTGCAAATTTGGACTTGCAAAGATTGACCATTCCTCCTTTTATCCAGGAGCAAGGGAAGCTGTTTTCCCAGCTTGCAGAAGTTATGTCTCCTCCCCATGCATTATCTCTCAGAGACATTTCCCTTTCAGATCTAGGTTCCTCCTAGAAAGATCCTATTCATTCCGGACACTTGTCATTCTTTGTGGAAAAACTCTGACTTTCTCTGTTAGCTGGAAATATTAGCTAAGTCAAATGCAGTGGTAGACGGAGAAAGGAAGAAATTCTTCCTATCTCTCTTGTTGTTTGTTTACTCTCCAGCTCACCCCTGCAGAATTGGGTCTGGACAAGACATGAACTGCCATCAGAGCAAGGGACAGGACAGTCAATGGGCACAACATCAGGCAGCCAACAGGGTCTGTAGAAGCAAGCTCAAAGAATCACAAATAATTATACAAGAGATATAAAACAGACAGGAAGTACCATCCACTTATTATTTGGCTCTTTCTTTTTGCCTACAATATTTGTATTTAAGACCAGAATCGAATCACTAATTCCCCATCAGACTTTTCTTTGTAGCAGTTCTATGACTCTTCTAACTTCATAGTACCTGATGTAGATTGCCAGCCACCCTATATAGATCAATGACTATTTTCCAGCAAAGTCTGTCTGGTATCCCTAAAGGCAAATTATATGTCAAGGGTTTTTAATGTAATGCTAAAGAAATTGGTCTTGGCCAGGAATGGTGGCTCACGCCTGTAATCCCAACACTTTGAGAGGCTGAGGCGGGCGGAACGCTTGAGATCAGGAATTTGAGACCAGCCTGGCCAACATGCTGAAACTCCATCTCTACTAAAAATGCAAAAATTAGCTGAGCATGATGGTGGGCACCTCTAATCCCAGCTACTCAGGAGGCAGAGGGAGGAGAAACACTTGAACCCAAGAGGCAGAGAATGCAGTGAGCCGAGAATATGCCATTGCACTCCAGCCTGGGTGACAGAGTGAGACTGTCTAAAAAAAAAAACTTTTTTAAAAAAGAAATTGGTCTTCTTCATTGAGAGTATAAATATTTATAAACTGGAATTGCTATTGAATATTACTTTTTAATATTACTAAAGAAAAATATAATTTAGAGTAAGATTGAAAGAAATTTAAATACCTGGATATACAATACATTCATTCAGGATACATAAAGTCTTACAATTTATTCTTAATCTGTTAAGCAAGGAAGTTTTACTTCCCAAACCTAAATAGAACCCAATGTGACTACCTTCCTAGCATCAAAAATTGTCCAAACTGTTCACTTTGGCAGTACTTCAAGCTTGAGGACAGCAGAGCCACTTCAGCCTGTTTCTGTACTTAAGTGCCAAGAAACCTTTAATTAGCTACTTATTCTAATTACTCTAAATAGAAACTTATCTGTTCATGTGTCTTCCTCAACCAAAGGACTCAAAGTCCTTGTACCACACCCTTTGAGGGACCTTCTCTTTAAGCTTGTGTATTACTTCTGTGGCCAGAACAGAAAAATAAGGAAAAATACAAGAAGCCACAGTCTGGCTCATGCATAACCCCATCATCAGTGCCCCATTTATACTTAAATGATTTGCTCAACAATCTAAACCAGACTCTCCGTTTTACAATTTGAATTCTGTCAATTTTCTTTTTTTATTTAAGAGGTCAAAAACACTTTTAAAAGCCAATCTGAACAGGACAGAGTATTTTAAAAACAAATGCACAGTGACTTCCTCAGACTGGTATATGCCATTTAGTATGCAAGAAAATTAGAAAAAGTTCTAAGGAGGCTTGAAGGAAGTGGGAGGAATAGAGTGAAAAATAAACCAGTAAACAAAAGAGCACAACTGTCAGCTGCCTAGGGCTGAGCTATGTTCTCTTCCTGCTGGCTGCGGATCAATACACTAAGTAAAGCAGAAGAATGCCACGCCTTTGGAGACAAGCTGCTAGGAAAGAAAATGTCCCTTTATTCAGAACATGAAAAAGATCTGAAATTATGTGTATTTCATGGGATTTGGAGTATGATTTAAAATCCATAAGCATAAACTCTTAAGAAGTCTACAACATGAATAAGATTAACCCCTTAAAGAAACATCAAATTTACTATTAATAATAAAAGTACACTATTCATACATTTGCTGTAAACAGAATGGATGAGGAAAAACAGTAATAAGTCAGCAAAAGTACGTTTCAAAATCACTGATTTAGGAAAGGCTTATTAAATAAAACTGTGGATGATAGGACTTATATCATCAGTCTTTTAATTTTGTACAGTTTGAACATCATCCAAAAATATTAATCCACTGGTGAAATCCCATGAACGGGAGAGAAAAGAGAAATGTTTTACCCACTGCAATCTTCCAACCCATAGCCTTCACATCCTGCTGTAAATGTATTGGTACTAAATCACATTCCTTATTTAGTAAGCCTCTCTTTTCTGGTTTTGCTTTTAAATCCTTTTGCAGAAATTTATTGTTTGGCAAGATTATGTTTCTAACAGTTCTTTTCCACTTTACCTCCTGACTTTACATGAACAAAACCAAAAATAAAGATGGAAATGGAAAAATTCAAGCATATATTCAATTTGAAACAACAAAACTTGAATTTTTAAAAATGCTCTTTTATGTGTTTGGTGTTAGGTTGTTAAGCTACAAGAAAAATTGTTGCCTATTGAGAAAAGGGAGGAAAATAGATTAAAATTAATTATTTATGCATTCACATTCATCCTATACCCCGTGCAGACTTTTATCAAAACGGAAAAATAATAATACCATAGCATTCTACAGAGAGGCGTGCCTATGTTTTTAAGTTCTCGTATTTTTAACGTCATATCACCATCAGCTAATTACAATTTTGATGGCAGATATTCTTACTAAAACATCTTTTCGGTGTACTGAGGATTATTTCTTAAAAGCTAATAAAAATCTCCAATCTTTCACATTCTTTTATAAAGCAGTAAGAAGTGGAAGCAAGAGTTCTCTCACAGAAGGAAATGATTAAGCACTTCTCCAATGATGTTCTGCCCTTGACTTCCACTGAGGTGGCAAGCATTCCTGTCTCCTGTTTGTTGGGAGAGAAGATGACTTTGTATTGTATCACTCAATTGTTCTCCTAATTGCAACTACTATTCACATCAACACACTTACATTAATCAAGTGTAATAGCAGTCATCATTGCTTTTGCTGCACAAACTCCTTTGATTGCATAGTTTTATTATTTATACCTTAATTTCCAATAGCAAGCCCTTTTAATTGTATTGAGGTTGTGTTTGTGAAAACTTTGAAACTTTCTCTTTTCATTGAAATTGACTTCTCATGTATGGAAATAGTTTCGGGGGGATTCAGATTAATACTTGATTGTTTATGTTACTGTAAAAAGGCTTCCTCCAAAGCATATTGCTAAAAAATTAAACACATTGGCTGCACTGTAGCATTAATTAAAATTTTTCAATTGGTAAGCTCTAATGACAGAAGAAATTACATAAGAAAAACAAGAGGGAGTGTAGGTGTGGAGAGATATTGTATAAGCAAATAGGAAGACTGCTCACAATGTGAGAGAACACAAACAGGATGTATAAATTGCAAAACCAACGCCAAAGTTTTCTGGTAACAAAGGTACATAGAATTAGAATTATTGTTTCACCTGGTGAGATTCCAAAAGGAAATAAATTATGGTATTCAGAATTGTTTCTTTAATGAAAGAAGTAACTGAAATCAAAAGGTTACATAACTCTTTGCTAAACATAAACAATTGCCTCAGGGTAACTTGTACAAATACAAAATACTTTTACTTAGGTTTTGAGAGTAGAAGTTGAAATTCTCTTGAATAGTTCCTTAAGCATGATTCTCCATTTTCCAATAACTTACAACGAGTTAAACTTAATTATGAAGCAGGATGAAGAGAATATTGTAAATAAAAATAACATGCTACGCATACTTAAATATCACGCACTGTACTTTAATATCGTTTTAGTTTCTACATATTTTTCTGTATTATCAGTTTCCTGGCTCTTTGCATTGTCAGATTTATAAATGATCAATTTGAGATTTCAATTTGTTTAATTTCATGCATATCAGGGTGTAGAAATAGTGTGCAATAGATAAAACATAACCAAAGTTATTTTTAAATGAAATATTTGAGACTGGGCACAGTGGCTCACACCTTTAATCCCAGCACTTTGGAAGGCCGAGGTGGGTGGATCACCCAAGGTGGGAGTTCGAGACCAGCCTGACCAATGTGGCGAAACCCGTCTCTACTAAAAATGCAAAATTAGCCGGGCATGGTGGCACACGTCTGTAATCCCACCTGCCTCTCCCTGGTTCCCACAGTGTTAGCGTCCCTGAAAAGACAATATTCTCTAAAGCAACAAGGGGTGATGGGCCGGGGGGAGTGTCTGCTGCTGCTGGCCCCCAGCTCCCCTTCCCTCTTGCCAGGTGTGGGGGAGACTCCTGTTGTGACTGAATGTAAGCCCCCCACCCCTGCCACAGCCAATGCAGGGGAAGGGGGGGCACTCTTCCTGTCTCTTCCTGCCCCTTCTCCCCAGCTAAAGAGACTTTGGACTTAGGGGGCCCATGAGCCTGGAGAGGCCTTAACCCTGTGAGGAAGAGTAGGGGGAGCCCTCTCCCACCCCTATCCCCTTCTGAGAGTGGTCAATGTTTACAAGTCCCTGAGCCCCCCTGCCCAGGGACTCAGACTCTGTTGCTGTCCTTCCCAGCCCTGGTCTTCCTGGGCCCTCGCTGCTCCTCTGCCCTTTCTGGGGTTGGGGTGGGTGCAGGGATCACTGTGTTTCCTGTCTGCCTTGTACCCCCAATCTCCCCACCCCCTCTCCACCCCGTGTGACTTCCCTGTCTTTTACCTGCTCTGTAAATACTCCCTTCTCCCAATAAAACTTGGTGTTTTATTTATCCCAGCCACTCAGGAGGCTGAGGCAAGAGAATCACTTGAACCCAGGAGGCAGAGCTTGCAGTGAGCCAAGATCACACCATTGCACTCCAGCAAATTCCATTGCACTCCAAAATTCCATCTCAAAAAAAAAAATGAAATATCTGTCTCAGCAGCCTACATACCTGTTTGTAATCTCTGAAAGGAGATTGAAATGGATGTAACCTAAGGTTTTTTCAGATAAGAAACTCCGTAGTGCATACTTAATCATAACTCTTCAACATTAGAGAAAACATGGGTAGTAACAAAGAGCTGGTTTCAGACATAACTTTAAAATTGAGCCCCAGGGAGCTGAGTATGAAAAATGGCCAAACTTTAATGTCCTTTGCCAAGCCTAGGTGAGAAACTTAATGGAAACAAGCTCATCTTAGCAAGAAATAATAATGGTTAAGCCAGAGAAGAAGCAGCTGACATTTATTAGCTTCTTATTATGAGCTAGACACCATGTGGCACTCTGCGTATATACAAAGATGAACTGTGCAGTCACTTAATAGCTCAGTGAAAGACACAAAGGAGTAAATACAAATCTCGGCACAGTTATAATAAACACTATGATAAACACTATGAAAGAGATAAGCATAGAATGCAATGAAATTACATGAGAGGGGAATAGTCATAGGCTGAGAAGCCTTCATAGAATAGAAGACATATTGATTAAATATTAAAGTAGGTGCCACCAGATAGAAAAAAATTTATACTAAGTCTCTTGGAGAAAATTTTCTCTTTTAAATTTTCTTTGACATTGTCTTGACTTCTCTGGTCTTTGTCCTTCAAATGAATTTTAACATCACCTTGTCAAACTCCATAAATTTATCTTTAACATGAATGTCTTTCCATTCATAAAAGAGTGTATCCATTTATTTTAGTCTTCCTTAGATCCTTACACGTAATATAAATTTTTCCATGAAGACTTGGACACGTTTTATTGTATTTGTTGCTCTTTTGAATGGAATATTTTAACCACATTTAAAATGATTTATTAAAATGAGTAACAGTATGTCATACATTATTTATCTTTTATAAACTTATTTCCAGAAAGTATGTAGAATTTTTAAAACTAATTCTAATAGTTTATCAGTAGATTATCAGATATTATATAGAAATAATCCTATCACCTTTATTTTATTCTTAGTATTTCTTTATAATCATTGTGAAAATTTATTTGTTCTGATTTTCATTTTATTGATACGGCCAGGCCCTCTGAACAATGCTGAATACAAGCAGTTATAGTGAGCCTCCTTGTCTAAGTGTACTTCAAAGAGAATGCTGAGAATCTTGCTCCATTAAGAATGATATTTACAGCTTATTTTTCCTACAGCATGAATGGATGTCAAATTTTTGTCATACTTTTTCTAATTTTTTTATTGTAAAGAAAACATACCAGAGATGTACAGATATACAGCATTTTAAAAAAATAAAACAAGCACCCATGTAAATACCACCCAAGTTAAAAAAAAATAGAACTATGATAACATTTTTAAAGCCCCTGAATTTTCTTCTCCAAGCGTATTATCTTCACTAATCAAAAATTGTAAAGCATCTAGCAAAAATTGGGGAAATAATCTTTGCTATTGGGGGCTGGCAACAATTTCTTAAACATGGCAACAAAAGCACAGCTATAAAAGAAAAAGAAAATAAATTTAATTAAGAATTTCTGCTGTTTGAAAAATACTTGTAAGAGAACAGAAAAGAGAAGTCACAAAGTGGGCGAAAACATTTGCAGATCATATATCTAATAAAAGACTTGTATGTAGAATATATAAGGAACTCTCAGAACTCACTAACAAGAAAAGAAATTGTCAGGCAAAACATATGGACAGACGTTTAACCAAAAAAGATATGGATGGCAAATAAGTACACTAAAGATTAGGAAAGTCAGCCATTAGGAAAATGCAAATTAAAGTCACAGTGAGCTACCACTACCCACCAATTTGAATAGATAAAATTTTAAAAATACTTACCATACCAACTGCTGGCAAGGATGCAGAGCAATTGGATCTTTCACACGTTGCTTGTGGGAATGCGACATGTTATAGACACTTTGAGAAACTATCTGACAGTTTCTTATAAAGTTAAAAATATAGTTATCATACAAACCAGAAATCCCACTCCCAGGTATTTACTCAAGTGAAATAAGAACTTGTGTTCACACAAAAACTCTATGCGAATGCCTATAGTGGCTTTATTTGTTATTATTCAAAACTGGAAACAATCCAAATGTTTGAACTAGGTACTGGTTAAACAAATTCTGATACATCTATATAACAGAATACTGCCAGGATAAAAAGAAATGAAGAACGAATACACAGAACAGTATAATAGAATCTCAAGTGCTTCATGGTAAGTGAAAGAAGTCAGACTCAAAGACTGCATCCTGTATGATTTCATTTATAAGACATTGTAGGAAAGCCAAAATCATATGGACATAAAACAGACCAGTGATGGCCACGGCTAGTGAAAACAAGCTGAATAAATAGGGACTGCACCATGGCACATTTGACAGAGGGGAAGGGTGTGGACTTATTCTATATCTCAGTTGTGACGGTGGTTAGAGGTCTGCAGTATTTGTCGAAATTCACAGGACAGTTTTTTAAAAGGATAAATTTTACTGTATCTATTTTACATGACAATAAAAGTCAATATCTAATTTTAATATAAAAGATTACATATCGTAAACTTCATTGTAGCAAATGTTTATATATCATTTTCCTTATATTTAAACAGCACTTCTTTTAAGCAGGACTTGTTTTTTTCTTTTTTACTACATTCGTACAATCTTTATATTTTAACTGGTGTGTTTAGCTACTTTAGGTTAATGTACTTACTGATCTAGTTTAGCTTAAATCTACCTTTTAGTTATTTTTCATTTGGTCTATACCTTTTTATTTTTCATTCCTTCCTTCTTATGTTCTTTAGGATTAATCAAATATTTTTAATTTTCCTCCCGTATTTGTCTATATTTTATATATTTTCAGTTGTTATCCTACAATTTACAGTATGCATCCCTGACACATTCTTAAACATTCTTCTCAAATATTCTCTCTTAAATATTCTTCTCAAATAATCCAAGGATTTACAACTGAACATTTCCATTTCCCCTCTCCCATCCTTTGTGATATTGGTGACATATATTTTGCTCCTACGTATGTGATAATCCTTATATTTCAGTTATTGTTTAAAGTAGCCAATATTCATTTATATTTACCCACGTTTTTCTTCTCATTGTTTTTCTTTCCTCCCCAAAGTTCTTTGTTATTTGGGATTATTTTTCTTTACTTTTAAGAATATACTTTAGTATTTTTTATTTTTCTTCACCCTTAAGAATATACTTTAGTATTTTGGGAGATACAGGTCTGCTGGCAGCCAAATCTCTCAATTTTTATTTGTCTCAAAGCATCTTTATTTTAACCTTTTATTTTTGAAAGATATTTTTTGCTGCATATAGAATTCCAGGTAAGCCAATTTCTTTATGATACTAGCCCATTAACTTTTATTAAATTTCTGGTTTTCCTATTTTCTATTGAAGTCAACTCAGTCTTACTGTTGTTCCTTTCAGGATAAAATGTCCTTTTTCTCTGGCTGCCTTTAAGATATTTCTCTTTGACTTTGAGTTAAGCAACTTGACTATGATGTGCCCAAGTGTGGTATTCTCTGTCTGGTATGTACTCTGTCTGGGGTTCCCAAAAATTTTTGAATCTTGGTTGATGCCTTTCAAATGTATGGAAAACTTTTTGTCATTACTTGTTGATATATTGTTTTTGCTCCACTTTCTTTTTCCCATTGTTTAATATATCTCTTTTTCAAATGTGTATCTTTTTACTGCTCTCCATGTTTCTTATTCTGTTTTTTCATTCGTGTGTGTTCTTTAGCTTGACTGTTTTTTAAATTGAACTACCTTCCTGTTTACTAATCTTGTTTTCTGCTGTGCCCAATCAACTGTCAAAGCCATCTAATTGACACCTAAGAAAAGTGCTGGAAAGGGAAGGGCGTGGTCCCTTTAAATAATAGTGAAGAAGGAAAGTGCTGGATAGAGAAGGACCTGGTCCTTGGCTAGGGCTACCCGCTCCTGGGGCCTGTGCTCACAGACCTAGGTGAGGACAGGTTTTTGCTTTTGTTTTCCTGCCCAAATGTTGCATTTCCCAAGACCACCCTGACCACCCCCATCCAGTGCCTATAAAAACCCCAACACCCTAGTAGGCAGACACATAAGCTGCGAGATGTCGAGGGGAGCACACCAGCAGAAGAGCACAGGACAGATGCCAGCACGCTGGCAGGCCACTGACAGGAGAACAAGGTGGAGTTTGGCTCAGGACAGTCAGGGGAGAGCCCGGGCTGTCAAGCAGCCTGTCTTCAGGGAAAACCATCTCCCTTCTGGTTCCCCCATCTGCTGAGAGCTAGTTTTACTCAATAAAACCTTGCACTCATTCTCCAAGTCCACGTGGGATCTGAATCTTCTGGTATACCAAGGCAAGAACCCTGGGATACAGAAAGCCCTCTGTCCTTGAGATAAGGCAGGAGTCTAATTGATCTAGTTAACACAAGCTGCCTACAGATGGCAAAACTAAGAGAGCACATGGTAGCACACATCCACTGGAGTATCAGGAGCTGTAAACATTCACCCCTAGATGCTGCCATGGGATCAGAACCCCACAACTTGCCCATCTGTATGCCACCCTAGAGGTTTGAGTGGCAGGGCACTGAAGAAGCAAGCCACTCCCCAGTGTCAGGCCCTGCAAGGGGGACAAGAGAACTTTCCCATTTGACAATGAGTTCTAAATGTAGAAGACAGTATTTTTCAATTCTAAATGGTCCTTTTACATTTTTAAATATTCCAAATGACAATTTGAGCAAAACAGACAAAAATATAGAGAATTGTCTCTGTGTTATATTTTTCACCTTTCCTATTTTCTCAAAAATACTAATTGTAATTGTTTTAAAGTCTGATAAACTTCAATAATGTATCATCTTTGGCTCTGCCTTTGAATCTATTTTTTCTCTTCACCTTCATTCACTTAATCCTGTTCTTAGCATGTATTTACATTTCTGTTCAATTGCTGAATATTGTGAATACAGAGTTGTAGAGCGTTTTTCTGAGGACATCTTCCACCAGAAAGAATTAACTTTTATTACAGGAAAATAGGGTACTTGTTATTAATTTTATCAACAATTTGTTACAATTGGCCTCTTCTCATTTTTATCTTATTCTTAGGATGTAATTCTTAATCCTAAAGTATGCCCTTACTTTTAAGGCTGTGGCACTTGCATTGCATCTCATCTAAGAAGATCCAAGGCTATTTTCCAAAATCCCACCATCATGGCAGGATTTGAGTTTTAATCCCTGTCTTCTTAACACATGTATATGCTGAAATATTTGTTCAACTTTGAAACATCCTGTGTTTTCCTTGGATTTTTAACATGTACATATTCAGCTAAATGTTGACCAACTCCTTGGGGGAATTTGAATGTAGATGTTTAAACTTTGTTTCTGTAGTTCCCTACTCTAGAATTTTTCCCCTAAGGTCCCTTCTATTTGGTCAGCTTCAGATTCTAACCTCTGTCTTTTCAGTCCAGGAATGCAGCCAGTTTTGATTCAAACTCTCTTTCCCTGTGCCTTTGTTTGATAAATGCCCTTCAAACACTGTGAAGGGAATCAGAGGTATGTGCCCATTCTCTTAAGGATCATAGACTCTTATGTCACACCACTGTTTCTTGTTCACCAATGCCTTCAGACCTTTATTCTATGCATGTTTGCAGTTTTTATAATAATTTCGGTAAAAAAAAGTTAGGGTAATACTTTTTCATGGCTGGAACTGAAAATCTGTAGGAATTTTGTCCTTGAATTTTAGGATTCATGTCTTTCATCTGTTCCATAAAACTTCATGTTTAGCAGCTTTAATGTTATTTTTTTCCATTCTATTTCCTCTTTAAATCATTTTAAATATAAATATTCAAACTAGTCATTCTATCGCTTTTAACCATTTAACATTTCTTTTATTTTAACTCCTTATATTTTCAAGTTAATGTGGGTGACTCCTCAGCTCTTCCAGAAGTCAATTTCTCTCTTCGGATGGGTCTAAACTGATATGTTACTCCCTCCTTTGAGTGTGTTCTTTTTGTGTGTGTGTGTGGAAGGGGGGATTTGGAAAACAATGCTGTTGTTTTATTTTTTTCTTTAACAATTTATGCCCTTCCTTCCTGATGGTTTTTATTCCTTCTTATGCAGCATTTACAGGGTTTTTTTTGTTTTGTATTTTTAAAGCAAAGCATTTATTAAAAATGTTTTAGCTGTATTTTATGTAGCATTTCTATGTGTTTTCAGTAAGAGGGGCCTCTTGTTAGCTTAGTTCTCTACTGTGTAAAATTCAAAAACGAAAAAGGCTTTAAACATAAGATAGGAACTCTTAGAGAATTTAAAGTACTTCTCTGTGGCCAGAACATAGAATTGATGGTAGAGGGAGAATGGTGGGAAGTGACGAGTTGTACAAGAATCAGATCACAAAAAGGCTTCATATGCTATGCTCAAGATTAAGGCTGTCCTGGTGAAAAAAAAAATTTAAACATGAGAATGACACAACCAGAGTTGTAGCTAAGATTTTATTGGCTGTTCTAGGGATCAAAGTTAATTACCATTGTTTTCTGCATTAAGCTAGGGCCTCTCCTACTTCTCTTTTAGAAATCTTGATTCAAGGGGAAATTTTCTAAGATCTTTACCTTCTCCTTAAAGTTTCTCTATTGATTGATTTAATTATCATGTGTTATTTATGTCATCAGAAGAAAATATAAAGCTATTTCCTATTTGAGAAAAGAAGAAATCCAAGATAAAACCACCACCACCACCAAGGAACCAAGTGTGAACTATATAATTGACACAGATGAATGTTGAGAAAATAAAAGAATGTCTTTGCAGGGGTAGTGTTTACAAAAGCAAAGTAATCTTTTATGCTTCACTGCCCTTTGCCAAGGGAATGCAGAGGCCATTGGTGGAGCTCACACCAGCCCTTTCCTACATATGTGTAACTCCTTGGGATTTTGTGAGAAACTATTTCCTGGCACCTTGGTTTCCATTTTCTACAAGGCATCTGGTAACAATGGGTTATGAGGGTAGGTAAAGGAGCCCCTGCAGAGTTGTATAACTGTAATTCAGAATTGCACCTTCTAGAGGAAGCCTTCCCTTTTGACTCCCACCCACAATGGTCTGTCCTTTCTCTGAACTCATATTGTACCATGAACCTTGGCATTTGTTTTCTAAATATTAAAAGAAAATACTGCCAAAAATTATAGTTTATTAAGTTTTTACTAGATTTCAGAGGTACATTTTGCCCAATGTATATGTATGCAATATGTGCATGGTTTCATTTATTTTTAACAACTTTATAAGATTGAGCAATATTTTTTCCCATTTTACAGATGTAGCAACAGAAGTTCACAAATATTTATCTAGCACCTATGTTTTAGGCTCTAAGTTTAAGTGCTTCGCATATATATTTTATTTATTCCTCATAACATTTCTGGAAATTGCATTATGATTCCCATTTTATACATGAGGACTCTGAGTAACCGAGTCCTCAGAGTTGATCTTAAACAACTTGCCTAAGATCACACATTTAGTAAGCATGGATTTGTGACCCTTATCTGACATCCCCCAAAGCCCATGCTCTAAACCACTCCTTCTTAATCTGACTTGTCTATTCCTAAATTATTAACTGTCTAGACAGTTAATATGCTTTACACTGTGGGTCCCCACACTGCCCAACACATATTGGATATAAAGAGAAAACATATGGATATAAGAGAAGTGCCAAAAATTATCCTAAGAATGACCAAAGGATTTCAAAAAGACAATGTAGTGATGTCTCATTATCTAAAATTTTAGAATAAAAGTTGGATATATACATATATTTCAGATACTTCAAACAAAGTGCTTACTCTTTAAGTTGTGTGTGTGTGTGTGTGTGTGTGTTGTTGTTGTTGTTGTTTTTAATGTAAATCCTTCTAACAGGCACTATATGTATTCTGGCTTTTTTTTTTTAATATACTGTCTTCTTATGTACAGTGATTAATGAGATTCAATCCAATCTTGAGAAGTTAGGATCATTGTCAGAGAATTAGTTTTAAATTTACTAAAATCTAGCAATGCTAATGTGTTTACAACAGCTTATTCACAAACAAAAAGTTTTATCAAGTATCATCAAATATCATTTTCGATTTAAAAGCTCATCCAAGAAGAGAGTAGAAAATACCTTGTAACTAACATATGAAATATTTGGTTTTTTTTGTTTTGTTTTGTTTTTTCTGGAGGCGAAGTTTTACTCTTGTTGCCTAGGCTGGAGTGCAATGGCACTATCTCAGCTCACTGCAACCTCCGTCTTTCCGGTTCAAACAATTCTCCTGTCTCACCCTCCAAAGTAGATAGGATTACAGACATGCACCACCATGCCCAGCTAATTTTTTTGTATTTTTAGTAGAAACAGGGTTTAACATGTTAGCCAGGATGGTCTTGAACTCCTGACCTCAGGTGATCTGCCCGCCTCAACCTCCCAAAGCGCCGCAATTACAGGCATGAACCACCGCGCCCGGCCTATATTCATGTTTTCTATGCAATATAAGACATAGAATTTTGTCTTTTTTTTCTTTTCACACCTAAAAATTAGACTATTAGCATGAACTAAAGATGTAAAGTAGTAAGAATAAAATACATGTTCTTATTGCACTGCCATACCAAAAGAAAAGTAACCTGCAATGATGCCATTATATAAATAGTAGCAACATTAAAGGAACATGAGAAGAAATTTCTAGAGACCTATTTTTGAGTCTTGCTTCTACTTAGCCCTCTAAAGTAATAATATCTCTTAGCCTCAGAGTTTCAACACCTTCAAGTGAAACATGGAATTTTTCTAAATATCTTACTTTGACATCTAACTTTTTTTGGTATCTACTCCATTTTGCCTACTCCTATTCTAGTACCCCCCCCATTCTATTAGTAGTTCCGTTTAATGAATTTCAAGACAGAAAAGAAAAAAAGAAGGAGAACCAAGCGTAATAGAAAAACAGTTACTGTTGTTATCATCAGGATGATAGATAAAGAAATATCCTACTTATCAAAAATCAGATTTCTATCAATTCCAACAGGCTCCACCTTCCCTCTGCAATAACAAACAAACAACCTTAATAGTACATTTAAAAGGCCCTTGAAGAGCAAAAATAATGTTATTACATTTATACTCCTGACCTATTAGGAATCTTTGTACTCTTGCTTAGAGTCTATTTACTCATATTTGACATATAATTCTTATGTGCTTGAGTCTGTTTTACCCAATCCAAAGAAATTGGAAGCAGCAAAATTTAAAAAGTTACCACTAGGGCATATGTATACATGTATTATCAGAATAAAAAATTGAAGCTGTCAGTTCAAAGTCAAAGAGGTCAGCTATAAAACGGAGCATATGTTCTCTATTGTGGGACTGTCGGACTTGGGAGAAGTCTGTTAATTTTCATGGCTAAGTAGAGGCAGGACTCAAAACTAGGTCTCTAGAAATTCACTCCCAGTTTCCTTCAATGTTATTATTATTTGCACAATGGCATTATTACAGATTTCATTTCCTTTGAGATTTAGCCAAACCTGAGAGCTTTGTTGGAAATGCAGAATCTCAGTTCTCATCTCAGACCTCCTGAGCTTAATCTGCATTTTAACATGATCATCACATGATCCATACTCATGGTGAAGTTTAAGACGCACTGTCCAACAAACATCCAAGATATACCTGAATACTTCCAAGATAGGAAATTCACTAATTCACAGTCATCCTAGTCCTTTGTAGGATAACTTTCTTTTTCTATTTTCTTTTTTGTTATTGTTTATTCTTTTCCTCTTTTGTGTCTTTTTTTTGTTTGTTTGTGGGATAAGTTTTATTGTTTTAAGAAAGTTTCTTCATATTCAGTTTCCCCATTACTTCCACCCTTTGGTCGTCATGTTTCATTCTCAAACCACACATACAGTTGACCACTCTTCTTATGATAACCCTTTAAGTATTTGAACATAGCTATCAGTTTGGGTCTGACATGACCACCCCTATCCCCTGCCTGTGTTCTCATCCCTCACTCCTACTTCATCTTTTCCACACTTACATCAAAATTCATCATTATCAGATAAAGCATCCAGATTTCTTGTAGCCATTTTTCATAAGCACTGCTTTCTCCCCTGGGTGCATGCAGTGCCTCAATACCTTCTAAAAGTGAAGCAAATTGCAGGTACGATCAAATGGCCTCCCTTCATGATAGTTTTTCTTCCATCCAAGACCTTCTTACTGGGGTCTTGCTTTTTTTCTCATATTTGAGAAATAGCACTATGATGTCATTTATACTGCACTTAATTCTACCACTTCTCCAACTACACTTTCCATGCATCGTCCTGCTGTTTATGGTAGAGAAGTAAAAATGTTCACTCATTGCTGTCTTTTTCTTCTGGAACTCTGTATTAGTGAATTGACTCAACAACTTTTTATGTTCAGTTATCACTAAACCTACTGGTAAGTTTTTTCCAAATCATCAAAAACTCCAGATCTTCCTTAAAAGCCAGATATTTCCAATTGGGAATATTTCTGTGTCCTGCTATATTTTTAAGAATTCTTAGATACAGTCTAATATTTCAGAGGTACCAGGTTGGAATCATTTTGACCACTTGAGTAAAGAATCTAGAACCTAATATTGAAAATCATCTTTTTGTCAGCTTTTTCTGTAGTGGTATAAATGAAAAATGAATATCTATATAATTTTAAATATTATTTTAAGAATCCAAGAGCTAAGGATTAATAGTCATTGAATGTTTCAGTTCAGAATTATTTGTCAAAGGAGTTGTTAAAATTAACTTTCCCAGTCTCACACTTATAAATCACAGAGTCTTAGGTATAGGCCAGGAATTTCATTTTTAATCAGCACCCCAGAAGACAAGTCATTTACACGGACTACAGTTTGCAAGATCTAGATCTTTCACAAACATATTTAGTTTCTTCATCAAATTTATTAGCCTCTATATTGTGCATAATATTTAATTTTAGTCAGCAGGTAGTGATCATTATTAGCCAATATTCACTAAACACTTCTGTGCATAGGACCCCACAACAGATACCTAACCAAAATCAGGTGTTAAAACTTTCAAAAACAAGAAACTTCAGATTGATTATCATTATCAATCAGCTTTAGCTAGAAAAATGTCATCAACAGTAAAGAGAGGCCACAGGGTTCTTACGTTCCAAGAAGCACTCACAATATATGTCTCTTGGACCACTTTAAACACATGTGCACTTTTATGTCTTTTAGCACAAATAAGAAGATACCAATGTAAAGTGCAAGACTGAAAATCTTATGTCCTATCTCTATGCCCATAATTTTCCATTTCCTTTCTAAGACATTTCCCCTGATAAGAAGCTTTATGAAAGAGCTTTACTGTATATATGAATAGCCTAAGTGTATAAACTAGACTCAAATTTATTACATATCTTTCCAGATTTAAATGGGTTGAGAAATGGGTCAGTCATAAATACTAGTATGTATTTTACTATTACCTGTTTTTAGAGGTTATGCTTAAAGAACTACTGCTTTACTTTGACTCAGTAAAACTCTCAACTGAACTAAAATGAAAAGCCTCTCACTGGTAAGTTAGTTCCCAGAATGAGTGAATTCTGGAACACTAAATTTATTCAGGTGTTATTCATTTATTTAATGTTGGTAAGCACAACGAAATGCACATGTGAAAGTTATGGTTTAATTGAAAAGCATATAGCATAACTCTAACTAGACTCTCCTGCATCATGCTAAAAGTAGCAGCATGTGGGGCTGGGTTTAAAAAAATCTAATCATGAAAAGAACTATGGTAAAGTTTAGCCAATATCTCCAAGCCAATATTTAGTCTTTTCAATAGGTAAGACTATATATTTGATGATTTATAAAATCTGCCATTGCACAGCATTGCTATAGACAAGTTAAACAAAACACACACACATATGTATACACATACACACACAGACACACACATCTCAAGAGAACCTCCTTACAAATCAGCAGTCACTTGATTTACAAATTCTTCTGAGTATATATAATCCAGTTCATGTATCTTTTGGCTTTCATTCAGGATTTTTTACCCACTGTCTAGGATAGATAAATAAGATTTTCACCTGGTAGAAATCACCCTCTATTCATCATTGGAAGTCTAGTTGAACAGTAGATCAAAATGTACATGCTCTGAAATTGAGAGATGACCTTTGTGTTACCAAATGGGTAGACATCATGAGTAAGAAGCACTCATCCTAGTAAGCTACAATGGTGGATTTTCATGATTGAATGGCTGTTCTGTCCTGCTGGTTTCCTGTAGATTTGCAAGTAAGTGAGAGTTTGGCTAAGTATGGGAGCTTAAAGTAGGATCAACTTTCATCAGGTTGCCAAGGTGGCAACATCTCTTTTTTCAAGCTACAAAGTCAATGGACTGAACTAGCTTGCTAAAACTCACAACTGGGAAGCTTTCTTTTGAACCTGCTTTCTTACTTCCTGGCAGGCTTACTGATCTTTATTTTTGTCCAGATATCAGTTTCAAGGTGTTTAAGGAAAATCGACCATTTTACAAATTAAGTGTTCCTCAAACCAGAGTAGGACCTTCATGGCCCTAGAGCCTGAGAGGACACTGTACTCTGTTTAACTTTGGTAGCGCTATGGCATTTCCTTTATTATCATGACTGTGCCTTCCTTTCCATAATAAACTTCCTCATTGGTCAATATGCTAAAGATTATGCCAGTAAGAACATTTGTAAATTTTAATTGTAGAAACCAGTCTTGCAATTGGTAAGACTGGATTTTCAGAAGTATTTGCTAATCTTTTTCTTTTTGAATAAAGAATTCCTAAACTTAGCAACTGTTAGCTTGGTTGACATTCACTTTATTCAGTTATCAAGCATTTTTTGCTTCATACTGGAACTAAACTCAGTCCCAAATTGGCTAAATATATATCATAAAACATACCAGACAATCTTGCTGCCATTGATGAGGAAAATCATTCTTAAACTCACCAGTTCAAATATAATAACTGAATTTTAAATTTTTGAAGGGTGGGGATGGGGATTTTTCATCAATCATTTTCAGTAAACATAGTCTTGGAAAAGAGGAATTAACTGGTTAATTGCTAAAATATCTAGTTTGTCTGTGTATCTTCCTTTAAATTACTTCAGTTTATGTATGACCCTTTGTAACCTGGCCTGCAAGGAAAGCTCCCATTTGATATACTAAGGATGATTCTAAAACCTGGTGAAATAAACTTTCAGTTTTTAGAAATACTGACAAAAAAAAAATCTCTACCTAGCAGGTCATGTTGATATAGCCAAAACAGTTATTTTAAATAGTGTATGTATTAATGGGTCATTTGCTCATTTGCTGTAACTTTCATTCCATTGGCTAGTCTTTGCAGGATCTTATAAAGGAACTTATTAAACTAACGATTGCAATTATATAAGAAAAAGAAATTATAGACCTGAAAAATGACAAGGAGGGAAAGGATTACCACAATTTCAGTAATATGATAATAAAGCTGAAAATCCCAGAGAGCCAACTGGAAAACTATTACAAACAGTAAGAAAATCTAGAAAGGTAGAGAGGTACAAAATCAGAAATCAAAAGCTGATTGTTGTCATATACATAAGCAACAACCAGTTTGAACATGTGAATGATGAGTCCATTTTTAAAAGCAGCAAATAGTTTAAAATACCTAGAAATGAATTTAATAAGAAATGCTCTGGTCCCATGTGGGGAAAACTGTACTACATTGACTGAAATGCCAAAGAGACACTTGAGTAAGACAGTGAAAGACATATGACGTTTGGGGACAGAAATATTCAATATCATAAGGGTAAATTTATAAATTTAGGACATTCTCAATTAAAAGATCAACATGTTTAAACTAGACTATATGATTATATTAAAAGTTTGCCTTTACAAAAACATTTTAAAAGCTAAGAAACCTCTGAAAGATAAGAATAATGAGAGCAAATTAGGCCTATAGACATATCAATTTTAAAGTATAAAGTCTTAGTAATTAAAACATAAGGCCAGGTACAGTGACTCATGGTTATAACTCAGCACTTTATGATGCTGTAGGAGGATCACTTGAACTCAGTTCGAGGCTGCAGTGAGCTGTGTTTGTGCTACTGCACTGTAGCATGGGCGACAGAGTGAGACTCAGTCTCAAAAACAAACACACAAATAAGCGAAAAATAAATATGGGGGCACATACGCAGACAAATCAACGTAATGGA
The DNA here is from genome assembly GCF_001604975.1 of Cebus imitator. NCBI lineage: Eukaryota > Metazoa > Chordata > Mammalia > Primates > Cebidae > Cebus > Cebus imitator. The sequence continues at coordinate 12,463 of NW_016107848.1, read as the reverse complement.
ATAAACAGTTCAAATACAGAGAATCTAATACGTGACCAAAATAGTGTCTCTAATCAATAGGTAAATGGTAACCTATTAAATAACTGGTGTTAGGACAACTGGATAACCATCATTTCTCATAATACGCATCATAAACTAAAAACAAGTAAAATAATTATAAAAACTATGCAAGTGATAAAATGAGAAAAGCCAAAGACTTTTATATGTATGACACGAAATCCAAAAGGAATAAAAGATCAATCCAGTGATTATGGCTATCAAAAACTTCTCATGGCACCAGGAGCCATCAACAATGACTTAAGGAGAAGCATACAGTGGAAGATTCTATGTAACTCCATCTTCCATTCACTCAGCTACAATGTATATCCTTCTACTTACTCTCAGGAAACCATTCTTACTACTTTCTTATTTATCCTACCAGAGTTGTTTTTTATGAGAAAGAAAATACAGAGTTCAATTTTCTGTATCCCCTATTTTGTATCAAAAATATATTTTATGTACACTGTTTTGCACTTTGCTCTTTTGATCCCATAATATACCATGTAAATCTTTCTGACTCAGTACATAGATTTTTTTCTCATTCTTTTTGTAAATATGTAGTATTCCATTATATTGGTAGACCATTATTAACTTAATAAGTATCTCCTTGATGAAATTTTATATTGTTTTGAATAATTGTTCTCATGTAAATATTAGAAATTCAACTAGCAATTCATTTAAAATAGTATCTTGATACAGCTCTTAGGAATATAGCATTCTCATTCATGAAACAGGCTTTATAACAGGTGTTACAAAAATCCTGAAGGCATATCACAATGAAGCTACTAAAGGCATTGTTGATAAGATATAATAGTTTCTCCCCCCAAAAACATCTTACAAGCAAATTTACTATGATGTGACAGGCAGTGTTAAAAGAGTATCTCATATAAAGTGAATATGAAATTATAATCATTATAATGATCAAATTACAGTAATTAGTACATACAGCAGAGAATTTATCTGTGCCAATTCTACATACTAAAATAGTTTAGGCAATAGTTATCTTATCAGTCACAAGCCTTCCCAAAGAAGAAATAATGACAATCTTTAACATTCTATTTTCAACTTCGTGGCACAGAACTTGTTAAATGTTATTTTTATTTTAAAGTGATGGTAGCAAAGATAGGATTGTGACATAATGTATTATAATGGATTCATTTACTCATTTTGGCACATCCACCTATTAATTATCTCAACCCTATTCTACCAATAGGGTTAACCTGATTACTCACCAGGGATTAGAATCAATATTTCTTGTGTATATTTCTCAAATTTTTGTCCTAATTTTCTCTAAAATGTAAAAGAATTACATGTGTTTAAGAAGTATGTAAAACTTCAATCATCCTTGGCTCAGAAACTTAGTTGTTGCAAGAAATTTTACCCTTTTAAATGGATACTTGATGCAGTCTTATAGTGGCAATAATTAATTGTAGTGTTTCTTCTGTTTCTGTCTTTTGATCTTGAGACTGCAATAAAAAATACCTTTCCTGAAGAGCACCCAAGGAATTGGAGATCTACTGATTGGTGCCTTGCCTTAACTTTTTCACAGCTACTAGAAAATCCATTCCTCCATATTTTCATATAGCATCTCTATCAGGTGTACACTGTTTTCAACAGTGATTTAAACCATCCTTCGGAAGTTTAATTCCCTATCTTTGTGGGTTTGCTGTAACCGCTGTCCCCTCTCCCAAAGTAGGAGACAGTATAGCCTATTTTATATTTTCAATTGATTCAGCATTAATACGGCTTTCAGAATTTCCCAACTCCTCAGATGTTAATAAGTTAAGTTAGTAAAGACTCTATCATATTTAGGGAATGTTTCCAAAGATATATTTGGCAATAATCGGACTTGAACAGTAGCTAACGATACACTGTAGATCCAGAACAGAATGGCCCATTGGCCCTCCAGAGAAAACATTTCAGTATTTGGCTGTCACTTTCACAGGAGAGCTGAGCAGGAACACTGAGGTGGTTATAACTCAATAGGAAGGAACTGAGCCATTAATCATGTCTTATCCAAATGCAAAAGAACATTATTCTAAATAACATGTCAACATGCAGAATAGAGATGCCATCTTTGATATTGTTTGGTGAATTGTCCAATGCTAAAGTGACTTTAGAGTGGTAAATACCATATTGTATGGAATTACACAGTAAATGGTGATCAAATCCTGTATAATTTCTCCAAAACAAGAAGAAAGTGAATGATTAAATACAAAAATTATGACAGGCTATCAGATAGACAGAACACAGTCCTGAAGTCAGACTGATCTCACTTAAAACTTTGGCTGTACCATTTTCTATCTATGTGATTTTGGACCAGTTACTTTATGGTTCCCAGCTGGTATCCTCATGTGTAAAATGAGGATAATGGTGACTCCACTAGGGAGGTTTGTGTAAGTATAAATGAGGGAATTGCAAATACAGGACTCGTATATAGTAGGTAATTAAAATTTTTGTTTCCTATGTTTCTCTCTCTTTAATAATTTTCCATAAAAACAGAAAACCGTGAGCAGCATCTACTTGCTTCTGGACAATATCACTTATATTTATATTCAGTAGAAAGTCAAGTTGATTAAATTTCTCCCTCTAGTCTTATCCAGATCTAAATCCTTATTAAATCATTCCAAACAGTTTTATATGTATCTCTTATTATCATTACATGAAAGATGTATGTGAAAGCAAATTCAACAACACTTTTCAGCTGGACACAGTATTTCACTATCTCCTGCTATTATTATTTTCCATATCTAAGACAAAAGTTATTTTGCCTTCATTTAATCATATTTTTTCTCCTTCTGTCATCAGTATAGATATTGGTCAATCAATCTTCAAGCCACATAATCCTTCTCCATTTTCTCCGTAACAACTTTCAAGTAAGAATGATAGGGCTCACCTCATTCCTGGCATAGAACATGAGAGTATTTGCAAAATATTTGAGGTAGGTAGTTTACATGCAACTGAAAAACATCTGATTTGAGAAGGATATGAAGTGGGGATAGCCAAGATAGCCAACCAGAAGTAGCCAGGAAGAGCTTCTCCCACTGAGCAAGACAAGGCCATCAAGTAGACCGGCATATTCTGAAAGATCTTTGGAATGAAGGTACTGAGAGTGGAGAGAAGATGCAGACCCCAGGCTAAAAGGCAAAGAGGCTGGAAACCCTGCATAGGGTTGCTGAGCACCAGGACTCCTTCCTGGCCCTAAGTAGCTCCTATGGAAGGGATGAGTAAAATAGGCATGGAGTGGCCCACTCTTGTCGCAGACCTCTGGGGTTCTAGCTGCAGAAGACCCCATGACCCCCACTGGCATCTGAGATAGCAGGGAGAACTGCCCAGAGAGTTGGCAGAGACAGAATTCCAGTCTGCATGGAACTTAGAGGATTTCACATGGGAATGACTGCAGTGGAGCACAGCCATGGGAGCCCATACCCAAAGGCTTGCTATACTCCTTTAAGGGGCTCTTGCCTTTGTTGACTGCCAGACATGGACAAAGCAGGGCTATCTTACCATGGGACAGGGCATGTCTGATCTGAGCACTCACCATGCTATCCCAGGGTTCCTGTCTGTTTGCATCCCCTTATAATGCAGCCTCAGCTTGACAGCAGCCACCATCACTGCTCTTTTACCAGCAGAGCCCATCTAACCATTGGAGTGGTTTTGCAGATGGACCCCCACCAGCAATGCACCCACCTAAACCTCACTCTGCCACCTTGCCAGTAAGCACATACAAGAGGACCCACCACTGCCCCATCAGTGTCCATATGCATGAGGACCTCTACCATCCCTGGGGATCTTCAACAAAGTAGACGATAACAAGCAATAGGAAAAGGACTCCCTATTCAATAAGTGGTACCGAGATAACTGGCTAGCCATATGCAGAAGATTTAAACTGGACCTCTACCTTTTCCCATATATAAAAATTAACTCAAGATGCATGAAAGATGTAAATATAAATACAGGACCTAAAACTATAAAAACTGTAAAAAAAACAAAACAAAACAAAACAAAACAACAACAATAGCAACAACAACAAAAAAAAACCTACGACATACCATTCTGGACGTAGGCTTTGACAAAGATTCGATGATGAAGTCTCCAAAGTGATTGCAACAAAACAAAATGCACAAGCTCTTTAATTAATTTAAAGAGCTTCTGTGCAGCAAAAGAAACTATCAACAGAGTAAAAAGACAACCTAAGGGTGAGAGAAAACATTTGCAAACTATGCACCTGACAGAGGTCTCATATTCAGAATCTATGAGGAACCTAAATGAATCAACAAGCAAATAACAAATAACCTCATTTTAAAAGATGGGCAAAGGACATGAACAGACACTTCTTAAACATGCATGTGGCCAAGAAGCATATGAAAAAATGCTCAACATCTCTCATCATTAGAGAAAGGTAAATCAAAACCGCAATGAAATACCATCTCACACCAGTCAGAATGGCTACTATTACAAAATCAGAAAATAACATGTTGATGGGGTTGCAGAGAAAAGGGAATGCTTATCTGCTGCTGGTGGGAATGCAAATTAGTTTGGCCCTGTGGAAGGCAGTTTGGAGATTTCTTAAGGAACTTAAAACAGAACTACCATTTGACCTGGTAATCTCATTACTGAGTATCTACCCAAAGGAAAATATCATTCTACCATAAAAACACATGCACATATACGTTCATGGCAGCACTATTCACAATAGCAAAGACATGGAATCAACCTAGGTATCCATCAACAGTGGACTTAATAAGGAAAATGTGGTACATATATACCATGTACTACTACTCAGCCACAAAAGAGAACAAAATTATGTCCTTTGCAACAACATGGATACAGCTAGAGGCCAATATCCTAAGCAAATCATTATTGGAACAGAAAACCAAATACTGCATGTTCTCACTTATAAGTGAGAGCTATAGTAGAATGATAGACAGTGGGGCCCACTGGAGGATGGAGGGTAAGAACCAAAAAATCCCTACTGTGTGCTATGTTCACTACCTAGGTGATGAAATCATTTGTATACCAACCGCAGTGACACACAGTTTACTCATATAACCAACCTGGACATGTACTTCCTGAACCTAAAATAAAAGTTGAAAAAAAAAGAAAAGATATGTGTATATTCTCAGTATTTAACCTCATTTCAATAAGGAATAGGTAAAATTCTAGCTATAGGAATAGTAGTGTTTTTTAAATACTGATGCAACTGTATGCAAGGGCTACTTCTGTGGAAAAGCATTGACAATAGACCAAAAAATCAGCCTGACTGGAAACTACAAAGGTATATGGAGGTCAAGGAGTAAATGAAGATTCTGAAAGGAGGTAAGTTTCTAGAATGTTGCTTCCAAAAGATGATCCTGAAAAAGAACCTACATGTTCTTAGGTCAGGCAGAACTGATGTCTTGTGAACTACAGCCAAAACATCAGATACCAGAATCAATCTAAAATTTAATTTTTAAATGTTGAAATTGCAATTGATAAAAAAACTAGAATATCAATATCCTATAAAGACAAAATTCTAATAATTTTGCTGGAAAGAAATGTGGGAAGTTGTCAGTTTTTCTCTGGGTTTCTTCTCTTACAGTTTAACTCTTCCTCCAGCTCCTCTCCATTTCCCGCCTTTCTTCTCCTCTCATCTTCCCTCCCCTCTGCATTCCTCCCTTTTCTTCTCCTGTCCTCTCTCATAAGATTGTTTATTGAAAATGTTACTTGAATTGATGTTGCAGAGAATTTAAAAACTCTTGAAGAAACCAAATGTCACTGGCTGCTGTTTAATAAATGCCTCTGGTTGGTCGGACTCCAAGTCCACCAACCTTAGCAACAATCAGAGACAGTGCAGCCTTAATTGGGGAGATATTACTTTTGTGTGGGCGCTGGAATGCAGACAATACCTGATGTCTGGAAAGGGAAAATAAACAGAAGTAAATGACCAAGCTTATTTTGGCAGGATGTGCAAAAACACAGACTAAATGCCTGGCCAATCTGATAGGGTTAGGAGAAGTCCTACAAGTTTATACAGTGACCAAAAGGGAAATGGGAACTGACATGTAGGAAACAAGAGAGGAAAGAAAGAAGGGGTGGGAAAGGTGGCAAAACATATACACTCAGCAGTGCAGAAACATGGCTTCAGTATGTACTTATAGAACCTCGACTTGAACTAGTCATAGGTCAAAAAGCTCCAGTCAGAAACTCTTTACTGGGGATATACAGTAATTTGGTTACAGTCCTGTCCTATTAGCATAAGCCACAAACCATTCACAAGATTTGCAGGCAAACTCTCTTTTCTAAACAATGACTATATTAAAAGACAAAGAAGTGTGAACATCAGACTCAGGGAGGAAATCTAAAAGTTCATCAGTTCAATCCATTCATTTAACAAATGAGAAAATCAAAGCTTAGAGAAGGTCATTGTTTTTCCCACACCCACTTTGCTAGGTGGAGCAAAACTAAGCAGAGAACCTGGGAATCTTGGTTTTCAATTTAGAGTACATTCCCCTTCATATACCCTCCACTCATAATGGACCAACCGGTCTCTTCACTTCTCCTCTCTACCCCTCCTTTCTCTTCTCTTCTCTCTACCTGTCCTTTATTAAAATAGAGATTTAAGAGCGTTGTCCAGGAAGCCCCACTTGCCAGTTCTGGGAAGTTGCTTACCATCTTGTACACAGTCATCTCCAACAAGTGAAATTTGACTCAAATGGAATATATGTAGATAACCTGCATTTTGTGATCCTCTACCATCTTGTAATTCCACATCTTATGGTAAGGAAAAGTTATCCTAAAGTGGTATGCATCATTATTTCACATTTTCCATATGTGTATGTGCTATTCTGGTTTCCCTATTTATCTCTGCACTGACGTAAACATAATGCCACAATACAGCAACAAATCATATTCATAGAACTCTTCCTTAAGTCGCAGTTTCAGGAACTTCAGTGCTTAAGCCCATCCCTCTCCCAGGTATTTTTGGAATTCTTCAAACAATCTATATATGATGATTTATGGTGCTGGCACTTTCTACTGTCCCTCACTGATCCAATGCTGGAAAAGTTATCACTCAGCCACTCTGAGGCCATCTCAAAGCCTCCATCTTCTGTTGCTGATCTGTACAGAGACTTCGTGGACCACTGGATTGAACCTGCAGAGGCTACCCCAGTGCTAAAGCCAACACACTCTCCCCAGCTTCCTATTTCTGCCCTGTGTTCTAATACAGTAGATCCCAAGAAGTGCTCCCTTGATCCCTCCATGTTCCTCCACAGAAAATGTTTTGTTGAAACAGCTCTTTCAGTTTTTTACTACCAGAGTGACAAAGGGTCTAGAGACAGACACCATGCTGTCTTTGGAATCTCCCAGTCTATTTCACTGTGATGTATTGGTGTTGGATTAATGTTCTCTGCTTCTAATTTATCTTTCCTTAGGATGATTTATTTACCAGAACGATTTTTGTTCTCTCACACAACTAAGGTTCCTGGCAGACATATCCCACAGGTTCTCAAGATATGATGGAATTCAAAGCATGCAAAGACGCACCAGGGCAAGGGATAAAGGAACCGGTGAAGGCTCAAATGCGGCCCACACTCCATTCACCAAATGGTGTAGCCATGGCTGTGTCTGCCTAAAAGGACATCTCTCTTCTAATTTACAGATAAGCACTGGCCCTATCTGAATTCTTAGTTGTATGCTGCAAATGGGAACTTCTGCTCTAGGGAGAGCTGGGACCTATATTTCTTTTGTATATACCTCAGCATATGGCCCAGTAGTTCGCATCAAAGCCACACTGCAAGTATTTGCTTGACGAAATCTGTAAGGGGGCCAATTGTTCAGACCTGTATAAAACACCTGCCTTTGGCAACCTTAAAAGATAATATGAAGGCTAGGAAAATAAAGGATTTTCTAAAGTGCAAAAATACTGGCTTTCTGTCAAACTCAATTAAACCCCATGACATTTCTTTTCTGTTCATATACTGAATCCTTGATACAGCATGGAGCTCAGGACCATATCCTGGTATCATTTATCAGACTACCTTACTACTCTAGTCATTCAACATTCCTAGACCAGCATTATATAATGTCATCTTCTGCCTCTCTCAAAATATAATTATTTCACAAGATATGGTATATTTTATAGAATTTGATGAATCGTTTTAGTGTTGTTACCATTGTTACCGTGAAAACAGTGACATATGAAGAGGTCTAATGTTTAATGACTTCCCTCAGAGGAAGGCAGAATTTCAGAATACCAAGTGACCCAGCCTCAGTTTCCATTCTTCCCCTGGGTCTGTGGAGCTAGATTAGCTAACAAGTGAGGATTGTCAGAATGTTATCTTCAGCGGTTTGGTTCTAAACACTATTTTACTGTGTATAGTCAGCAAATCTTCAACTTTCACCATCTTGCTTTCTGCAAGTCCATACTTTTCTTCCAAAAAAGCGTTTCAGTTGATCATTAAAGTTCACCAATTCAGCCCTTGCCCTGACTTTTCACAAAAGTCTTGGAACCCACATGCAAAGATTAAACTCTGCCTCACAAAAAGTCAGACAATCCAGAGAAGAAGCTGAAGTGGCTCCCACCCTTCACACTTGCCACACCCCATCAGCCAACAATAAATCCCCTCCTGACATGAAAGTCCCTCTTCCCACTCACCCCAGAGTAAATCCCCGGCTGGCAGGAAGCCAGGCTGAGCAGATGTGTCTGCCACCACTTCCTGAGGTGGGGTCTGGCTGCACCAGCTTTGATCAACCAAAAGAAAGAATTTCCAGTGTCAAAAGCCCTCCACAGAGAATGCTCCAGGGCCTACTGCAAGAGGTAAAGGGACCAGGGATTAAAAAGCCACTAGGAACATCCCAAATGGGGAGAGCAGCACAAACCACCTGTGCACCCAAAGAGGTGAAATCTCGGTCGTTCTCCTCATTTCATGGACAGAAGTGAAAATTCAAATGAGCTCAACTTTCATGGCCAGAAACTCTTTCCAAGGAAAGAAAATACCATAGCAATATTGAGTTTAGTTCTCCCTGTTACTTAAGTCATTTTTACTAGTAAACTAGGTCATGCTGGAAAGAATATTAACCCTTACACAGCTCAAAGGGGTGTGATAGTACAATTCATTAGTATTCACACTTGACCAGACATGAAAAAGCTCCATGAATCAGTATTCTGGTACACAGAAGGGACCATGACTGTTTTTCCCTGGAGTCATGTATCTCCAGACAAGCCACTGAAGTTGGGCATATCTGAGCACCTTGCTTGGAACTCTGGTTACAAAGCTTCAGAACCTTAAAAAGTATCTCATTCAGTGAGTATGACATCACTCACTGAAGCTGAAGGAAAATTCACTGAAGCTGAAATGAAATAAAACATTTTGCCCAGCCAGCCAAGTTTTGCTATACCCTGCCACTCTAGAAATCTACCCATCAGTGAACATTGTGATTTATTCCTATTAGAAACCCACATGACATTTGGTTTTAGAAATGCTGTTAATCACACTAAGTCTTATAACAAACGATACCAAACAAAACTCAATGATCAATGTCTGTTACTTGCACACTTCACAGTCCTGTGCAGGTTGGTAGGAATGGGGTGGAGGGAAAGAGGGAACTCTACCCCAAGCAGGAACCAGAGTCTTTCCCCATAGTGGCTCCACCATTAGGTTTTGGGGTTCTCTACTGAGAACTCCTCATCTGGCCACCCTATGAGCAAAGACAGGGAAGAGGAAGCATTGCTCAGAGGTGGTTGCTGTATACCACTTTCAGTGATATTCCTTTGCCTTGTGTAATGGCAGGAGAGGAGAGAAAATGCAGTCAAGTTCCATGCTCAGGAAACAAAATGTGTTGTTAGCAATTTCTACAGATTTAAAGTATCTTGTGAGCCAAAACTTTGGATAAGAATTGTCCCAGTAAAAGAGAGGATGGGGTCAGCACATTCTAGTTTAAAAAAAGCAATGTATAGCCTTTTCTTGACAGCTTACTTTTTCAGCATTGCTGTATTCAAAACATGTACAGTGTAGAAAATCCACAAAGAAGAAAAACAGCAAACACACACACACAGACTTTACCAGAAGTGTTAACTTAAGAAAAGCCTATCCTCAGGCATTTAACTTTCACTGGCAGTGGAGGAGCTTTGTATGTGAGGTCAAGTTTTCTAGCACCATATTATATTTTGTATATTTTAATGTCAAAGTATTTTTCTGTTGTTGAAGCTATTATGTTTGATTTAAAAGGCAAGAAGTTTTAGTACAGGAGATGGAGTGGGTACACATAGGGATTAAGCTTTTTTAAAAAAAACTATCTGAAGTGATCCTAAGATTACAAAGTATGCAAGAAAATTCATATTTATGAATGCTAGTGTGCTTTGGATTGGGATGTCAAACGTTCAGGGCAGATACAGTGTGTGAAAAATACTGTAAGCAAAAGGAATAACGAAAAAAGTAATTAAAAATTTCTGTACCTTCTGTTTGTGTTTTCTCTTCCCTTTCCTTCCTTCCTCTGAGGTGCAGGTCAGCAAGCCAGTCACGGATACAGGCTGCAGCAGGGAGAAGCAGAGATCGCAGCTTGATGGCAGCTCTTCAACGGCCATTGTGGTTGCAAGGTCGACATTTAATAAAAAAGCAAATTGATTCAGTAAATAGTAAAATATCTTGAGGATAATGGGAGCTAAATTTTATACTGCTAGAGAAGATTTTTCAAACAGAGCAGAAAGAAAAGAAAGAAGCCTGAGGTGTTGAACTGGAAACACCCAAGGTGTTGGATTGGAAACGCCTGAGGGAGAGGGGAAAGGCAAGAAAGAAGCCCGAGGTGTTGGACTGGAAACACCTGAGGGAGGGGGGAAAGGCAAGAAAGAAGCCCGAGGTGTTGGACTGGAAACACCTGAGGGAGAGGGGAAAGGCAAGAAAGAAGCCCGAGGTGTTGGACTGGAAACACCTGAGGTGTTGGATTGGAAACACCTGAGGGAGAGGCAAAAGAAAGCCTGACGTGTTAAATCGGAGAAACACATACGCATCTATACATATATGGTTTGGGGACAAATATACACACAGAAAGATATAGAGATCACTGAAGAGGTATGTGTGTGGGATATAAATATGTGTGTAATTATTTATATGTGCATATACACACACATATTTCCCAGCTCTGCCCAATGAGAACACCTAGAAGCAATGGCATCCAGTAACAACGAGCACACTACACACTAGATCTTAGCTTCTAAGTCCCACACTCCACTTTAAAAAACAAAAACAAACAAAACCAGGGATGCTTTAAGAAATTGTAATTGCCTAGAGAGGAAAAATTACATGGATACCATGTGGTAACTGATAGGACTGCACCTGAGTACACAGGAAACATTCTCAGTTAATAATTGGTCAGGAGACACCACAGGAGTGAGCAGAGTTGGGGTCGTGTGCTGGTTACTGTGGCCTCCATCATTCCCGTGCATCCCTGGGATGGTCTGTGATACATGGGAGATCTGTAGATGGAGTGGTAACCTTCAGAGTATCTTCCCAGAGGCTGGAGGCTAAAAGGAGTTAGAGAGGTGGATGGAAATGATTTGGACTCATTCTTCCTTCTTACAGCATCTCCTGCACACACCTAAAAATTTTTTCAATAGTGACAATATTCTCACGTTCCATAGACTAAGTAGCAAACATATGAGCAGACTCCTGGCATTCTCTGAAAAATGGAGTAAACTCAATTCCGAGTTCGTCTAGAGGCAGTTAGAGATGTTTCTGTGGAAGGCTGCCAGATGCTGGCTACCTAACACTAGACACCAAGCCTCATCCTATCAAATTATCTGCCAGACCCTGAAGACCGTATCTGAAGCTCTGTCTGCATGCCACTATGCCTCCAAGAAAACAGGTGAGAACTAAGAAGTTACACTCAATAGCAAAAGATCATTTTTACCACTCAAGCTCCTGGGGGAATGAAGGTTTTGACATATTCCTTCCTTATTCACTGTCTGTATAATTTCACTTTCATAATAAAATCTTTTTAAGCCAGAGGAGGGAAAAATAAAGTCTCCCCAAATAGTCCAAAGTAGAATAGCTCCTGGCTATTTCCAACTCTAAAAGAATCAGCCAAAACAGTTTCAATCAAATCTTTTGTAAAAGCAACAACAACAACAAGTTTCCCCTGAGTGTGAGGTTGGGAAGGTCAAGGTCTAGCCTGATGTAAACAAAAATGTCTCAGTAGAACAGAGTTAGAGGTTAAATAAATGTTTCTATCAACAGGGATTTAAAACAGAACCATTAAAAATAGATTTTACTGCCTGTTTAAAAAGAAAAGGTAATGACTGCCTTTCATCTCTTCTCTGAGCTCTGAGTGAGAAATACAGTTTCATGAACGCAAAAGAATAGATTATTGTCTAGGAGTGTGAATAAAAATATCTGGAAAACAAGTAAAGAAAATACTCCATCTAAACTGCATTATATCTTAGTCA
>NW_016107847.1:1329643-1333339 GCF_001604975.1 Cebus imitator | reverse complement strand
TTATTTATTTACCTTTTTTTGTCAATTAGAATTATTTGGTTTTTACTTAAAAAAAAAAAAAAAAAAACACCTTTTCAAAGCAAGTCAGAGTAGTTTGCCAAAACTGAATATTACCTCTTACTGACTTAATTATTCTTTCAATTTCTTGTATGTCTTCCTCTCTTGCCTTTGAAAAGTTTACCGTACTAGCTGTCTATCTTATATTACTGTCATAGCTCAGACTGCCCTAACAAAATAATGTAGGACTGGGTGGTTTAAACAACACAAGTTTATTTCCTCACAGTTCTGGTTGTTAGAAGTTCAAGATCAAGGTGTCAGCATGGTCTGTTTCTGGTGACTACTTTCTTTCTGGCTTGTAAACAGCCACCTTCACTCGGGGGTGTTGTGGACAGGATGGTTGGAGGAGCTCTATATTACATTTGCATGTGTATTATTAAAAGAAGTGGTGAATCACATATGGAAATACAGAAAACTGCAATAGTAAATAAAATTAAACTTATAATTGGGTTGTACTGAAGTTTACCTAATTTTAATAGAAACAGTTATTTTTATTACATGCTATACAAATTTGATGGTATAAGCAATGTTTTTCTTATTTGTCTGAATTTCTTCATTGCAAAATGCTAAAACTATACATAATCTTTTAAAAACAAGTAAGATGGCTGGGTGCTGCAGCTCATGCCTGTAATTCCAGCACTTTGGGAGGCCAAGGTGGGCGGGTCACCTGAGGCTGGCAGTTCAAGACTAGCCTGAACAACATGGAGAAACCTCGTCTCTACTAAAAATACAAAATTAGCCAGGCATGGTGGCGCATGCCTGTATTCTCAGCTATTCAGGAGGCTGAGGCAGGAAAATTGCTTGAATCTGGGAGGTGGAGGTTGTGGTGAGCCGAGATCACGCCATTGCATTCCAGCCTGGGCAACAAGAGCAAAACTCCGTCTCAAACAAAACAAAACAAAACAAAACAAAACAAAACACAATTAAGAACATTTCCTTAATGACTATGAAGTGAATACACAGCATATTTCAAATTTTCAAGTAGAAGGGTAGAGGAATGTAGGACAAAAGGCGACTGAGATCCAGAGTTTAGGTGACTTGGCAAAGTCATCCGATTAGCAGGTTATAGAATTATATATGAAACGCAAGATTTTCTTATCCCAAAATGCTGAAGATTGGTATATTCAAGATGAAGGGGAATAAAACCTAATTATACTCTAGATCACTTCATACCAGAAAACAGCTATAGAAACTAGGTTTTCACTTTCAAAACTCAATTAAGTGTGTGTATGGTCCGTTGGTGTCTAGCTTTAACACCTGCCTATTCCCATAAGTGCCATGTTCCACTATAACCCCAGCTTCAGCACACTTGCTATTAGCAGCTACTTCTTTTTCACACAGAGTAACAAATTGAGAGTAAAGTTCAAACCCTTCTTCTTTTCCAGAGTTAGAGTGATATTGCATGTTTCTTCCTTTTAGTCTTCCTCCAAGGGTAGCTTGAGGGATAATAAGAATGTTGCCAGGTAGATCCAATATAGAGACTTGTTTGCCATTTTCTGTTTCACTTAATTTCACATTTAACAGTGTATTAACTGGGTGAGGAAGAAAGGCAAAACATTTTAAAGTGAAAAAGATGAAGAAAACCATCAAGTTTTTAATTAGTCAGCAAACTTCATGTTTAAAATTCAGTTTGTCAGCTCATGCTTCTAACCCAAAGTCTCTAGATTTGAAATACTGCTTCACTAAGCTAAATAATCTAAGCATGAAAAATAAGGCAACTTTCATGCAGAAAATGGTATGATATTTTAAATCTGATTTGGCAGTTAAGATCACCTAACAATAAATTCATCCAGAAAGGTCTAAAAATTAACTTTACACTGGAACCTCGAATATTGTTCTCCTGGGGGAATACATGAGAATACTTTACCTTCCTGTTCCTTTTACTTCATAAGTAAATTCCACAGAAAAAGAGGAGGATAAATCCTCCTCACACCAAATTGTGCTTTATAGTGGGATATCAAATAAAAATTTTAGTGCAGTTATTATTTTAAACTTAGCTGCCAAGACTTTTAAGCAGAGACAAAGGTTCCTGGTTCAATCCCATTATAAACCACTTAATTTTGTTGTTTAATAACCTTAAAGGCAATATTAACATGGCTAATCATTTTATAAATATATGGACTAATCATTTTATAAATATAACCCATGAGAGAAGGGTAAAGGTGAAAGCAGGAATCATCAGAAATTCATTGGTACAACTGAAAAAGTAAATAAGATATAAAGCTACCTATACTATCTTCATATACATATAAAAATGTGATATTATTTTTATAGCATTTATGATATTTCTTATAGTTAATAAAAAGTGTTGAAACCACCGTTAAGTATCCATGTATAGCTAAAAGCCTAAACTTAGAAAACCTTTATAACTTAACATTAACCATTTTCAAAACAGTAAGCAAAAGAAGTGTCTAATATAAAAAGACTTAAGGTCTTCCTACCTCTATAAAGGTATAAATGACTCCTGTTTGCAAAGAATAATCCTGAGAGGACAAATGGTTGAAGGAACTATACAAACCTCAAGACAACTGCCCTCAAATTAAATTAAAAGGCATGCTTTCTGTTGGGGTAGTTAATGGTTTTAATTAATAGAGAGTCTGTAGTAAATATTCACGTGGTTGCCCCTCTCTACAAATCATGGAATTAACTGGTAAATATCTGCCAACGTGAACTCTCAAATGAATTCCTAAGCTAGGCATTAAGCATCATCAATTTTCACTTAACTAACATTTATTTTTAAATACTTCTAGTTTTTCTCTATTACAAATAGGACTTTGCTGTTTAGCCAGTAGTCTTTACTGATTGCCTGTAAGGAAACTTAACTCTCCAGGGCACTACATTCCACTGGAAATCACTATCTAGCTCTCTAGACTTCAGGCTAGTGACAGAGTAAGTACTGTAGGCAATTTTGGAATAACAGGCTTGAGAGGTAATGCTACAATATATTATATTTCCACGTACCTCCCTCTACTGGCTATAAATGAGAATTCAGTTAATGCTGTTGGTATACAAATATCAGTATGTACATAAATACAATGTAGAACCAGTAAGTAGAATTAAAACGAGTAAAACGAGACAATGAATCAATGGCATGTTGGAAACTCAAATATCCTAAAACAGGTTATCAATCAAGTATCTCTAATGATGTATATGGAATGTTAAGCTTTATCAGGTCTCTGGCCCTCAGTCCAATTATATTGAAGATGAACTGAGGAAGATTCTACACATCTCTATGTTAGCTGTGCTATTTTGGATTTTACAGATATAACTGATTATTATATTCTCAAGGGATATATGCTTTGATTGGAAATATCTGAATCTATGTAATAAATATGAGGTGAAATTTAAGAGAATCCCATCACATTGACTTACTTAGCCTACTGGAATAGAGGGAAGTACAAGCTAATGCTTTCAATAATAGATGCACTTATTTTGCTTACAACTCAAATGAACAGAACGTGATTCTTAGAGTCATATATTTCTTTACTGAGAATCGTGATATAAAAAATCACGTTAGAAGGCCGGGCGCGGTGGCTCAAGCCTGTAATCCCAGCACTGTGGGAGGCCGAGGCGGGTGGATCACGAGGTCAAGAGATCGAGACCATCCTGGTCAACATGGTGAAACCCCGTCTCTACTAA
>NW_016107847.1:1320091-1329543 GCF_001604975.1 Cebus imitator | reverse complement strand
AAAAAAAAAAAAAAAAAAAAAAAAAAAAAAAAAAAAAAAAAAAAAAAAAAAAAAAAAAAAATCACGTTAGATATTGTTAGGCTATCCACTACAAGAGTTAGGGTGGTATTCCTTGGTGTTTTAAATTCACCACAATCTTATTCATATATTTAAAGTTAACTCACAAGACAGATATGGAAGCACACAGGATTTAATCACTTAAAAACAACATGCGGTTTGGATGTGGTAGGCATTTTCATCCTATTATGCTGAAGAGCCATTTGAGACTCTGTAAGACAACTTTAGGAAGTCAATCTTAAGTCAGAATGACAAAAACTTTCTTCCTGTTTTTGAAGATTTCTACATTTTTTATGGCCCAAAAAGATTTAATCCAAGGCAAAATATTAATTTAGGAAAGTGGACAGAATGTCTAACACTCTAGCATTAGGATCGGACAAATTATTCTTTATAATAGGAGTCCTCATTACATTATGTTCTTTGTTTTTCATTTTTAACTTTCTCCTTCGGACCAGAACATTATGTTCTTAACCCTTCAAAGGTTCCTTATTATCTTCTGGATTCAAATTTCAAACTATTGCAGTTACTGGCTTCCTATTCTCACTTATCAAAGTCTCTTAAATCTGGTTTTCATCTTTTGACAAACTTGTCAGACATGTTTGATATATCAGTATAAAATTCCCTCTAGGAGTTTTAGCTTTATGTCCAAGCTCTTCCTCATTGCCCTATTTGCCCTTGACGCTCCTCTAGGTAAACTTCTGTAAGCTTCAACTGCCCATTTGCATAATTAGTATTTCTTATTAATCCAACTAATGGATGCTGTCCTTTACTAAGGAGGAGAATACAACCTGTTCCCAACTTTAAGGTTACCTTCTTTTCTTTCAGTTTTGTACATTTGTTTGTTTTGGGACATAATCGTTATATCCAAATACTATCTTGAGAGGGTATATGATTTGATTTGGTATATCTGAACCTACGTAATTATCACATGAAATGCTATAGCCATATGAGATAGTGGGTATATATATCACTGTCCAGTGCTATCGCCTGTCCAGGAAACTAGAAAGCTGCAAGTAGATAAATTACTGTTCAGAGACCGCTGAACATTGACCCTGTTTTCTACGTCCTTGGAGGAGGTGTGGCTATGATGACACTGAATTTGGCTCAAGGTCCAGGAGAACCTTATATCTATACTTATTTCCACAAAGAAGTGCATACATTGCTAATGCAAATTCTTCCATAATAATGATATAAGCTTAAGTTGTCCAGATTTGATGAGACCCACATCTTGTATATACTACATCATCTACTGCCTCTGTTAGGGACCCTGGGGGAAAAAGGAAACTATATTAAGAAATGCAGCATCTGTTTCTCCCTATGTGACCACCCTATTTCCAAGAAGTTTCTGTATCCTTGGCTGAAGTGTACTGCGTGTATGTGTATGTATGTACACTCTTCTACATCAATTTGTAAGTCATCTGAAATGCTGCAGATGTTTCAAAAGAATTCCACCATACTTGCTTACTTTAAATTTTGAAACAAGCAAATAGCTAAAGCCAAAAACACTTGACAGAGCTAAGTAATTAATAACTTATCAGCACAATTTAAGATTGTGCTTTTTAGGATGGGCAGAGATTGGTTAATGGATACAAAATTATAGCTAGATAGGACGAATGACTTCTGGTGTTCTGCAGCACTGTAGGATGAATATGGCTAACTATAATTTATTGTATACTTTCAAAAATCTAGAATAAAGGATTTTAAATGTTCACAACACAAATAACAAATGTTTGGGATAATGCTTATCTGGTTTGATTGTTATACATTGTATACAGTATAAAACTATCACTCTGTATCCCACAAATATGTAAAATTATTATTATTTTAAAAATAAAAGGGGAGGAAAAAAGATTGTGCTTCTTGTCCCTTCTGGTTCATTTGTCTATTACTATTCTTTCTCACTTTTTTTTTTTTGAGATAGGGTGTTGCTCTGTTGCCCAGGTTGAAGTGCAGTAGTGCCATCGAGGCTCACTGCTGCCTCGACCTCCTGGTCTCAAGCAATCTTCCAGCCTCGGCCTCCCAAGTAGCTAGGACCATAGGCACAGGTCACCATACCTGGCTACTTATGTGTATTTTTTGTAGGGAAGAGGTCTTACTATGTTGCCCAGGCTGGCCTCCAATTCCTGGGTTCAGGCAATTCACCCGACTAGGCCTCCTAACGGGCTGGGATTATAGGTGTGAGCCACTGCACTCAGCCTTTCAATCTGAAAAAGGAAACAAAATTGGCCGGGTACAGTGGCTCACGCCTATAATCCCAGCACTTTGGGAGGCCAAGGCAGGTGGATCACGAGGTTAGGAGATCAAGACCATCCTGGCCAACATGGTGAAACCCTGTCTCTACTAAAAATACAAAAAATTAGCCGGCGTGGTGGTGCACACCTGTAGTCCCAGCTACTTGGGAAGTTGAGGCAGGAGAATCACTTGAACCTGGGAGGCGGATGTTGCAGTGAGCCGAGATTGCGCCACTGCATTTCAGTCTGCGTGACAAAGCGAGACTGTGTCTCAAAAAAAAAAAAAAAAGGGAAACAAAATTAAACACATACCCATTTTGGGAAGAAGTTCTTTATCAGCTCCCTTGAAAAAGCACACATAGATCACCAATCCTCTCTGAACCTATGAGAAATCACCACAGAAAACTCAGATTACAAAGATATCTACAAAGATACAGTGCTAAATGAGTAAAATTTCACAGCTATTAATACTATAGACATAGAGGTTAAAAGCACAGAAAATGAACTTTACAAAAGATTTCTCATGTGAAAAAAACAAAATATTTTTCAAGTTCCAATAATCTCAGTTATTTCTTTCAAAAATTAAGTTTAAAATACAGCCAAGAGGAGTGAAGACAAGTTATACCGTCAAACATTTATTTCTAATCAACATCATTAAGACTATCAACCAGCCATTTCCTCAGTAAGTAAGGCTGACAAAGACTAAGAAACATTTTGTTTGATACACCCCATTTACTCAATGCCTAGTGAATTCACATACCAGATACAGCTGATAAACAACATGTGACTGATGTCTTTTGACATCATCTCTCTTTCCCCTAATCCACTTACTTACTGATAATGAAAATAAGGGTCTGATTCTATTTCTATAAACTCCAGGAATCTGTCCAATTATTTGTTGTTGTTGTTAATGCTTTAAATAAACATGATTAGGACTTGAAAATTGCATTTGTGATAATAAGGTCTAATTTAAAAGGTTGGTTGTTATCAGGAAAATAGGCTTATTTGTTTTACATAATGACCTGGATATTTCTTAGATCATGTAGGACAGAGACTACACAGAAAAGAGACACTTGAATAGTGACTTTGATTCTGCTTCTGAGTGAATCATTAGATTTTTTGATTCTGTAAATTAACCTTGACTCCAGGAGCTATTAGGACGATTAAATGAGTTAATATTTATAAAGTACTTCAAAAACAGTGCCTGGTTCATAGTAAGTGCTGTATTAGTGTTTATTAAATGAGTATGTAAAAATAAATTTAAGGGCAGAGGCACAATTTATTTCACATTTTAACTTCCAAAGCACTTTACAGGCTGTTTTGTACATGATAGGGATTCAATTTATCTGTTGATTACATTAACATTCAACTATATGTTCTAGGCTCTATGAGTTATCTCAAGAATTTTCTAGATAAATGTAAATACAGCTCTGCACTCACACTTGATTTACCTGGAACATAACTGAGTTTTAAAAAATGCAATTGTGCTACTGAAACAATAGGCAAGGGCCTTCATTGTATACCCTTAAGAAGCTGGCAAGTTATTACAGATATTTGCACTACTGTCATAGGCCTCTTCACTAATATTGTTTTCATCATGAATCAAAATCTTAAGCATATTTACATATGGACACATGCAATGTCAGAATTAAATACCTAATCATTTGCAGAAAGATACCTGTTCTTTCCGCTTACCACATTATCTCATTAAGGTATTTGCCTTTCATTTATTCCATAATAGATCTTAAGTTGTGACTTCAAGTCAAAAATCACTCTCCTTATAACTTATATATATATTATAAAACATTTCAAATATATAGAAAAACACAGAATTCTCACTCTATCTTTAAAAAGTTCACTTACCAGGAAGAAAAGCATTAGTCTGTGACAGCAAAGTTCTAAATGAGTGAAACTAAGAACAAGCAAAGAAAACAACCTTCAAATGTTGACAAAACGCTGCTTCTAAAAACACAAGAACTTTTAATAATAGAGCAGGGTAGAGAAGATGTAAGAGGAAAGACCTTATATTTTCTCAACATCTAAATTACTTGTCAGCTCTTTAAACTAATTTAGTCGCCGGGCGCAGTGGCTCAAGCCTGTAATCCCAGCACTTTGGGAGGCCGAGGCGGGTGGATCACAAGGTCAAGAGATCGAGACCATCCTGGTCAACATGGTGAAACCCCGTCTCTACTAAAACTACAAGAAAATTAGCTGGGCATGGTGGCGCTTGCCTGTAATCCCAGCTACTCAGGAGGCTGAGGCAGGAGAATTGCCTGAACCCAGGAGGCGGAGGTTGCGGTGAGCCGAGATCGTGCCATTGCACTCCAGCCTGGGCAACAAGAGCGAAACTCCGAAAAAAAAAAAAAAAAAAAAAACCTAATTTAGTCATGTGTAGGAGTGAAAGGGAAAGCCTTTAAAATAGTTTTTAAGTTTATAAACACAAACTGATAGTTTGGATGCCTGCAATAAAATGTCCGTGATTTTGCATAAGGAGATGTAGCCTGAAGAACATAAAAAAGATAAATAAGCATGGAAGGAAACTAAATGACTGATAGTTTGGAATTTATGGTGTCTGGAGGCAGCTATAAAAATGGATAATCACTTTATTTATTTTTGAGAGGAGGTCTCACTCTGTGGTTCAGGCTGGAGTGCAATGACATGATCTCTGCTCACTGCAACCTCTGCCTCCTGGGTTCAAGCAATTCTCCTGCCTTAGCCTCCTGAGAGTTGGCATTACAGGTGCATGCCATGACGCCCAGCTAATTTTTGTATTTTTAGTAGAGATGGGATTTCACCATGTTGGCCAGGCTGGTCTTGAACTCCTGACCTAAAGTGATCCACTGGCCTCCCAAAGTGCTGGGATTATTGCACCTGGCCAGTTAATTCTTTAGATAGGATCGCAAAATAAAAGAATAAAATTTCAAATAAAGAAGATAAATCAAGACCTCACAAAAAATCATGACAAAAATAAGAAATAAGAAAAGTGAATTTCTGGGAAAGAAAGAGATAAGAATACTGTACAGGAATTTCTACCATTATATTTCCAAATTAGCACAGGGGAGCCGATTCTGATTTTAGAATGATTGCTCACACATCATACAGTTCATGGGTGCTATTTAAAATAATAAGTAAGCCAAGGGCAGTAGCTCAGGCCTGTAATCCCAGCACTTTGGGAGGCTGAAGCAAGTGGCTCACCTGAGGTCAGGAGTTCGAGATCAGCCTTCCCAAAATGGCAAAACCCGTCTCTACTAAAAATACAAAAATTAGCTGGGCGTGGTAGCTCACGCCTGTAGTTTGAAAATTGTTTGAACTCGGGGGCGGGGGAGGGGGTAGGGGCAGAGGTAGCAGTGAACTGAGATCCTGCCACTGCACTGCAGCCTGGGTGACGGAGCAAAACTCCGTCTCTAAATAAATAAATAAATAAAATGAATATAAAATAATAACTGAAATTGTTTTAAGAAATGCTAGATCTAGGATTGAAATCAACAGAAAAGATGAGCGAAGAAATTTTGCTACACTGAAGTTTCTGAGTACCTACAAAAGTCTTAATTATGAACTAATTTTTTTTCTTACATTTCAGTGTACTCCAAAAATATGTCAGAAGCCTTAAAGAAAATTTTGTTTTTGTATGCAGTGGGGGCAGGCTGTCTTAAAAAGTAAAGTATGCATGAAAGTCGAAGGAACTCACAGTCACATAAATGTTTTAAATTCTTTGGAGAGATGTGTTTGATGACATGTAACATTGTTACAACAATGGTCTTTGTTTCTCAGTTGGAAATCGGTCAAAATTTTAAAAAGGTTTCTTGAAATAGAATTTTTTTTTTAGGAAATCTCATTTCTATGCTAAGACCAAGTCAACCTAAGGAGGAATTCGACACGATCTGAGAAGAATAAGTAAATGCAGATCACGAACTCTTGCAGCAAACCTGACCTACTAGCCTGCCCCTGACCAGCAGAGGCCACGAGCTTCAAGCGTTCCGGGACATGAAGCCTGAAGTCCACCGAGCTCAGTTTCATATCCTCGTGGTCCCCCCAAGCAGGGAAACGCGCTCTTCTCGGGGGCTACGACTGGCGCTGGGGAACGGTGGTGCAGGACAGAAAAGGCAAGCGCAGCCAGGCAGGCCACTGCGGGCAGCGTCGGGCTGACCTGGCAACTCTGCGGCCGGACCGCGGGTCTGAGAGAGAGACGCGGAGGGGACGAATTACCGAGACAACGCGGAGAAAAACCGCCTCGCACGCCGGAGGATAACAAGAGCGGCCGGGCTAACGTTACCTCCACCCATTGGGCCGCGGCGTCCCCATCGGCTGGGCGAATTTGCAACCGGGCGTGCAGGCACTGCTGCAGGAGCGCCCGGGCCTGTAGTATACGGCTGCCCTCAGCCATAGCTTAAGCCCCCGCAGCTTCCGGACAGTTACGAGGCCTCGTGCTACAGGCTCCTCCCACGACGCGCAGGCGGGGTAGACGGGGCGGGGCGCGATGAAGGGACTGCGCCAATCTCCCAGTGGCCCCGCCTTGGGGCGGGGCCTCTGCCTAAGTCTCTGTTGTCCCGGATGTGCGGTCTTGTGGCCGGCGTAGCGCTAATCTCCGCAGAACCTGCTGGAGTCTGTAGCAGGCGCTCCGTGTATACTTTTAAATGATTGAAAAGACTCGTTAGATCTCTTTCCTACACACCTTTTAAGAAACAGTTTTCACCTCAGAAAGCTTAGGTTCCAACTGTTGAAAAATTTTAAATCTGCTTGATTTAAATTCATATGCCCATTATGAAGGTAAGTAAACAGTCGAATCAGAAAGCAAGCAGAGATGGAACTAAAAGCTCTATGTACACATCTTTCAAAATTTTCCTTATCCCAATCAATAAAAATCCTGCCTCCTGTATCGAGAATGCCATAAATCATTCTGATTCCACAGTTGTGAAAAGGTATTGGTATGCTATGTGAATTCAAATCATGGTGTTGATATACCAAGGTATTTCTGTGCTATACGAATACACAGTCTTTAGATCATTTTTTAGAAGATATCCTTGTTAAAAATAGTCTTGTCCAAGAAAGTGTAATTGTTAATAGGTAAAATAAAACAGCTTATTCTGATGTATATCATGTAAATTCTGTGATTCATTTTCTGGAAGTACATATTAGAATGTAAGTAAAACTAAACAAGGGCTCGATTTTCTTTCCCATGTAGCGTATTCCGTGAACATGCATCAGATTAGCATTTATTTTTCTATGGAGTTGGATGGTTTAGACGAGGAATAATAGCGTTACCCTAATTGCATTACTCAGGTCATTGATTTGGGCTCAGTTGGCACAATGTGCCTATACATTCTGGTCTGTTGTTTAAAAAGATGACATCACTGACAGTGTTGCTATCCATACAAAGTAGTGTGACTGAAGAAAATAATCCATGCATAATCAACAGTCCTTTGTACACAAAATTGAAGCTGCTTGTTTGCTGATTATCTTGCAGCCAGGCTTACACTTTTACTAAAAACAGAAAGCAAAATCTCACATCTCTGATTGTTGCATTGCAGGGTTTCCAACATTTGTTGACATTTGTCTGCAAAGCACAGACAAGTTGAATTGCTTCATGTCTGCACCTTTATGTCATTATAACAATTGAGTCTCTTTTCTCTCCGTGTCTCAGATTCTGATTTTACAGGCCTGGAAGAAACTTTGACATACAGACCCTTAGCTATGTCCCAGAATAAGAGAAGAGTTTGGTGTCCATTCATATGTGGATGCAGGAAATAGGGAGGGCTATTGAAAATAGGGTATATGGTTCACAGAGATCTTTCTACAGTGATGGTGTCTTTAACAAATTGGGAAACCCTTCCTGTGAGTAGAATAGATGGAGTTGGATGGTAATGGTTAGCTTCTCAAAAATCACCAATTACTTTAAACCTTCCTGTTGAGTGAGGATCTCGTGGACATTGCTGTAGGTACTGTAATAGGCTGTGGCTCAGTTATTCTTTACTTCTATTTGCAGAAGGTGATAGAGAGTAGCCACCAAAGATAGCATTTCCTTTCTGTATTTTATGTTTTGAACACTTAGTTTCATTCTACACATAATTTAAGAAGGACATGCATGCAATAAAATAGTAAAAATGTGAATTAAAGCATTAGGAATAAAGAAAATAGAATTATGTCAGTAAGCCACAATGGGGGAAATTGAAAACAGATAAGGCAGTGGTTCTCAACTGGAGTGCTGAAATGATATAGTATGCAGCAAAGTTTTTACAAATATACAACTTTAATTTTTGTTATGAAACGGTTATGTTCATTATGCGTAATATTAAAGTGCTGCAGGTTGTACAATTTGCTTCAAGTTGGAATGAAAGGCAAAGCATATCATTAACTTGGCTTTTGAAGGAGATGGTTGTTCACTGGAATGTAAGAGAGCTTTGCCTTGTGATTGTATAGGAAATTATTGAGCAGAGATAATTCTGAAACACCTACAATGCTGAAAAGGTACCATATGGATAGGGGATAATTGTGGATGGGTTCTAGGTCATCTGAGATGGTATAATAATTAATTTAGAGTTATCTTATTTAATTCATTTAAGTTGGCTGCCCTAAACTCTGACATTCAAAGTATTTCACAAACATGAAAAGTTTGAGAACCACTTCTAAAAGATGCCTTAGAGTTGATGCTAAGCTTCCTGATTGTAAATAGGAGAGGATAGGGAAGGGAAGTATAATCTGTTTCATAGTTCTAGGGATAAGCAGAGATTTTCCATAAATTTAGCTCTAAACTGAGCCTTTTACCTGAGACTTTATATAGGGATATGTTAATAAATAAAGTGCAACTGGAAGAGGTAGGTATTTTATCTTAGGGAAGGCTGGATCTAGCCTTCTAGTTCAAAGCCCAGATATATATATATATTTTTTTTTCATTGCTTAGGGAGATGACTAGGATCTGAGAAATTGGTTAACATTAACTAAAATGCACATTAGATTGGGTTGGAACCAGAATACTAATCTAGTCGTTTATAAAAAGAAATATTGCCATGACATGTAGTAGAAATTCCCACACAGGGCATGATCAGCATGTTTCCCCCTGTGGTTAAGCATAGGAGCTAGATAATATTCACAAGTCTCTTTATTAACTATGAGAAATACTCAAAATCGATATGATCAGCATTTTTTTTTTTTTTTTTTTTTTTTTTT
>NW_016107847.1:1314220-1319966 GCF_001604975.1 Cebus imitator | reverse complement strand
CACCATGCCCAGCTAATGTTTTGTATTTTTAGTAGAGACGGGGTTTCATCATGTTGACTAGGATGGTCTTGATCTCTTGACCTCGTGATCCACCCGCCTCGGCCTCCCAAAGTGCTGGGAAATACAGGCTTGAGCCACCGCGCCCGGCCTAATCAGCATATTATTTTTATGTGTAGAGAGTAACAAAGAAATCGGGATGTTGCTTGGTGAATGAGAACTACGAACAAAGGGCGAAAAAAGTTTTTTGTAGAAGACACTGAACTACAACCCCAAGTACTAAACACAGGAGAGAGTGAGAAATATGCTAAACGATGTCCCTACAGCAAATGTAGTATCAAATTTTGTAGGGCAATTTCTTTAATTGTTCCTTGATAAAATCAGAATCTTTGATATAGTCCCAAAATAAAAGCAAGTCTTCAGATGTAATATGGTCTAAATATACTAATGTGACAGTCCTACTCTACTAGAGATTAACGTATGAACTTTGTATACTTCACTTAATCCTAATCAGTTTTCTCAACTGGGCTTTTGAGAAGTGTTGAATGTTGGGATTTTTCAAGGTTTAGTCCATGGCAAGGGCTTGTGGAGTAGGGTATTTTATATTATTTAACAAGACACTGTGATTTAGAGATCAAAAGAACAAACGGGGAAGTTACACTGGGGAAAGGGCAAATTAGGACGTGTATTTGGATGAATAACTGGTTATATATGAAGGTGGATTTAAGGATTTCTGAAGAAGCAGTTTTATCCACTGTAACATATAAATAAAAAAATAGGTTTCTAAAGTTCTGTACAACAGCGGATATAATTTTGGCTTGGAAAAAATGTCAAAGCTGCTGTCTTGTGAGAAAACAGATGGCACACTTTCAAAAGATAAGGAGAGGCTGAGCTTGGTGATGGCTCATGCTTGTAATCCAATCACTTTCAGAAGCTGAGGCTGGAGAATCACTTCAGCCCAAGAGTTTGACACCAGCCTGGGCAAGATGGTGAGACCCCCATCTCTATTGAAAAAAGAAAGATGGCCAGGTGTGGCACCTGTAATCCCAGCACTTTGGGAGGCCAAGGTGGGTGGATCACTTGAGCTCAGGAGTTTGGGATCAGCTTGGCCAACATAGTGAAAACCCGTCTCTACTAAAAATACAAAAAGTAGCTGGGCATGGTGGCGTGTGCCTATAATGCCAGCTACTGGGGAAGCTGAGGTGGGAGAATAGCTTGAACCCAGGAAGTGGGGGTTGAAGTGAGCTGAGATTACACTACTGCACTTCAGCCTGGGTGACAGAGTGACTCTTTCTAAGAAAGAAAAGAAAAGAGAGAGAGACAAAAGGAAGGAAAGAGAGAGAGAAGAAGGAAGGAAGGAGAGAGAGAAAGGGAAAGAAAGAAAAGAGAAAGAAAGAAACAAAGAAAAAAGCAAGCAAGAAAGAAAAAGAGAGTTGGATGTAGGTTGAATGAAGGGATAATTAGCCAGGTATGTGAAAGGTTAAGGAAAACCACCAGGGGATAGTGAGGGACCAAGGGCTAGCAACAACAAGAAGCAGTTATCATTCTGAAGGGGTAAGAGGAAGGAATAATTTTCTTCAAAAACCAGCAAGAACTGTGGGTCAAACTTGACAGGACCTGTGACCTTCCACAGAGAAATGCAGCCTCTGCCAAACTGCAGCCTGTTTTCCCTCTCCTCCTACCTTTGATTACCATTTCTTTCATTGGCTACACCCAACTGGAAGTTAGAGTAAGGGTTGATTCAGTACAGACAGAACAGCTTCCTGGAACACAGAATAGGATACAGAAAGATGGAGAGTGGATCTGAAAGGACACATGGAGAAGATCCAGGGCAACAACTACTTCCAGCTTCTATGGACAGAGAGAAATATCAATAGTTACCTTCTATAGGATAATTTAATGGCAAAATATACCCCTCATCTGTATACCCAGTTTTCTAATTACAAGGGCTTATTTTATAAAACAATTACATTTTGGGTGATAGTTGTAAAGAATAATTATTTTGTTTTGTTTTAAGAAAAAGGCCCAAATCAATAGGTGTTTTATTACATAATAAAAATATCACAAATAAGGCCAGGTGCAGTGGCTCACCCATGCAATCCCAGCACGCTGGGAGGCTGAGGAAGGAGAATTGCTTGAGTCCAGGAGTTTGACACCAGCCTGGGCAACATAGAAAAACCCTGTCTCTACAAAAAAATACAAAAAATTAGCCAGGCATGTTGGTGCGTGCCTGTAGTCTTAGCTCCTTGGGAGGCTGAGGTGGGAGGGTTGCTTGAGCCCAGGAGGTTGAGGCTGCAGTGAGCTGTGATTGTCCCACTGCATTCCAGCCTGTGTGACAGGGCAAGACTCTCTTTAAAAAATCACAAATAAGTCTTAGCATTCATCTGGCATCTTGTTTCTGAAGCTGGACAACTCTTAGATCTTATCAGCCTGCTGAACCGTTCCTTTTTCAGAGACATAGATGCCATCCAAAATTTTCCTGATGTCTTTGATTTTAACTGGTATGGCTTGCTGAATCAAAGCAACTGAATTTGAAACAAGCTCAGTGTCATTTCATTCAACAATTAATTCATCTTTCTGGGCTTGAGATACTGAACAAACAACATTTATCCTCATCTGAACCCTGCGGATATATTTTTTACCCAAGAAATTGTTGATTTCAACAAAAGACCCATTCTCCCAGAGTATGATGTTGATGAGGAAGTGAGCTTACACAGACTTTATCTTGTAATGGAAGCCCAGAGTTCCGCCCTTGATCATGCTCTGTTCAGGACCTCAAGTAGTATGAATGGCAGCCAGTTCCTTTCTGTTTCCCCACCATTTGTCAACCTGGAGCCTCTTGTTCTTTCCAAGGAGACTGAATTCTACATTCGTGTGATTGAAGTCCCTCTGCAGGGTTCCTCTGGGGACCTTCATAGTAACTGTTTCTTCAGAGTGATGTCAACATTTTCTGGAATGTTAACAGTTTGATTGCTGAGAATCGTCTTCATTCTGACAGTAAACGCCGGGAAGAAAGAATGTCTTGTCATCACATTCTTCTAGCCCATAAGGGAACTGTGTATTCAAGAACAATTATTTTAGTTTAAGAATATGGGACAGTTATCTACTGAGGTGAACAGATAATGCTAACGAAACTACATTTGTAAAAGTGTAGTTTTTTTTGCATTTCTTGTAGAGTCAAGATTTTACAGTGTTGCCTAGGCTTGTCTTGAACTCCTGAACTTAAGTGATTTGGCTGCCTCGGCCTCCCAAAGTGCTGGGATTACAGGCATGAGCCACTGCAGCTGGCCCACAACCATGTATTTTGTCATGGAGCTGTTTCTTATCATAGATAGAGACTGAGTCCAGGAGTATCAGTCTTGTAGAAGTCCTTCCACATGAAAATATAAGGCCTGGAAAAATGATAGTTTCCACCTAATAGCTGACTCTGTCTCTAAGATGAATAGTTTGTGTAACCAGGAAGGAGGTGGATTTTAGATTGAAACTTAATATTGATTGTTCTTTTATTCAATTTGCTTTTTAAAATCTTATTTTATTACTGTACCATTTGCTAGTGTGTTGCCTAGGCAACATAAACAAATGCTTTTAACTCTAAGGCATGATATATGTTTTTGGCAGTCTGTAGGGTATCCCGGGGGGACCAATAAATTATCTTGATCTTTGGGTTATTTTTCAGTTTACAGTGTTGTAATAACTTAGCAGTGCTTTCCATGACCTTTTGAATATTTGTGTATGTCTGTTAGCCTTTTTGCCAAGTCAGGCCAGTCTGTTTTAAGGGCTTTTTGTAATTTGGGCCCTATATCTTTTTTAAAAAGAAATTGTGGCAGATTTTGAATTGGGCAAAAGAGACTTCTGGATATTATTGTAATGGAATGCTGGAGACTGGGAATTATCTGGTCCTATAGGGCTATGCAGTATTTATCTTTGACCAGGCTGTCTTACAACTCTGCAGAGATAGAAGTAAACTTCTGTCTTCAAATTATTCCTATCTATAAAAATGTAAAATTGTCTTTAGTGGAAAGCAACTGATTATTACCCTGTGGATATTGGCTGGTTTTGCCAGTTTTGCATCCATTTGAATTTCGTTTCAGCATTCTTTACCTGACTATAAATGTATAGTTCTCTTTCTCTCTCTCTCTCTCTTTTTTTTTTTAATTGAGACAGAGTCTCACTGGAGTGCAGTCGCACTATCTTGGCTCACGGCAACTTCCACCTCTGGGTTTAAGTGATTCTTATGCCTCAGCCTCCTGAGTAGCTGGGATTACAGGAGTGCACCAGCGTGCCTGGCTAATTTCTTTTATTTTTAGTAGAGATAGGGTTTTGCCATGTTGGCCAGCATGGTCTTAAACTCCTGGCCCCAAATGATCCACCTGCCTTGGCCTCCCAAAGTGCTGGGATTATAGGCCTGAGCCCCTGTGTCCTGCCCTCTCTCATTCTCTCTCTCTCTCTCTCTTTTATTTTGGTAAAGCTTTTTATTTTTGTAGGTTTAGATTTGGATTTACAGAAAAGTTGCAAAGATGATAGAGAGTTCTCACGTACTCCTTGCCTAGTTTTCCCTAGTGTTAACACCTCAAATTACTATGGTACATTTGTCACAACCACTCGATACTTTTAATTAATTCCATGCTTTATTCAGATTTCAATGGTTTTTTCCTTAAGTCCTATTTCTGGATCCCATCCAGAATGCCATGTTGTTAGTGGTGCCAAATCCAGACAGATCTGCAGCAACTTAAATTCTTACCTCCTCAGAAGAAAGAATTTGACCGAGGGGCATAAAGCAGAGTGAGAGACTGAGGCAAGTTTTAGAGCAGGAGTGAAAGTTTATTAAAAAGTTTTAAGGCAAGAATGAAAGGAAGTAAAGTACACTTGGAAGAGGGCCAAGTAGGAAACTTGAGAGAGTCAAGTGCACTGTTTGACCTTTGACCTAGGGTTTTATATGTTGGCATACTTCCTGAGTCTTGGGTCCTTTCTCCCTGATTCTTCCCTTGGGATGGGCTGTCCACATGTGCAGTGGCCTGCCAGCTCTTGGAAGGGGCCACATGCACAGTGTGTTTGCTGGAGTTGTATGCATGCTCATCTGAGGTGTTCTTCCCTTACCAGTCGAATGTTCCTAGAAGGTCATGTACCAGTTACATTCTGCCACTGTGCTTCTTTAGTGCGCATGCCTGAGCCCAGTTGCCCAGCTCCTGAGATCTTTTTTTTTTTGAGCTGGAGTTTCACTCTTGTCACTCAGGCTGGAGTACAATGGTGCCATCTCAGCTCACTGCAACCTCCGCCTCCTGGGTTTGAGCGATTATTTCACCTAAGCCTCCTGAGTAGTTGGGACTATAGGCATATGCCACCACACTTGGCTAATTTTTGTATTTTTAGTAGAGACAGAGTTTAACCATGTTGGCCAGGCTGGTCTCGAACTCCTGACCTCAGGTGATCAGCTGGCTTTGGCCTCCCAAAGTGCTGGGAATACAGGAGTGAGCCACTGCACCCTGCCGTGAGATTTTATCAAGAAGCTGCTGATCACCAGTTTCAGGTTTTTTCTATCTATTGGGAGACTGCCTTTCCCTGGCACTGGCTGCAGCCAATTATTACTATTATTATTAATTTATTATTGTTACAGTGTAATGACTGTCTGATCCAACACCTGATGGTCATCTGACATTCCTGGTTTGGTTGGGTGGAGGAGCTCTCTTCTGCCCTGTTCATGTCTGACTAGCTACTGTAACAACATTACATTATTACATTTAGTCATTGT
>NW_016107847.1:1295130-1312341 GCF_001604975.1 Cebus imitator | reverse complement strand
TGATCAATTCGACTGTTAAGACCTGTGCATACTTCGTGGCATTCTCATATTGTATTCTTCGGTTCCATTAATTCATTTATATTCCTCTCTAGATTGTCTATTCTCGTTAGGATTTCATCAAACCTTTTTTCAAGGTTCTTAGTTTCTTCACATTGGGCTAGAACATGTTCTTTTAACTCACAGAAGTTTCTTATTATCCACCTTCTGAAGCCTAAATCTGTTAATGGAACACACTCCTTCTCCATCAGGCCTTGTTCCCTTGTTGATGAGGAACTGTGATCCCCTGTAGAGGGAGAGGCATTCTGATTTTGGGTATTCTCAGCCTTTTTACACTGGTTTCTTCCCATGATTGTAAATTTATCCAGCTGTTGTCTTTGTAATTACCGACTTTCAAATTAGGTCTCTGAGTGGACGTCCAACTTGTTGATTCCCAGCGCCAGAATCTGAGCAACCCACTGCACCGACCAAAACAGCGGCGTGGTGCTTTTCTGCCCAGGGATCTCTGGTGTGGCTTCCTTCTTGAGTCCCTTTTTCAATCAGCTGAATAGGCGACTCTGCCTTCCCAGAGCTCCAAATGTCGACCAAAAGGAGACCCAGTCCCGTTTGCTCTGCACCAAGAACCGCTGTGCCGTGGCGCCGGCAAAACCGAAAAACTGCCGTGCCGGCCACAAG
This sequence comes from Cebus imitator, assembly GCF_001604975.1. Lineage (NCBI taxonomy): Eukaryota > Metazoa > Chordata > Mammalia > Primates > Cebidae > Cebus > Cebus imitator. Next base: position 1,311,669 of record NW_016107847.1, on the reverse strand, counting down.
AGCCGCGCTAGCTACCCATAAGGCTCCTCCTCTGGGAATCTCCTGGTCCGTGAGCAACAAAAATTCATCTGAAAGTGTGGCGTCCTTTCGTCCTCTGCGCTTTCACTGGGAGCTACAATCCTGAGCTGCTAGTAATCAGCCATCTTGGATCTCTCTCCATTGTGTTTCTTTAGGCTGTGATAATTTCTCAGAGTTTCCTTGTTTTTAATGTTGAGGAGCACTGGTCAGGTATATTGTAAGATGCTCCTCTATTGGAATTGGATTTTTTTCAATATACATATATACTACATATATGCATATGTATATATAAAAACTCTATAATTACACAGAGATTATAGATCTTTGGGAGAAGATCACAGAAGTGAAGTGCCATTTTAAACACATTATATCAAGAGTACATGCTGTCGACTGTCTTACTGCTGTTGATGTTGACCTTGATCACCTGGCTAAGGTAGTGTTGGTGAGGTTTCTCCTCTATACACCTCCTCTTTCTCATATTTTACTTGTTAGAAGCAGATCACTAAACATAGCTCATACTGAAGAGGCAAGAAGTTAAAATCCATCTCCTTATGTAGGGAGTATCTATATAGATTACTAGGAATTCTTAATATAAAAGATTTGAGCTGAAGTGCAGTGGCACAATTTTAGCTCACTGCAACTTCTACTCCTGGGATAAAGTGATCCTCCCACCTCAGCCTCCCTAGTAGCTAGGACTACAGGTGTGTGCCACCGCATTTGGCTAATATTTTTAAAATATTTTATAGAGATAAGGTTTGCTATGTTACCTAGGCTAGTCTTGAACTCCTGGCCTCAAGCAGTCCTTCCACCTTGGCCTCCCAAAGTACTAAGATTACAGATGTGAGCCACTATGCCCAGCCTTTGAATTCTCTTTTGAACTGGTCATTTTATAATTCTGGTTCTCTCCTTGAATTAAATATTAATGAAAAAAATTGTTAAATATTGATTTTATATTTGTTTGAGAGTTTTGATTTTAATCTCTTAAAATTTATTTTTTCATATCTTTCTACCAATAAATGTTATGAGAATAATTTTTTGTAGAGTTCTTTGAAATCCATGGATAAATGCTATACACAAATGCATTCCACTTTGGGAGGCTGAGGTGGGTGGATCATTTGAGCCCAGAGGTTAGAGACCAGCCAGGGTACTTCAGCCTGGATGACAGTGAGACCCTGTCTCCAAACAAAAAACAAACACAAATGCATTCATTTAAAAAGAAAATAATAAATATTATTATAGTCATTGACTGTATCAGTCAGGATGCCATCACCAGCAAATAACACTCTATAGACAGGATAACCCGAGAAGTTTTTTTTTTTTTTTAATTGTACTTTGGGCTCTGGGGTACATGTGCACGTCCTGTATCCTGCAGGATTGTTGCATAAGTACATACATGCCATGGTGGTTTGCTGTCTCCATCCCCTCCCCACCGTTGCCTACATCAGGCATTTCTCCCGGTGTTTTCCCTCCCCCTCCTTCCCGCCCCCTCCCACTGGTCCCCCCTTCCCTCCCCTCCACCCCCCTCAACTAGCCCTGTGAGTGTTGTTTTCTTCCCTGTGCCCAAGTGTTCTCATTGTTCATCACCTGCCTATGAGTGAAAACATGCGGTGTTTGGTTTTCTATTCTTGTGTCCATTTGCTGAGAATGATGGTTTCTAGGTTCATCCATGTCTCTACAAAGGACATGAACTCATAGTTTTTTATGGCTGCATAGTATTCCATGGTGTATATGTGCCACATTCTCCTTGTCCAGTCTATCATCAATGGGCATTTGGGTTGGCTCCAGGTCTTTGCTATCGTAAACAGCACTGCAATGAACATACATGTGCATGTGTCTTTATGATAGAATAATTGATAATCCTTTGGATATATACCCAGTAATGGGATTGCTGAGTCAAATGGAATTTCTATTTCTAGATCCTTGAGGAATCGCCACACTGTCTTCTATAATGGTTGAACTAATTTACACTCCCACCAACAATGTAAAAGTGTTCCTTTTTCTCCACATCCTCTTCAGCATCTGTTGTCTCCAGATTTTTTAATGATCGCCATTCTAACTGGCATGAGATGGTATCTTGATGTGGTTTTGATTTGCATTTCTCTAATGACCAATGATGAGCATTTTTTCATATGTTTCTTGGCTGCATATTTGTCTTCTTTTGAAAAGTGACTGTTCATATCCTTTGCCCACTCTTGAATGGGTTTGTTTGTTTTTTTCCTGTAAATCTGCTTTAGTTCTTTGTAGATTCTAGATAATAACCCTTTGTCTGATGGGTAGATTGTAAAAATTTTTTCCCATTCTGTTGGTTGCTGGTTGACTCTAATGATTGTTTCTTTTGCTGTGCAGAAGGTCTTAAGTTTAATTAGGTCCCATTTGTCTATTTTGGCTTTTGTTGCCATTGCTTTTGGTGTTTTAGTCATGAAGTCCTTGCCTGTGCCTATGTCCTGGATGGTTTTGCCTAGGTTTTCTTCTAGGGTTTTTATGGTGTTAGTTCTTATGTTAAAATCTTTAATCCATCTGGAGTTAATTTTTGTATAAGGTGTAAGGAAGGGGTCCAGTTTCAGCTTCCTGCATATGGCTAGCCAGTTTTCCCGACACCAGTTATTAAACAGGGAATCCTTTCCCCACTGCTTGTTTTTGTCCGGTTTGTCAAAGATCAGATAGTTATAGATGTGTGGTCTTGCTTCCAAGGCCTCTGTTCTGTTTCATTCGTCTATATTTGTGTTTTGGTATCAGTACCATGCTGTTTTGATTACAGTAGCCTTGTAGTATAGTGCGAAGTCAGGTAGCATGATGCCTCCAGCTTTGTTCTTTTTGCTTAGGATTGTCTTGGCTATGCAGGCTCTCTCTTGGTTCCATGTGAAGTTTAAAGTGTTTTTTTTCCAGTTCTGTGAAGAAGGTTATTGGTAGCTTGATGGGGATAGTGTTGAATCTATAAATTACTTTGGAAAGTATGGCCATTTTCACAATATTGATTCTTCTTAACCATGAGCATAGAATGTTTTTCCATCTGTTTGTGTCCTCTCTTATTTCCTTGATAAGTGGTTTGTAGTTCTCCTTGAAGAGATATTTTACGTCCTTTGTTAGTTTTATTCCTAGGTGTTTTATTCTCTTTGTAGCAATTGTAAATGGGAGTTTGCTCATGATTTGGCTCTCTTTAAGTCTGTTATTGCTGCATAGGAATGCTTGTGATTTCTGCACATTGATTTTGTATCCTGAGACTTTGCCAAAATTGCTTATCAGATTAAGGAGGTTTTGGGCTGAGATGATGGGGTCTTTTAAATGTACGATCATGTCATCTGCAAATAGGGACAATTTGACTTCTTCTTTTCCTAATTGAATGCTCTTTTTCTTTTTCTTGCCTAATTGCTCTGGCTAGAACTTCCAATACTATATTGAATAGGGGTGGTGAGAGAGGGCATCCTTTTCTAGTGCCAGTTTTTAAGCGGAATGCTTCTAACTTTTGCCCATTCAGTACGATATTGGCTGTGGGTTTGTTGTAAATAGCTTTTATTGTTTTGAGATACATCCCATCGATACCTAGTTTATTGAGAGTTTTTAGCATAAAGCGCTGTTGAATTTTGTCAAAGGCCTTCTCTGCATCTTTTGAGATAATCATGTGGTTTTTGTCTTTGGTTCTGTTTATGTGGTGAATTATGTTTATAGATTTGCGTATGTTGAACCAGCCTTGCATCCCTGGTATGAAGCCTACTTGATCGTGGTGGATAAGCTTTTTGATGTGCTGTTGGATTTGGTTTACTAGTATTTTATTGAAGATTTTTGCATTGATGTTCATCATGGATATTGGCCTGTAGTTTTCTTTTTTAGTTGTGTCTCTGCCAGATTTTGGTATCAGGATGATGTTGGTCTCATAGAAAGAGTTAGGGAGGATTCCCTCTTTTTGTATTATTTGGAATAGTTTCAACAGGAATGGTACCAGCTCCTCTTTATATGTCTGGTAAAATTCAGCTGTGAACCTATCTGGACCTGGACTTTTTTTAGTTGGTAGGCTATTAATTGCTGCCTCAACTTCAGACCTTGTTATTGGTCTATTCAGAGTTTCAACTTCTTCTTGGCTTAGTCTTGGGAGAGTGCAAGTGTCCAGGAATTTATCCATTTCTTCCAGATTTACTGGTTTATGTGCATAGAGTTGTTTGTAGTAATCTGTTGATAGTTTGTATTTCTGAGGAATCGATGGTGATCTCCCCTTTATTATTTTTTATTGCATCTATTCGATTCTTCTCTCTTTTCTTTTTTATTAGTCTAGATAGTAGTCTGTCTATTTTGTTGATCTGATGGTCTTTCCTTTGTGGGTGACTCGACCTTTCTCTCTGGCTGCCCTTAGGATTTTTTCCTTCATTTCAACCCTGGTGAATCTGACAACTATGTGCCTTGGGGTTGCTCTTGTTGAGGAATGTCTTTGTGGTGTTCTCTGTATTTCCTGGATTTGAATGTTGACCTGCCTTGTTAGGTTGGGAAAGTTCTCTTGGATAATATCTTGAAGAGTGTTTTCCAACTTGGATTCATTCTCCCCATCACATTCAGGTATGCAGATCAAGCGTAGATTGGGCTTTTTTTCCACATAATCCTATAGTTCTTGGAGGCTTTGTTTATTTTTTTTTTTGACTTTTTTTTCTCTAATCTTGCCTTCTCATTTTATTTCATTTATTTGATCTTCTATCTGCGATATCCTTCTTCTGCTTGACTGATTCAGCTGTTGAAACTTGTGTATGCTTCGCAAAGTTCTCGTGCTGTGTTTTTCAGCTCCATCAAGTTGTTTATGTTCTTCTCTAAGCTGGCTATTCTACCTAGCGTTTCATCTAACCTTTTTTCAAGGTTCTTAGTTTCTTTGCATAGGGTTAGAATATGGTCTTTTAACTCAGAGTAGTTTGTTATTACCTACCTTCTGAAGCCTTCTTCTGTCAATTTGTCGATTCATTCTCTCTTTTTTTGTTCCCTTGATGGTGAGGAGTTGTGATCCCTGAGAGAAGAGGTGCTCTGTTCTTTGATAGTTTCATCCTTTTTGTGCTGTTTTTTTCCCCATCTTCATGGATTTATCTCCCTTTAATCTTTGAAGTTGGTGATTTCAGGAGGCTATGGCTCTATTCCCATGGCTTTAGTTACTGCTCATTCATTCATCTATTCAATATGTGTGTTTTTTTTTTTTTTTTTTTTTTTTTGCTTTTTTTTTTTTTTTTTTTTTTTTTTTTTTTGTTTTTTTTTTTTTTTTTTTGAGACTGAGTCTCACTCTGTTGATCAGGGTGGAGTGTGGTGGTGCAATCTCGGCTCACTGCAAACCCTACCTCCTAGGTTCAAGTGATTCTTCTGCCTCAGTTTCCCTAGTAGCTGGGGAGTTACAGACACCTGCCACCACACCTGGCTAATTTTTTTTTTTTTGTATTTTTAGTAGAAATGGGGTTTCACCATGTTGGCCAGGCTGGTCTGCAACTCCTGACCTCAGTGATCTACCCACCTCAGCCTCCCAAAGTTCTGGGATTACAGGTTTGAGCCACCATGCTTGGCCAATTTAATACAGCTATTGGGTACCTACAAATGTGCCAAATAGGGTTGTAAAGATACAGCAGTGAACAAAACTATAAAGTCACTGTGCTCATAAAGCATATTATAAGGAGTGGAAAAGACAGATAATGCACAAGTAAATATCTAATATAATGTCAGGCACTGAAAGGGTTATAAAGAGAAACAGAGCCGTGAAAAGGAGCAGTTTTCAATGGGCCTCTTGGAGAGGTGATGATCGAGTGGTGTCTGAATGAAATAAAGGCTCCATATGCTTGTGAGCTCAAACGTATGTCTTGAGCTTTAGTTGCTGATATCCAAATACCTATCAGATAGTCCACTTGAATGTCCCTCAGGAATGAGAAATAAAACTGGAATTCTAAGACTCCAAGCTGACTGAACAGACCCCCTCTTGGCAAAGGGGACCCCAGGGAAACCTTGAAAACTTTCTTGGCCATGATGGGATGGGAGATCAGACATACCTTGTTATATGCCCTCCTGCACTAACTGCCATTAGGCTTTCTTCATTTAGGACTAAACAGAAACTAGTCCTTTCAAAAGACCCCACCCTTGATTTCAACCAATGTCTGGAACACGGCTTCTCTTGCAGTTTCAACAAAACGACCAACCAGCATTTCTTCCTGATAAGAGACCACTGACCATGGAATGGTTTGGCCAGTCTATGGAGAATGCACAATGTGGGCTTTTGTGTCCTCTGCTTCACTTTTTGACATCAGAGGCCTAAAACTCAATTTTCAGATAATGCTAATGCCGTCATTTTTGAAATATGGGTTCCATGAAGAAGCATGAAGCTCAATTACACATGAACATATTTCCCCTCTCATAAATAGTCAGGACTCCTCCTATAGCTTATTGAATAATGTATATTTGGCTACCCTTTTTGGCATAAATCCCTGTCTTACTCTTCCAACATTTTAAAGTGTCTGTTTCTGGCTTCTGGCTGGAGGCTATGCTTCAAAGCCTGTCACAATGACCATCCTGCGGGCTGCAACTTTTTATGAGAAATAAAGTTCGCCTTTATAAATTTATGAGCCTTGTCATTCTTTAGTTGGCAGGCACCTGAAACGTAGTATGTCTGTATTAGTCTGTTTTCACACTGCTACAAAAAAAAAAAAAAAAATACCTGTGCTGGGTAATTTATGAAGGAAAGAGGCTTAATTAGCTCACTGTTCCATATGGCTATGAAGGCCTCAGGAAACTTACAATCATGTTGGAAGGTGAAACAGGCACTTTCTTCACAAGGCAGCAGGAGAGAGAAAAGCATGCAAAAGCAGGAAAAACTGCCTTATAAAACCATTAGACTTTGTGAGAACTCATTATTGTGAGAAGAGCATAGGGGAAATCACCCCATAATTGAATTATTTTCCTCCCTCAACACGTGGGGATTACAGGTCCCTCCCTAGACACATGGGGATTACAATATGACATGAAATTTGGGTGGGGACACGGACCCAAGCCATATCAATGTCCAAGACTGAACTTCTTTTCCTTCCTTCCTTCCCTCCCTCCCTCCTTTCTTCCTTCCTTCCCTCCCTCCCTTCCTCCCTCTCTCCCTCCTTCCTTCCTTCCTTCCTTCCTTCCTTCCTTCCTTCCTTCCTTCCTTCCTCCCTCCCTCCCTCCCTCCCTCCCTCCCTCCCTCTCTCCCTCCCTCCCTCTCTCTTTCTTTCTCTGTTTTCTTTCTTTCTTTTTTTAAATTATACTTTAAGTTTTGGAGTACATGTGCAGAATGTGTAGGGTTGTTACATAGGTATACACGTGCCCTGGTGGTTTGCTGCACCTATCAACCCGTCATCTACATTAGGTACTTCTCCTAATGCTATCCCACCCCTAACCCCCCACCCCTTGACAAGCCCTGGTGTATGATGTTCCCCTCCCTGTGTCCATGTATTCTCATTGTTCAACTCTGACTTATGAGTAAGAACACTCAGTGTTTGGTTTTCTGCTCTTGTGTCAGTTTACTGAGAATGATGGTTTCCAGATTCATCCATATTCATGCAAAGGACATAAACTCATCATTTTTTATGGCTGCACAGTATTCCATGGTGTATATGTGCCACATTTTCTTTATCCAGTCTATCATTGATGGGCATTTGGGTTGGTTCCAAGTCTTTGCTACTGTGAAGAGTGCTTCAATAAACATACGTGTGTATGTGTCTTTATAGTAGAATGATTTATAATCCTTTGGGTATATACCCAGTAATGTGATTGCTGGATCAAATGGTATTTCTATTTCTAGATCCTTGAGGAATTGCCACACTGTATTCCACAATGGTAGAACTAATTTACACTCCCATCAACAGTGTGAAAGCATTCCTATTTCTCCATATCCGTTCCAGTTTTTAATGATTGCCATTCTAACTGATGTGAGATAGTATCTCATTGTGGTTTTGATTTGCATTTCTCTAATGACCAGTGATGATGACCTTTTTTTCATATGTTTATTGTGCAGTTTTGAGTGAGTTTCTTAATCCTGAGTTCTAATTTGATTGCACTGTGGTCTGAGAGACTGTTTGTTATGACTTCCATTCTTTTGCATTTGCTGAGGAGTGTTTTACTTCCAATTATGTGGTCAATAAGTGCCATGTGGTGCTGAGAATATTTCTGTTGATTTGGGGTGGAGAGTTCTGTAGATGTCTGTTAGGTCTGCTTGGTCCAGAGCTGAGTTCAAGTCCTGGATATTCTTTTTAATTTTCTGTCTTGTTGATCTGTTAATATTGACAGTGGGGTGGTAAAGTCTCCCACTATTATTGTGTAGTAGTCTAAGTCTCTTTGTGAGTCTCTAAGAACTTGCTTTATGAATCTGGGTGCTCCTGTATTGGGTACATATGTATTTAGGATAGTTAGCCTTTCCTGTTGCATTGATCCCTTTACTATTATGTAATGCCATTCTTGGTCTCTTTTGATTTTTGTTGGTTTAAAGTCTGTTTTATCAGAAAGTAGGATTGCAACCCCTGGCTTTTTTTTGTTTGTTTGTTTGTTTGTTTGTTTTGCTTTTTCTTTGCTTGGTAAATATTCCTCCGTCCTTTTATTTTGAGCCTATGTGTGTCTTTGCATGTGAGATGGGTCTTCTGAATACAGCACACTGATGGGTCTTGACCCTGTATCCAATTTGGCTGTCTGTGTCATTTAATTGGACATTTAGCCCATTTACATTTAATGTTAATATTGTTATGTGAGAATTTGATCCTGCCATTATGATGCTAGCTGGTTATTTTGCTCATTAGTTGATGTAGTTTCTTCATAGTGTTGATGGTCTTTACAATTTTGTATGTTTTTGCAGTGGCTGGTACCATTTCTTCCTTTCCCTGTTTAGTGCTTCCTTCAGGAGCTTTCATAAGGCAGGCCTGGTGATGACAAAATCTCTCAGCATTTGTTAGTCTGTAAAGGATTTTATTTCTCCTTCATTTATGAAGCTTAGCTTGGCTGTATATGACATTCTGGGTTGAAAATTCTTTTCTTTAAGAATGTTGAATATTGGTCCCTCTCTCTTCTGCCTTACAGGGTTTCTGCAGAGAACTCTGCTATTAGTCTTATGGGCTTCTATTTGTGGGTAACCCAGCTTTTCTCTCTGGCTGCCTTTAACATTTTTTCCTTCATTTCAGCCTTGGTGAATTTGACTATTATGTTTCTTGGGGCTGCTGTTCTCAAGGAATATCTTTGTGGTATTCTCTGTATTTCCTGAATTTGAGTGTTGGCCTACCTTGCTAAGTTGGGGAAGTTCTCCTGGATAATATCCTGAAGAGTGTTTTTCAACTTGGTTTCATTCTCCCGGTCACTTTCAGATACACCAATCAAATGTAGATTTGGTCTTCTCACATAGTCTCATATTTCTTGGTGGCTTTGTTTGTTTCTTTTCACTCTTTTTTTCTCTAATCTTGTCTTCTTGCTTTATTTCATTAAGTTGATCTGCAATCTCTGATATCCTTTCTTCCATTTGATCAATTCAGCTATTGATACTTGTGTATGCTTCACAAATTTCTTGTGCTGTGTTTTTCAGCTCTCTCAGGTCATTTATGTTCTTCTCTAAGCTGGTTATTCTAGTTACCAGTTCCTCTAACCTTTTTTCTAGTTGTTATCTTCCTTGTATTGTGTTAGAACATGCTCCTTTAGTGTGGAGGGGTTTGTTATTACCCCCCTCTGAAGCCTACTTTTGTCAATTCATCAAACTCATTCTTCATCCAGTTTTGTTCCCTTGCTGGTGAGGAGTTGTGATCCTTCAGAGGAGAAGAGGCATTCTGATTTTTGGAATTTTCTGCCTTTTTTCTCTGGTTTCTCCCCGTCTTTGTAGATTTATCTACCTTTAGTTTTGATGTTGGTGACTTTCGGATGGGGTGTCCGAATTAATGTCCTGTTTGCTGATGTTGATACTGTTCCTTTTTTTTTGTTGTTGTTGTTGTTAGTTTTCCTTCTAATAGTTAGGCCCCTCTGCCGCAGGTGTGCTGGAGTTTGCTGGAGGTTCACTCCAGACCCTGTTTGCCTGGGTATCACTGGCTGAGGCTGCAGAACAGCAAAGATTGCTGCCTGTTCTTTCCTCTGGAAACTTTGTCCCAAAGGGGCATGTGCCAGATGCCAGCTAGAGCTTTCCTCTATGAAGTGTCTGTCAGGCCCTGCTGGGTGGTATCTCCCAGTTAGGATACACAGGGGTCAGGGACGCACTTGAGGAGACAGTCCATCACTTATCAGAGCTCAATTACTGTGCTGGGAGATTTGCTGCTCTCTTCAGAGCTGCCAGGCAGGGACATTTAAGTCTGCTGAAACTGTGTCCACAATCACTCCTTCCCCCATGTGCTCTGTCCCAGGGAGGTGGGGGTTTTATCTAAAAGTTCTTGACTGGGGATGCTGCCTTTTTTTCAGCTATACCCTGTGCAGAGAGTAGGGAATCTAGAGAGGCAGTCTGGCCATAGCAGCCTTGCTGAGCTCCATTGGGCTCAACCCAGTTCAAACTTCCCAGTGGCTTTGTTCACACTGTGAGTGTACAACTACCTACTCAAATCTCAACAATGGTGGGTACCCCTCCCCCAACCAAGCTTGAACATCCCACGTCGAGCTCAGACTGCTGTGCTAGCAGTGAGAATTTCAAGCCAGTGGATCATAGCTTGCTGGGCTCAGTGGGGGTGGGACCTACTGCTTGGCTCCCTGGCTTCAGTCCCCTTTCTAGGGGACTGAATCGTTCTGTCTTGCTGTCATTCCAGGCACTTTGGAGTATGAAAAAGAAAACTCCTGAAAAAAAAAAAAAGAAAAAAAGAAAAAGAAAACTCCTGTGGCTCAGTTTTGTGCTGGAAACCCTGGGCCCTGGTGATATAGCTACTGCAGGGAATCTCCTGGTCTGCTGGTTGCAAAGACCATGGGAAAAGTGCAGTAACTGGGCCAGAGTGCACAGTACAGTCCCCAGTGGCTTCCCTTGGCTAGGAGAGTGATTTTCATGTCCTCTTGTGCTTCCTGGGTGAGGTGACTTCCCTCCCTCTCTCCCTCCCTCCCTCCCTCCCTCTATCCTTCCTTCCTTCCTTCCTTCCTTCCTTCCTTCCTTCCTTCCTTCCTTCCTTCCTTCCTTCCTTCCTTCCTTCTTCCTTCTTTCCTTCCATCCTTTCTGCCTTCTTTCTTATTTCTGTAAATGGAAATCACCAGCTGTCTCCCAATACAGAAATGTGCACATTTGTCATATTCTATCTACCATTTGAATGGCTTTTATATTTGGGGAAATTTCTACATTTTGAGTAACCCCTTCTCACCCACGTAGAAATCAAACTTAAATTCCTCAGCCTCTTTTGCTGCTAGGATGCAGGCATGCTGACTAGATATCCTTGTGCAAGACTAAATTTGGAAGTGAGCAATGTGAATAAGCAAGCTCTGCATGAGACTTCTGTCCTGTTGGCAGAGCTTTTAGGCACAGGGTGGTTCAAGACCTAATGCAGAAATGGTATCACTGGCATTAGCAGTTTTAGTAAAACCAAATTGCTGGTATTTTGGGCTCAACAGCAGCAGCAGCATTTGGTATCATTTACTAAAATAGGGAGCACCAGTGACAAATTCCTGATTTGGATAGTTTTGTGGCATGTTATGGGCATTGTTTCTGAGAGCTGAGCCTTGAATATTTCTCCAGCCATCCTAATAATTCTGTGATTTACTTAATATCTTCTAATAAATCAGTTTTTGCTTAAATCAGCCAGAATTAAAGTTACTGTTTGCAACCACGAACACTAATTGACACAGGAATTGTCCTCAACTTCCCCCTCAACCAACAGAATTTACAGAACTCGACTTTTCTTTATCCTTACTTACATTTTCTTAGTAGGCCACATCATCTGTTACTTAGATTACTTTGACACTGTCCTATTTGGCCACCCACCTCTAGTTTTGACCTCTCTGCTGTAGTAGCCAGAGCAATCTTTCTTTCTAAAATATAAATCTCAACTTATCACTCTCAGGTTCAAGGTCTTTCATTGGCTCCCAAATGCCCTCAAGATAAAGTCTAGGATCAAGTCCAAGTTCTGTCTTATAGGCTATCAAGATCTATTCTTGGTTGACTTTTCTAGCTCATTTTTCCAGCCTGTTTCTCACACCTATGTTGCAATTAGCTTTTTGGCTTATGCTGGACCAGCAGCAATGGGATCCCTTGGGATCCTGTTAGAAATGCAGAATCTGACTTACTGAAGTCATATTTACTCCAGATTTACTGAATCAAATCAGCATTTTAACAAGATTATTAGGTGATTCATTTGCATATTGAAGTTTGGGTAGTGTGGTTTTATAGCAATGTTCTGTCTTTCCCTCCAGGGCTTTTACTTCCTTTCTTTGAAAGAACTATCTGCTTCCCCTCTTTCCTTGTGCAAGACTAAATTTGGAAGTGAGCAATGTGAATAAACAAGCTCTGCATGAGACTTCTGTCCTGTTGGCAGAGCTTTTAGGAACAGGGTGGTTCAAGACCTAATGCACAAATGGTATCAGTGGCAGTAGCAGTTTTAGCAAAACCAAATTACTGATATTTTGGGCTCAACAGCAGCAGCAGCAGCATTTGGTATCATTTATCATTCTGCTTCCTCTCTTTGAAGGAACTGCATTCCTCTTCTTTATATGCCTAACACTGTTCTGAAGGACTCAGTCCCTTATCCAGGAAAATTTTTTGACTGGTGAAGGCTGCAACTACCATTTTACTCCTTTTTCTTTCCTACTAAGCTGAAGTTTTCTAACCTGATTGTACTTTAGACTTAATCTGAGAATTAAAAAATTACTGGCTGGGTACAGTGGCTCACGCCTGTAGTCCCAGCATTTTGGAAGGCCAACGTGGGTGGACTGCTTGAGGTCAGGAGTTGAAGACCAGCCTGGCCAACATGATAAAACCCCATCACTACTAAAAATACAAAAATTAGCTGGACGTGGTGATGGATGCCTGTAATCCCAGCTGAGGGAGGCTGAGGCACGAGAATCACTTGAACCTGGGAGGCAGAGGTTGTAGTGAGCCAAGATTGCATTACTGCGCCCCAGCCTGGGCAACACTGAGACTGTCTCAAGAAACAAACAAAAATACTGATTCCTGGGTCCTGACCCTGGAGATTTTAGTTTTAACTGGTTTGGGTAAGGCCTAGAAACTGGCATTTTAAAAAAGTATCCCAGATAATTATGATGTGGAGCCAAATTCAGAACCACTGCATTAGACTTCAAGCTTCTTTAGGACAGGGATTGTGTCAGATTTGCTCTTGTTTCCCCAGAGCCTACCACAGTGTCAGGTATGTACACTATACTGGTAAATGACTATTGCCCTCAATTTCTTAGGGATATGGAATCAGATTCGTGTTGAATACAGCATTCTACTTTATACTCTAACCCCTCTCACACATGTTAGCATCTAAGCAGCCCATCCTTCTCATCAAAACAAAGAGCCACTTCTTGAGGAAAGAACTTAGGCTGGCATTAAAATGCGTCTCTAATCACTCTTGTGTTTTGTTCTTGAACCAGTTTGATACTGATATAGTGAAGCAGCTTTGTATAATTGGTGTTGATAGGCACATCGTTTTGAAACGCTGTCTCTATATACCAGTTCCACAGAGCAAAGCCACCATCTCTTTGTTTATAAACTTCTTGCGTCCTGAGAATTCAAAATAGCGAGAAAGTTGATGAGATCAATGCAACTATAATGAGTAGGTTTTCTAAAAATTAACTAGTTTTCTGAGAAGTTAAAAATACATTTGGGAATAATTTTAATTATACCCAGTTTTCTTACATTTAAAATGACTTCTTTATAAAACTCTCAATATCTTATATTTATACAGTGCTTTACATATTATAATTGTGAAAACTCAACTTTTATTAAATATCTTTTATTGGTTATCAATTGTGTGTAATGTTATAGAAAAGAAAATATTATAATTGATAGGATTCTTTCTGTCCCCAAGGAGTTTACAATTTATAGAAAGATGGCAAAAATACCTCAAAGAGCCCCTGAACTAGGTCTCATGAAAAAGACAATTTAAAGCATACATAGATAGCTGTAAGGAATGACAACATATGGCTTACAGACACCACAAAAATCCATGCTTTCCAGGGCATGTTCCTTGTTTACTATTGTAGCAGGCCTGAGGAGGTAGACAAAAGGCACTTGCTGTAGCTGCTAGATTTCCAAAATCCAAATCTTGTTTCAAAGAATCCTATGTTCCATTCAATAATTTTCTTTCTTAAATCTTGCATCATAAAACTTCAGTAGGTTTGTCAGGACCTGGGAGAGTGTGGGACAGAAAAAGCACCATCCCCTTCTCATTGCAGCTCCACTCAGAGCCACAGCCTGGTCATCAAGTTACCTCTCCTGTTCCAAAAAAGAAAAAAACAAAACATAACTGTTCAAGCTTCAAAAGCTTGATAATAGGGCCAGCAATTAAAGTTTTTGTCTACTTAAAGTTTTTTGTCATTCCAAGTAAGAGAGACCAAGCCCCCAATTGCTTAGGGGAGCCCTGATACCATGTCAATTAGCAGGACTTCTAGGACATCAAACTACTGTTCACTTTCTCCATGACAAGTTAGCCATGAAGATTAATTTTCTTCTTTTTGTAACTCCTTGTAATTGATATCTTGCATTTTGAGGATTTCTGCATAGGCTGTATGCTTGTGGCTTTGAATGGTTTGTACAAAGCATGCTGGTATATTCAGGACTGAGTGTGGGATGACCTAAATATTTCCATATTGTATAAGTTACACTAACTAGATAGTTCAGTTGATTTGGAATAGACAGGAATACCTACTGAATGACATCTATTGATTGATGGATAGAATTAACTAAATACAAAGATAATAGATGAGCAATACTATGTGGTTCTACATAACTTAGGTGCTGTCACTTAGTACACAAATCTTGAAGCATAACTTGAAAAATCAGAGAATACAAATTATTATTGTTATTACATTTATAAAATTAAGCCTAGTACAATAGGCAGATTCTTGAACATTATCTTAGTCCCAAATTTTGGAGATAGCTTACTTTATAAATATTAGAAAAAGAGACTTAAGATGCCTTAATAATTAAAACACTAAAGTAGAAATGTCTTTTTACTTTAACATGGATATAACAAGATGAGTGCCTTGTCCTCTCCATGTTAAGTTTTATTCATACCAGTTAAATAATTTAGTTGTTACTAAATAATGAGGGAGCTCTGTCAAAATGTCTGTTTGTTAGAAGATTCTGTGACAGAAAATTCAAATCCATGAATATTATTGATATTTGGCAATTGATATTCCTAGCTTCAAAAATCAAAAGTTTTAGCTGGACATGGTAGTGTGTGCCTGTAGTCTCAGGTACTCCAGAGGCTGAGGCAAGAGGAATGATTGAGCCCAGCAATTTGAGACTGCTGTGAGCCAAGGTTGTGCCACTGTACTTCAGCTTGGGTGACAGAGTAAGATCCCGACTCTTAAAACAAAAACAAAAACAAAACCATCAAAGGTTAGGCATCATATGTACCACCTCAACCCACTAGAATGACTATACTGTAATTAAAAAAAAGAAAAATATCAAGTTTTGGCAAGAATGTGGGGAAACTAAAACCTTTATACATTGCTGGAATATAACATGGTACAAATTGAAAAGCTTTATGATTTCTCAAAAAGGTAAACATAAAATTACAGTTTGACCTGGTAGTTCCACCCTTGGGTATATACCTACAATAACTGAAAGCAAGGACTGACACAAATACTTATATACAAATGTTAATAGTAGCTTTATTCACAATAATAGTAGCTTTATTGGCAATAGTCAAAAGGTGGAAACAACACAACAGATGGCTGGATTTAAAAATTATGGTATATACAATAAAATATAATTTAGCTGTAAAAAGAGAATGAAGTTCTGATACCTGTAACAACATGGATGAAGCTTGAAAACATTTTGCTGAGTGAAGAAGTCAGACACAAAAGGGTAAATACTGTATAATTTCACATATATGATATCTAGAATAGGTAAATTCATAGAGACAGAAAGTAGACTGGAGATTACTAGGGACTAAAGGGAGGAGGAATAGGGAGTTACTACTTAATGGGCACACAGCTTGTCCTTAGAGTGATGAAAAATTTTGGAAATAGATGGTGGTGATGGTTGTACAATGTCATGAATATAATTAATTCCACTGAAATGTTCACTAAAAATGATGAAAATGGTAAATCTTATGTTACACATATTTTTTTCCACAATAAAAAATGAGTAAAAATTGTCACAGGCAGGTGCAGTGGCTCATGCCTATAATCCAGGCACTTTGGGAGGTCAAGGTGGGCGGATCACTTGGAGCCAGGAGTTTGAGACCAAGACTGGACAACACGGTGAAACCGTGTCTCTAGTAAAAATACAAAAAAATTAGCTGGGCATGGTGGTATACATCTATAGTCCCAGCTACTTGGGAAGCTGAGGCATGAGAATCACTTGAACCTGGGAGGTGGAGTTTGCAGTGAACCTAGATTGCGCCACTGCACTCCAGCCTGGGCAACAGAGAAAGACTCTGTCTCAAAAAA
>NW_016107847.1:1284688-1293235 GCF_001604975.1 Cebus imitator | reverse complement strand
TAGTAGAGACGGGGTTTCACCATGTTGACCAGGATGGTCTCGATCTCTTGACCTCGTGATCCACCCGCCTCGGCCTCCCAAAGTGCTGGGATTACAGGCTTGAGCCACCGCGCCCGGCCTCAAATCAAATATTTTTCTAAGGTCTACACTTTTATGTTTTAATGAGGAATTAAGAACAGATGAATCTGAGCATCAAAAGTAGAAATATACAGACCAAATAAATGTGAAAAAGAAGTAAATGTTGGGACATTTTGACAGTTGTTCAATAATTAGGTAGTTAAAAGTCTATTTTTTTTTTTCTGAGACAGTGTCTCACTCTGTTACCCAGGCTGGAGGGCAGTGGAGTGATCACAGCTCACTCAGCCTCAACCTCCTGAGCTCAAGGAATCCTCCTCCCTCAGCCTCCCAAGGAGTTGGGACTACAGATGCACCCTACCAGGCCCCGCTAATTTTTTTGTCTTTTTTTTTTTTGTAGAGACGGGGTCTTACTGTGTTGCCCAGGCTGGTCTTGAACATCTGGATTCAAGCGATTCTCCCACTTGGTGTCCCAAAGTGTTGGGATTACAGGTGTGAGTCACCGCATGTGGCCAAAAATCTTCTACTTGGACATTAACCAGAAGTCTGACCCTTTTTGATAGGCAAAACTTCTTGAATAAGGCAATGTAGAATAAGTCTGATTTGACTTGGTGAGGACGAAAGTTGCTAAATGAAATGAACTTGAATAACAAAAATAATAGCAGTGTTGCAAATTAATAGACATGGGCTCTATAATTAGATTTCCCTCATGAACTAATTATATATAGTAACTACCATTATCTAGCATTCTAATATTCAGCACATAACAGTAAGAACTGCTATTCATATGTGAGCCCTAAGCCACCATAAGATTGTGAAGTGCCTCATCAACGAAAAAGGGAGGTGTATTGTAAGATGTAGTAATTTTTATTTGAGACAGAGTCTCGCTCTGTCACCCAGGCTGGAGTGCAGTGGCATGATCTCAGCTCACTGCAACCTTTGCTTCCTGGGTTCAATCAATTCTCCTGCCTCAGCCTCTTGAGTAGCTGTGATTACAGGCACTTGCCACCACGCCCAGCGAATTTTTGTATTTTTGGTAGAGACAGGGTTTCACTGTGTTGGCCAGGCTGGTCTCAAACTCCTGACTTCAGGTGATCCACTTGCCTCAGCCTTCCAAAGTGCTGGGATTATAGGCATGAGCCACCACACCTGGCCAGATGTAGCAATATTAACAGTTCATTGTTACTTGAGGAGGGGACAAAAGGGAGAAAAGTCACCAAACTCATATTTATCCAATATTTGTGGTATGCCAGGAGATTTCTATAAAAATCATTTCTGTTTTTCCTTGCAAAGCCTACAAAGCAAATCTTTAAATAGAGGGGAAAGTGAGGTTTTGTAGGGTTATGTGTCTTATCCATAAATATTTCCTACCATGCCTCCTTTGTAACAGGTAGGAAACTCTACTACTATTTTATATTACTTCTTTGAAACTTGGCAACTCATATGTAGTGTTTTTAATAATGCTCCATGAATCAGAGTGTTTGATTATCTAAAATATCCAATTTCTTGAATAATGGATACCATGGTATCAAAAATATAAACCTTTTGATTTATATTTTTTGAGAAAAATATAAAAAATTTTGAGAAAATTTTGGAAAATAGCTATTATAACAGTCATATCAGCAAATTGGTTTTAGATAAATTGGATAAAGCAATGGAAATTACTAATGATGCTTTTCCCCCCACTAAACAAAAACATTCTAAGAACATATACAGAGAAGTAAAATAATTTCTATTTATTTTATTTATTTATTTATTTTTAGAGACAGGGTCTCTCTTTGCCACCCAGGCTGGAGTGCAGTGGCATGATCCTAGCTCATTGCAGCCTGGAACTCCTGGGCTTCATCAGTCCTCCCACCTCAGCCTCCAGATAGCTGGGATCACAGGTGTGTAGCACCACATTTGGCTAATTTTAAATTTTTTTGTAGAGAAAAGAGTTTCGCTGTGATGCCCAGGCTGGTTTCAAACTCCTGGCCTCAAGTGATCCTCCCACCTCAGCCTTCCAAAATGCTAGGGTTAGAAGCATGAGCTGCTTTGACCAGCTATAACTGTTATTTAAAATGACAACTTCCTAAGTTAATTCTGCCTTCTAAGGGAGTTGCAAGCTATTTCTCTAAAGTAGAAAAGTAATTCTACAGGAAAATACCTTAATAGTCTTTCTTCGGGAATAAAAAGTGGAGTCTACAGGGTATGAAATGGACAGGCAGTGGCAAATGAAAGAATGAAAACTTGAGAGAGAGGCTATGTGAGGGCACTGGGACCTTAAGAAGAGGGTGGAAGAATGAGGATGATTTTAAGACAGGCAGCACAGAAAAAACTCAGCAGGAGGTTAGGAGCTCTAAAAAGGAGAAAGGGTCAATGAAGTATTCCAAGAAGCAGAAATGACACAGGGGATTTAAAAATAGAAATGTCTAATAATTATAATCTATTTGCTATGCTTTGATATGGTATAATGTCCCTTTTTCCCATTAACCCATAGCTGTCTTGTATTGGTGGTGGTTCTGGGGAATCAAAGTCACTGTGGTGTTTTTATCCACAGAGCTTGTGTGTAGAGATGTGTCTGTGATCAGCATATGTGTATCTTGATGTATTTGTGTGATCTCTGTGTATGCATGTGTCTCTGGTCTTTGTATGTTTTTCTGTGGAATGTGTCTATGTGTAGTGTTTGTGTGTCTGTGTTGTGTGTGTGTGGTCTCTTTATGTATGTGCATATGAAAAACTAGGTACCTGAATTATGGGAAAGATTTTTTTTTTCAACTGTGCATCTGAGCTCTAGAAGGACATCTGAAAGTAATGTAGAACATGGGCAAAATCGTAGTAAAACTTTTTTGATCAACGTTAGTAGTGATTCTGAATATCATATAAAGTTTCCTAGGAATTCTTCATCCTTAAACACCTTTAAAATGGTTGTAAAGTACTTGAGAATAAATAAATGGGGCAGATTTCAGACTCTGGCATCCCGCAGACCTGGGTTTGTATCCTGCCTCTACCACTTACCAGCTCTGCAAGTTTAGACTTAATTCTGTAAGACTTTTTCTCCTGCTAAGCTCCTCAGTTTTTATAAGAACGAAATGAGATAATGTGTATAAATTACTTAGCTTTCTTCAGGGTACATATTATGTACTCAATAATTTTTCTACCTATTATTTTGTTCAACTTGTTATATTAAGTCCAGTAACAGCCTCATTTCCCCCTTTTAATGCTGCAGGCTACATTTCTTTCCTCCCTAAAGCATCTGTAATGAATTCTCGAGTACCTCCAGGAATTTCTGAAAAAATCTAAATGTCCATCTATTTGGTCAAAGCTCTCCGATTTATAGTTATTTTTGTGGCTTTGATGTAATAGTACATTTGGCACAAAGGGCTTTCAGGAAGACCCCACATTCAATTGAAAACACTAAGCTGCTTGTGCAGGGGAAGGCCACAGGAGCCTCGGGAAGCTGATATACAATGTGCCTAGAGGATCAATTCAGATGATAGCGCTAGGATAAATGTGCTAGCCCAAAGAATCTTACCTTGAAGCTATATCTTCATGCCAGATTGGTCTTGAGCAGGCCAAAGTGACTCTACACCACCAATCTTCTCTCTAGGAACAGCCGTCAAAATCAGTGACACTGTGCCTTCATCTTATCTGTCTTTTTTCTTGCTGATGCTACTCCCCAAGCTTGAACTATTTAAATACTCGGTAAGGTCTTTTCCTCTTTTTGGTTCCTTTTTCTGTGGAATTTACTGCTATAGGGGTAGAGGTAGAGTGATAAGTACTTCTTCAAATAATTTCTCCATTTTGAGATGCATTAAAAAAATTTGTAAGTGGCCAGGTGCAGTGGCTCACACCTGTAGTCCCAGTGCTTTGGGAGGCTGAAGCAGGAGGATAAATTGAGGCCAGGAGTTAGAGACCAAAATAAAAAAAAAATGGCCAGGCTTGGTGGTGTACACCTGTAGCACTAGCTATGTGGGAGGAGAGGCTGAGGTCAGAGAATCACTTGACCCCAGAAGTTCGAGGCTGCAGTGTGCTATGATCACAGTGGTGAATAGTCACCACATTCCAGCCTGGGCAACAGAGCGAGACCCTGCCTCTAAAGGGAGAGAGAGAAAGACACACACACACACACACAGAATCGCATAAGCAAAGTCATTTCATTTTGAAGGTTAATAAGCTTGTTTCAGTTGTTAAACACTGATTTAAAAAATTCTCTTTATTGGATCATCCTGCCAGGCAACCACTCTGCCTCAACTCTAGGATATATATTGCATATGGATGGATGGTGTTGGGCACATAAGGAGGTGGTAAATATCAGGCAGGGACCAGAATAGTATCTGGAAATGAGCTATCTAATCTTACTGGAGAGAAAATACTTAGAAGGAAAAACTTAAACACTGAGTTTCGCATTAAAGTGGAATTTATGAGGACAGGCCAGAGATTTGGATTATTCAGTTTGGAATGATGAAGACTGACAGGCAGAATAATCTGCATTTGTATGATGGTTGTAGAATGGTTGGACAAAACCAGACTTTGTTACTACATCCTAGAAGAGGATCTCATTATAAGAAATCTTCCAACAAAGGTAATGCATTTATGAACAATTACTGACTGAGTTCTACATTTCCTATATTCCTCTCTCTAGTTCATCTGTGAAATTTTTTTAGATTCTCCTCTGTGCTGACTTCAGTGTCCTGATTTTTTTCCTGCTTGCTTTCCTCTTCATCTCTTCATTACCAATGGAGAAAATACATCAGAACCACTGTGTAGCTTCGGTGGTGACAAGTTTAGGAATCAAAACCATTACCCAGTCTTTGTTAGACTTAGAATTTTAAAGCTTTCACTGCTAGATTGCAGTCTTACTAAAAATAGGCTTAAATTTCAGTTCTTAATTCATTTGTGGCTTGTTACCTTCAACCTAAGAACTGATCTTTGCAGGTTAAGGATGAGTTTTCAAACGTGCTACTGCATTTTAAAAGGGATTTTAAAAGGAATTTTGACAGGCTTTCATACTCTTGGGGTTAATTTACAGATTTGGAAGCAATCTGAGATATTACTTGGTCCAAACCCACTAATTCTGAAGATTAGCAAACTGAGACTTAGAGAGGTTAAATGGATTACAAAAGGTTTTTACCAAGAAAAACTAAGGGCTCCTTCTTATGCTATCTTATCAATTAAAAAAAGGAATTTGAGCCAGGTTTTTCCTCTTCACCCCTCACTCTATGCTTCTCAATTCTATGATTTCTAAAATTCATAAATAAATAGTGCTTAACTTTTCTCCTCAAATATATACTAGGATTAGTACCACCATTAGATAGCCTAAAATTTGATTATTGTGTGACTCTTTTCAGAAATACTCTTAATAGTGAGTGTTTTCCTCCCATAGGTAATTAAACCAATGATATAAACAATGTTAGGAAATATACAGAGTGTATCTAAGGAAGTAATTCTCTTCTGTGGCTTTCGTAATGTGGCTTCTTTCAGTTTACTTCTCATATTTCAAATCAAGTCATGTGATTTCAAAAAAGAACTTATGGAAATGGAAACAGTTTTATGTTGTTTTGATATAACCACAGTTTGAAATACATAGAAATGCAGAAGCAGATGGTATTGCTGAATCAAATGTGTGAAAGGCTAGATGGTATTGCTGAATCAAATGTGTGAAACTCACAGATGCATATAATTTTTATAGTTGGATGAGACCAAGGAGTTAATTTCATCTAACTCCCATTTGTAAGTATGTCAGATGACTGCATTTGTATAGGTTACTTTTTTATGAATATAATTTGTCTGCTTATAAATATTGTACCTGTGTGACTGTCCTTAGTGTACCTGAGTGTTTATGCTTGCAAAAATATGTATGTTAATATTCTGGAAAATTTTGCCTGACAAGAAACCCAAGGGGAACTCAGGGGATTGGAGGAACACACTTTATTAGGCTGGCAGGCCCAGAAGGGTTCATATCCAAAAATCTGGACCCCAGCTAAGAAAAGTACACAATTTTTATAGGTACAGGGGCAGGGGAAGTAACTCAGAACTTTAGACAGCACAGCAGGTTTTAGACAATGCGGAAGTTTTCCTTAAGGCTTTTCCGTTAGTAAGCAGTAAGCTGAGGTACAGAACCAGAAAGAGGCAGTTACTAACAAAAACAGAGGCAGTTTTAGAATACGGACAGTTGCTGAGTACGTGCTGACAAAATCCTGGGCAAAATTTTCCACTTCATTATTATTGCCTATTTTATTGTGTAAAGTGGCCTATAAAGTGTTCTATCATTTTTGTTTGTTTTGTTTGTTTGTTTTGTTGTTATTGTTTTTAAGAGACGACGTATCTCTCTGTCATCCAGGATGGAGTGTGGTGGAGTGCAGTCTTGCTCCTGTTCACTGCAGTCTTGACCTCCCAGGCTCAAGCGATCTTGTCACTTCAGCCTCCCCAGTCACTGGGACTACAGGTGCATGCCACTGCACTGGGCTATTTTTTTATTTTTTATAAAGACGAGGTCTCACTATTTTGCCCAGGCTCACTAGTGAACTCCTGGGCTCAAGTGATTTCCCCCACTTTGGCCTCCCAAAGTGATGGGAGTACCGGCCTGAACCACTGTACCTCACTAATATGTTTCACAAATAAATCTTTTAAAAGTGTACATAGCTTTAAAGAACTTAAAAAAAATTTTTAGAACTATTTTTTTAGAATTTTGGTCTTTTGGGATTTCAACATTTGGGATCATGGCCCAAACCCCTATAGGTAAGGATTTAGCATAGTACCTGGCACATGGTATGTATTAAGTAAATGATAGCTAATGCCAGGCAAGGTGTCAGAGCCTCACCATGAAAAGTGATTGGCTTGTAAAACGAGGGTGATAAAAAAAATTTACCAACAACAGTATAGGTTTGAAAAGGAAATCTGTGTTAGATGGAAAGAACACTGTAGCAGAGTGCAGCAGGGACTTCAACAAGAGAGAACTGAGGGTGCTACAGGGGATTTTCCTTAGGCGTTTTTATGGACCTTCAAGCAGAAGCTTAAGGGTAATTTGAATGATATGAGTCACATAGGTCATGATACATAATTACATTTGCAGATATTTTGGTGCCTTAATGTCAATAAGAATTGCACAATGAGTTTTGACATGCATGCAGTCTGAAGGTGTACAGAAATTCTAGTTACTTATACGTTTTTGGGAAAGAAGCCTGGTACCAGATGCCAGCTTTAGACAGTAAGGACATGTAATTCCTTCTGAATTCCTCAGAAAAGGAGTTTTGCCTCCAGATGGTCTGCTTGCTAACCACCAGGTGATCTTTGCTCTCCTCAGCTAATATTAGCATTATGTAAGTTATGGTAGAGAACACCAGGGAGTCCAGCAGGCTAGAGTAAATCTCTGAGCAATACAATTCAAGAAACATTTATTGAGTATCTATTGTATGTAAGACAATATTTGAGACTGGGGAAAAGAAAATAAGTAATTCAAAATAATTGCCCTTAATGTCTGTAGTTATTAAAGATGATACCTGAACTCAATAGCTTAGGGATGTTGGGGAGAGCGTATTCTGGGTCTTGGAAACAGAGTGCTTAAAGGCAAAGCTGAAGAGAGCAATGCCTTATTTGTCTGGCCTAGTTCTGTACTTTTCAAGGTCACTTCTTACCACCTTCCATATTCCAGCATAGTGACAGTCACAATGCAGGTATCACTCCAGTGCATTCTAGACTGTTGAAGTCACACTCACCTGGAAATTGTTAAAAACAATACAAGGCATACCTGAGATTTCATTCATTAATGCGATACTTACCAAGTATTTATTGTATTTGCAGTGCTATTCTTGCCACTGGGGATAGACAGTCAATGATAAGAGCTGTGTTCTTATGGAGGTTACATTCTAGTGGGGAGAACTGAGCATGAAACCAGTAAATAAACACATAAAGAAGAGAAACATCAGCTAGCACTACAGTGCTATGCAGAATATTAAAACACAGAAATGTGAGATCATCATGGTGGATGGGAGGCAGAACTAGATTGCAGCTCCAACTCAGATGGACAGAGCAGCGTGTGGAGGTTCGCATCATAGATTTTAACTCCAGAATGACTGGAAGAACAAAGCAGGAATTCCAAGAGGACCCACAGACCCTCTGAAGGAAGCAGTCTGCTCTGCTCCTGCAGGACCTGGGAGACACCCCAAATACTGTGAGTGCCCAAACTGCGGAAGCGGAAGTGGAAAAGGGAGACCCTCCACTCTTTTTTTTTCTTCTTCTTCTTCTTTTTTTTCTTATTGCATTTTAGGTTTTGGGGTACATGTGAAGAACATGCAAGATTGTTGCATAGCTACACACATGGCAGTGTGATTTGCTGCCTTCCTCCCCTTCACCTATATCTGGCATTTCTCCCCATGCTCTCTCCCCACCTCCCCATCTCCCTGTCCCTCCCCCATTTCCCCCCAACAGACCCCAGTGTGTAGTGCTCCCCTCCCTGTGTCCATGTGTTCTCATTGTTCAACACCCGCCTAT
>NW_016107847.1:1256359-1283591 GCF_001604975.1 Cebus imitator | reverse complement strand
GCTTTGTTCTTTTTGCTTAGAATTAACTTGGCTATACGGGCTCTCTTTTGTTTCCAAATGAAGCTTAAGGTGGTTTTTTTCCAGTTCTGTGAAGAAGGTCATTGGTAGCTTGATGGGAATAGCATTGAATCTGTAAATTACTTGGGGCAGTATGGCCATTTTCACGATATTGATTCTTCCTAACCATGAACATGGAATGTTTCTCCATCTGTTTGTGTCCTCTCTTATTTCATTGAGCAGTGGCTTGTAGTTCTCCTTGAAGAGGTCCTTTATGTTCCTTCTTAGTTGTATTCCTAGGTATTTTATTCTTTTTGTAGCAATTGTGAATGGCAGTTCATTCTTGATGTGGCTCTCTTTAAGTCTGTTATTGGTGTATAAGAATGCTTGTGATTTTTGCACATTGATTTTGTATCCTGAGACTTTGCTGAAGTTGCTTATTAGTTTCAGGAGATTTGGGGCTGAGACAATGGGGTCATCTAGATATACAATCATGTCATCTGCAAATAGAGACAATTTGACTTCCTCCTTTCCTATTTGAATATTCTTTATTTCTTTTTCTTGCCTGATTGCTCTGGCTAGAACTTCCAGTACTATATTGAATAGGAGTGGTGAGAGAGGGCATCCTTGTCTAGTGCCAGATTTCAAAGGGAATGCTTCCACTCTTGAACACACACCCGCACTGGGGAAAATGAACGTTTAGTTTGCTGAGAAGTTTCACACCTTACCTAGAGCTGAGGCAATTTAGAGAGCCATGGTAGAGGAGCAGAAAAGGTCCTGGGAACTCACTGGTTCTCCAAGCAGGCCTTTCCTGCCTGGCACCACAGGGATCATTTTGGAAGGTCAGCCAGAGGTGTAGGGGTGGAGGGGTAGGGGGTAGGAGGGGAGTTTGTAGGGGTGGGGGGGGAGGGGAGTTTGTGGGGGTGGGGGGGTGGGAGGGGAATTGTGGGGGTTAGGGGGTGGGAGGGTGGTGTGTGAAGGTGAGGACCCCACAGGGAGAAGGAAATCTCCAGGTAAACTTGGAATAATTGGTTCTTTTGCAGCTGGGAGGTGGTTAGCCTAGAGCAAGTTTTCAAGCCTTGCTCACTCACTGCCTGGAAACAGACTCTCAGGGCTATTGGGGATGGCACAGTGGGAGTGAGACTGGCCCTTTGGATTGTGTGGGAGCTGGGTGAGTCCTCTGACTGCCAGCTTTCTCTCACTTCCCTGACAACCTGCATAACACAGCAGAGGCAGCCATAATCCTTTTAGGTACACAACTTCATTGACCTGGGAACCTTGCCCCCCATCTCCCATAGCAGCTGCAGCAAAACCTGCCCAAAGAGATTTTCAGCTCAGACATGCCTAGCCCTGCCCCCACCTGATGGGCCTTCCCTACCCCCCTGGTAGCTGAAGACAAAGGGCATATACTCTTGGGAGTTCTAGGGCCTTGACCACTGCTGGTTCCTCTTCATACTACCACAGTTGATGCTCTCTGGAAAGCACTACCTCCCAGTAGCAGACGAACCAGCACAAAAATAGAACACTGAATGCAAATGACCAAAATGCTCCACTTTAAAGATACAGAACTACAGAATGGATAAAAGAACTCACCAACCAACTATTTTCTGCTTTCAGGAGACTCACTTAACTCATAAGGACTCAGATACACTTAAGTAAAGGGTGGAAAGGCATTTCATGCAAATGGACACCAAAAGGAAGCAGGGCTAGTTATTCTTATATCAAACAAAACAAACTTTAAAGCAACACCAATTAAAAGAGACAAAGAGGGACATCACATAATAGTAAAAGGTCTTGTCCAACAGGAAAATATCACAATCCTAAACATATATGCACCTAACACTGGAGCTTCCAGATTTATAAAACTGTTACTAATAGACCTAAGAAATACGATAGACAACAATACGGTAATACTGGGGGACTTCAATACTCCACTGACAGCACTGGACAGGTCATCAAGACAGAAAGTTGACAAAGAAACAATAGATTTAAACTATACCTTCGAACAAATGGACTTAACAGATATGTACAGAACATTTCATCCAACAACCATAGAATACACATTCTATTCAACAGCACTTGGAACTTTCTCTAAGACAGACCATATGATAGGCCACAAAACAATCCTCAATAAATTAAAGAACACTGAAATTATATGAAGCACTTTCTTAGACCACAGTGGAATAAAACTGGAAATCAACTCCAAAAGGAATCTTTAAAACCATGCAAATACATAGAAATTAACCTGCTCCTCAATGATCATTGTATCAAAAATGAAATCAAATTGGAAATTAAAAAATTCTTTGAGGAGTCTAACCAAGATGGCCAAATAGGAACAACTCCTGTCTGCAGCTCCCAGTGAGACCAACATAGAGGGCAGGTGATTTCTGCATTTCCGACTGAGGTACCCGGTTCATCTCATTTGGATTGGTTAGGCTGTGGGTGCAGACCATGGAGGGTGAGCAGAAGCAGGGTGGGGTGTTGCCTCACCAGGAAAGTGCAAGGGGCTGGGGACATCCGTCCTCTAGCCAAGGGGAGCCATGAGGGACTGTGCTGTCGGGCCCAGATACTACACTTCCCCCATGGTTTTTGCAACACACAGACTAGGAGATTCCCTCATGTGCCTACATCACCGGGGCTCTGAGCTTCAAGCACAAAACTGGGTGGCTGTTTGAGCAGACACTTAGCTAGCTGCAGAAGGTTTTTTTTTTTAGTGGCACCTGGAACCCCAGTGAGACATAACTTTTCACTCTCCTGGAATGGGGGCTGAAGCCAGGGAGCCAAGTGGTCTCACTCAGTGGGTCCCACTCCCATGGAGTCCAGTAAACTAAGAAACACTGGCTTGAAATTCTCACTGCTAGCACAGCAGTTTGAAGTTGACCAGTGACCACTGAGCTTGGTGGGGGGAGGGGCATCCACCATTACTGATGCTAGAATAGGCGGTTTTCCCCTCACAGTGTTAAGGAAGCCACCAGGAAGTTTGGACTTTGCAGAATTCACCACAGGGTGGCAAAGCAGCTGTGGCCAGACTGCCTCTCTAGATTCCTTCTCACTGGGCATTGCATTTCTGAAAGAAAGACAACAGCCCAAGGCAGGGGCTTATAGATGAAACTCCCATCTCCCTGGGAGAGAGCACCTGGGGGAAGGGGTAACTGTGGGCTCAACTTCAGCAGACTTAAACGTTCCTGCCTGTCAGCTCTGAAAAAAGCAGTGGACATCCCAGCACAGTGCTTGAACTCTGCTAAGACACAGACTGTCTTCTTAAGAGGCTCGCTAACCCCTGTGACCCCTGACTGGGAGATATCTCCCAGCAGGAGTTGATAAGCACCTCATATAGGAGAGTTCTGGCTGGCATCAAGCAGGTGCCCCTCTGGGACAAAGCTTCCAGAGGAAGGAGCCAGCAGCAATCTTTGCTGTTCTGCAGCCTCTGCTGGTGATACCCACACAAACAGGGATTGGAGTGGACCTCCAACATATTCCAGCAGACCTGCAGAAGAGGGTCTTAACTGTTAGAAGGAAAACTAACAACAGAAGCAATAATATCAACATTAACAAAAAGGATGCCCACACAAAACCCGATCCAAAGGTCCTAAGCATCAAAGATCAAAGGTAGATAAATTCATGAAGGTGAGGAAAAACCAGTGCAAAAATGCTGAAAATTCCAAAAACCAGGATGCCTTTTCTCCTGCAAATGATCACGACTCCTGTCAATTAAGTCAGGTTGCCTACAAAGGAAAGCCCATCAGACTTATAGCAGATCTCTCTGCAGAAACCCTACAGGGCAGAAGACAGTGAGGGCCAATATTCAACATTTTTAAAGAAAATAAATTTCAACCCAGAATTTCATATCCAGCCAAACTAAGCTTCATAAGTGAAGGAGAAATAAAATCCTTTATAGACAAGCAAATGCTGAGGGATTTTGTCACCACCAGGCCTGCCTTACAAAAGTTCCTGAAGGAAGCACTAAATATGGAAAGAAAAAACTGGTAAAAGCCACTACGAAAACACACCAAAATATAAAGACCAATGACACTATGAAGAAATTGCATCAACTAATGTGCAAAATAACCAGCTTGCATCATGATGAAAGGATCAACTTTACATATAACAATATTAACCTTAAATATTAATGGACTAAATGTACCAGTTAAAAGACAAAGACTGGGAAATTGGATAAAGAGTCAAGATCCATCTGTGTGTGCTGTATTCAGGAGATCCATCTCACTTGCAAAGACACACATGGGCTCAAAATAAAGGGATGGAGGAATATTTATCAAGTAAATGGAAAGCAAAAAACAAGCAGGGGTTATGATCCTAGTCTCTGATAAAATAGACTTAAAACCAACAAAGATCAAAAAAGACAAAGAAGGGCATTACATAATGGTAAAGGGATCAATGAAACAAGATGAGCTAACTACCTAAATATATATGCACCCAATATAGGAGCACCAAGATTCATAAAGCAAATTCTTAGAGACCTACAAAGAGACTTGGACTCCCACACAATAACAGAGGGAGTCTTTAATACCCCACTGTCAATATTAGACAGATTAATGAGTCAAAATATTAAAAAGAATATTCAGGACATGAACTCAGCTCTGGACAAGTGGACCTAATATATGTCTACAGAACTCTCCACCCCAAATCAACAGAATATACATTCTTCTCAGCACCACATAGCACTTATTCTAAAATCAACCAGATAATTGGAAGTAAACCACTCCTCAGCAAATGCAAAAGAATGGAAATCATAATGAACTGTCTCTCAGATCACAGTGCAATCAAATTAGAACTCAGGATTAAGAAACTCACTCGGAACTGCACAATGACATGGAAACTGACCAACCTGCTCCCTAATGACTGCTGGATAAACAACAAAATTAAGGCAGAAATAAATAAGTTGTTTGAAACCAATGAGAACAAACACATAATGTACCAGAATCTCTTGGACACAGCTAAATCAATATTAAGAGGAAAATTTATAGCACTAAATGCCCACAGGAGAAACTGAGGAAGAGGTAAAATTGACACCCTAACATCACAATAAAAAAAAACTAGAGAAGCAAGTTCAAAATTCAAAAGCTAGAAACAAATTCAAAAGCTAGCAGAAGACAATAAATAACTAAGATCAGAGCAGAATTGAAGGAGATAGAAACATGAAAAATCATTCAAAAAACTCAATGAATCCAGAAACTGGTTTTTTGAAAAAAATTAACAAAATAGACTGCTAGCCAGACTAATAAAGAAAAGAGAGAAGAATAAAATAGACACAATAAAAAATGATAAATGGGATATCACTAGTGACCCCACAGAAATACACACTGCCATCAGAGAATACTATAACACCTCTATGCAAATAAACTTTAAAATCTAGAAGAAAAGGATAAATTCCTGGATACATAAACCCTCCCAGGACTAAACCAGGAAGAAGTTGAATCCCTGAATAGACCAATAACAAGTTCTGAGGCAGCAATTAACAGCCTACCAACCAAAAAAAAAAAAGCCCAGGACCAGATGGATTCACAGCCAAATTCTATCAGAGGTACAAACAGGAGCTGGTACCATTCCTTCTGAAACCATTCCAAATAATAGAAAAAGAGAGACTCCTCCCTAACTCATTTTAAGAGGCCAGATATCAAACACTGGCAGAGATACAACCAAAAAAGAAAATTTCAGGCCAATATCCTTCATGAAAATTGATGCAAAAATCTTCAATAAAATACTGGAAAACCAAATCCAGCAGCACAGTGAAAAGCTTATCCTCTACAATCAAGTAACCTTCATCCCTGGGATGCAAGTCTGGTTCAACATATGCAAATCAATAAATGTAATCCATCACATAAACAAACCAAGAAAAAAAAACACAAGATTATCTCAATAGATGCAGAAAAGGACTTAGATAAAATTCAGCACCTCTCCATGCTAAAAACACTCAATAAACAGGTATTGCTGAAACATATCTCAAAATAATAAGAGCTATTTATACAAACCCATAGCCAATATCATACTGAATGGGCAAAATCTGGAAGCATTCCCTTTGAAAGCCAGCACAAGGCAAGGATGCCCTCTCTCACCACTCCTATTCAACATAGTATTGGAAGTTCTGGCCAGGGCAATCAGGCAAGAGAAAGAAATAAAGTGTATTTGAATAGGAAGAGAGGAAGTCAAATTGTCTCTGTTTGCAGATGACATGATTGTATATTTAGAAAACCCCATCGTCTGGGCCCCAAATCTCCTTAAGCTGATAAGCAACTTCAGCAGAATCTTAGGATACAAAACTGATGTGCAAAAATTACAAGCATTCCTATACACCAATAATAGACAAACAGAGAGCCAAATCATGAGTGAACTCCCATTTGCAAATGCTGTAAAGAAAATAAAATACCTAGGAACAGAACTTACAAAGGATGCAAAGGACCTCTTCAAGGAGAACTACAAACCACTGCT
Source organism: Cebus imitator (assembly GCF_001604975.1). NCBI lineage: Eukaryota > Metazoa > Chordata > Mammalia > Primates > Cebidae > Cebus > Cebus imitator. The sequence continues at coordinate 1,277,147 of NW_016107847.1, read as the reverse complement.
CATAGAAATAAGAGAGGACAAAAACAAATGGAAAAACATTCCATGTTCATGGATAGGAAGAATCAATATTGTGAAAATGGCCATACTGTCCAAAGTAATTTATAGAGTCAGTGCCATTCCCATCAAGCTACCATTGACTTTCTTCACAGAACTAGAAAAAACTACTTTAAATTTCATATAGAACCAAAAAAGAGCTTGTATAGCCAAGACAATCCTAAGCAAAAAGAACAAAGCTGGAGGAATCATGCTACCTGACTTCAAACTATACTGCCAGTCTATAGTAACAAAACAGCATGGTACTGGTACCAAAACAGATATATAGACCAATGGAACACAACAGAGACCTCAGAAATAACACCATGCATCTACAACCATCTGATCTTCAACTAACCTGACAAAAACAAGCAATGGGAAAAGAATTCCCTAGTTAATAAATGGTGCTGGGAAAACTGGCTAGCCATATGCAGAAAACTGAAACTGGACCCTTCCTTACACCTTATACAAAAATTAACTCAAGATGGATTAAAGACTTAAATGTGGCCAGGCACGGTGGCTCATGCCTGTAATCCCAGCACTTTGGGAGGCCAAAGCGGGGGGATCACCTGAGGTTGCGAATTGAAGACCAGCCTGACCAACGTGTAGAAATTCCGTCTCTAATAAAAAATACAAAATTAACCGGGCATGGTGGCAGATGCTTGCAATCCCAACTACTCAGGAGGCTGAGACAGGAGAATCGCTTAAACCTGGCAGGCAGAGATTGCGGTGAGCTGCGACTGCACTATGCACTCCAGCCTGGGCAACAAGAGTGAAACTCCGTCTCAAAAAAAAAAAAAAAAAAAAAAGATTTAAACCTAAAACCTAAAACCTAAAACCATAAAAAGTCTAGAAGAAACCTAGGCAGTACCATTCAGGACATAGGCATGGGAAAAGATTTCATGACTAAAGCACCAAAAACAATTGCAACAAAAGCCAACATTGACAGATGGGATATAATTAAACTAAAGAGCTTCTGCACAGCAAAAGAAATTATCATCAGAGAGAATGGCAACCTACAGAATAGGAGAAAATTTTTGCATTCTATCCATTTAACAAAGTTCTAATATCCAGAATCTATAAAGAACTTAAACAAATTTATTAAAAAAAAAAACAACCCCATCAAAAAGTGGGTGAAGGATATGAACAGACATTTCTCAAAAGAAGACATTTATGTGGCCAACAAACATATGATAAAAAGCTCATCATCACTGGTCATTAGAGAAATGCAAATCAAAACCACAATGAGATACCATCTCACACCAGTTAGAATGCTGATCATTAAAAAGTCAGGAAACAACAGATGTTGGAGAGGATGTACGGAAATAGGAACGGTTTTACATTGTTGGTGGGAGTGTAAATTAGTTCAACAATTGTGGAAGACAATGTGATGATTCCTCAAGGACCTAAAACTAGAAATATTATTTGACCAGCAATCCCATTACTGGGTATATACTCAAATGATTAGAAATTATTTTACTATAGAGACATATGTACAAGTATGTTTATTGCAGCACTGTTAGCAATAGCAAAGACTTGGAACCAACCCAAATGCTCATCAATGATAGATTGGATAAAGAAAATGTGGCACATATATACCCTGGAATACTATGTAGCCACAAGAAAGAATAAGTTCATGTCCTTTGCAGGGACATGGATGAAGCTGGAAACCATCATTCTCAGCAAACTAACAAAGGAACAGAAACCCAAACACCACATGTTCTGACTCATAATTAGGAGTTGAACAATGGAAAGACATGGACACAGGGAGGGGAACATCACACACCAGGGCCTGTCAGCGGGTGAGAGACAAGGGGAGGGGAGAGCACTGAGAAAAATACCTAATGCATGCTAGGCTTAAAACCTAGATGATGGGTTGATGGGTGCAGCAAACCACCATGGCACATGTATACCTGTGTAACAAACCTGCACATTCTGCACATGTATCCCAGATCTTAAAGTATAATAAAAAATATAAGTAAAATTATCATTAAAAAGCTTCTATAAAAGAAAAAAACATTCTTTAAACTGATTGACAATAATGAGACAACCTATCAAAACCTCTGAGATACAGCAAACGCAGTGCTAAGAGGAAGGTTGATAGCCCTAAATGCCTACATCGAAAAGAGTGAAAGTGCACAAACTGACATTCTAAGGTCACACCTCAAGAAACTAGAGAAACGAGAACACACCAAACCCAAACCCAGCAAAAGCAAGAAAATAACCCAGATCAGAACAAAATGAAATTGAAACAAACAAACAAACAAAAAAATACAAAAGATAAATGAAACAAAAAAGCTGGCTTTTTGAAAAGGTAAATAAAATTCTTAGACCATTAGCAAGATTAACAAAGAAAAGAATAGAGAAAATCCAAGTTGGCTCAACAAGGAACGAAAGAGGGGATGTTACAACTGACACTACTGAAATACAAAATATCATCCAAGGCTGCTATGAACACCTTTATGCACATAAACTAGAAAACCTAGAAGAGTTGGATAAATTCCTGTAAAAATACAACCCTCCTAGATTAAATCAGGAAGAGTTAGATACCCTGAACAGATATATCAATAATAAGCAGTGAGATTGAAATAGTATTTTAAAAATTGCCAACTAAAAAAAGTCCAGGACCAGAGGGATTCCTGGCAGAATTCTACCAGAAATTCAAAGAATTAATACCAATCTTTTTGACACTATTCCACAAATAGAGAAAGAAGAAACTCTCTCTAATTCTTTCTATGAAGCCAGCGTCACCCTAATACCCATACTAGGAAAGGACATAATCAAAAGAGAAAACTACAGATTGATATTCCTGATGAACATAGACTCTAAAATCTTGAACAAAATACAGTGAACCCAAACCAACAACATATCAAAAAGATAATCCACTATGATCAAGTGGGTTTCATACCAGGGATGCAGGAATGGTTTAACATAAGCAAGTCAATAAATGTGATACATCTCATAACCAGAATTAAAAACAAAAGTCACATGATCATCTCAATAGATGCAGAAAAAGCATTTGACAAAATCCAGCATCCTTTTATGATTAAAACTCTCAGCAAAACTGGCATACAAGGAACATATGTCAATGCAATAAAAGCCATCTATGACAAACCCATAGCCAACATAATACTGAATGGGGAAAAGTTGAAAGCATTCTCTCTAAGAACTGGAAGAAGACGAGGGTGCCCACTCTTACCACTCCTCTTCAACACACTACTGGAAGTCCTAACTAGAGCAATAAGACAAGTTAAAGAAATAAAGGACATCCAGTAAAGAGGAAGTCAAACTGTCACTGTTTGCTGACAATATGGTCATTTACCTTGAAAACTCTAAAGACTCCTCCAGAAAGCTCCTAGAACTGATAAAAGAATTCAACAAGGTTTCCAGATACAAGGTTAATGTACAGAAATCAGCAGCTCTTCTATACACCGACAGTGGCCAAACAGATAGGCAAATCAAGAATTCAAGCCCTTTAACAATATCTGCAAATAAAATAAACTAAAATAAAATACTTAGGAATATAACCTAACCAAGGAGGCAAAAGACCTCTACAAGGAAAACTACAAAACACTGAGAAAAAAAATCATAGATGACTCAATCAAATGGAAACACATCCCATGCTCATGGATGGGTAGAATCAGTATTGTGAAAATGACCATACCGCCAAAAGCAATTTACAAATTCAATGCAATCTCCATCAAAATATCACCATCATTCTTCACAGAATGAAAAAGAATTCTAAAATTCATATGGAACCAAAAAAGAGCCTGCATAGCCAAAGCAAGACTAAGCAAAAAGAACAAATCTGGAGTCATCACACTACTTAATTTCAAACTATACTAAAAGGCCATAGTCACCAAAACAGCATGGTACTGGCATAAAAACAGGCACATAGACCAATGGAATAAAATAGAGAACCCAGAAATAAGCCCAAATACTTATAGCCAACTGATAGCCGACAAAGCAAAGAAAACCATGAAGTGAGGAAAGAACACTCTTTTCCACAAATGGTTCTGGGATAATTGGCTAGCCACATGTAGAAGAATAAACTGGATTCTCATCTCTCACCTTACACAAAAATTAACTCAAGATGGAGTAAGGACTTAAACCTGACATGAAACTAGAAAAATCCTAGAAGATAACATTGGAAAAACTCCTCTGCACATTGGCATAGGCAAGAACCCAAAAGCCAATACAAAGGAAAAAAAAAAAACCCCAAAACAAAATAAAAAAACTGAAAGATAAATAGCTGGGACTTAATTAAACTAAAGAGCATTGGCACAGCAAAGGGAACAGTCAGCAGAGTAAAGAGACAACCCACAAAGTGGGAGAAAATTTTCACAATCTCTACATCTGACAAAAGACTAATATCCAGAATCTACAATGAACTCAAACAGATCAGTAAGAAAAAAAAAAAAAAAAAACAATCCCCTCAAAAAGTGGGCTAAGAACATGAATAGACAGTTCTCAAAAGAAGATACACAAATGGCCAACAAACATATGAAAAGCTGCTTAACATCACCAATGATCAGGGAATTCAAATCAAAACCACAATGCGATACCATCTTAGTCCTGCAAGAATAGCCATAATGAAAAAATAAAAAAACAAAACAGTAGATGTTGGTGTGGATGTGGTTATCAGGGAACACTTCTACACTGCTGGTGGGAATGTAAACTAGTATACAACCACTATGGAAAACAATGTGGAGATTTCTTTAAGAAATAAAAGTAAAACTGCCATTGGATCCAGCAATCCCAGTACTGGGAATCTACCCAAAGGAAAAGAAGTCACTATACAAAAAAGTTACTTGCATATGCATGTTTACAGCAGCACAGTTTGCAATTGCAAAATTGTGGAACCAAACCAAATGCCCATCAATCAACTAGTGGATAAAGAAGCTGTGATATATCTACATATAACTATATATCTATATCTATATCTATCTATCTATCTATCTATATGATGGAATGCTACTCAGCTATAAAAAGGAATGAATTAACAGTATTTGCAGTGACCTGGATTAGATTGGAGACTATTATTCTAAGTAACTCAGTAATGTTCAAATATCATATGTTCTCACTGATACGTGGGAGCTAAGCTATGAGTACACAAAGGTATAAGAACAATACAATGGACTTGGGGACTTGGGGGGAAATGGAAGGGGGCAAGAGATAAACTACTATAAATAGGATACGGTGTATACTGCTTGGGTGATGGGTGTATCAAAATCTCCTGATGTACCACTAAAAATTTACTCATGTAGTAACCAAATACCACCTGCCTCCCAGTCACCTATGGAAAAAAAATACACTGTTGGGCTTAAAAAAAAACCAAAAAAACAGAAATGTGATGGGTAGTGAAGTGGCTACTTTAGATAGGGTGGTCCAGAAAGGCCTCTCTGTGGTAACAATGGGATTGGAATGCTCCAAAGGAGCCAGCTGTGGGGTGATCAAGAAGAGGAGCATTACTCTGACCCTAACTCACATCTTGCTTCATGCCTATTTCTGACTTTACAGCTTTCTTCCAGTTTATGGCTTGGGTTCTCCTCCTTGGCAGGGTTCTTGTTATGATAATATTCTTAGAAATGGGAATTCAGCTTTGTTCAGGAGGCTCTTTCCTGGGGTCTGCTCCCAGCAGGTGACTTTATTGGATATGATCCACCACGTTAAGCTTCAGATCCTCTGCATGTCTGGACAGGGTTCCCAGAACTGCAGGCAGGATATACCTGGAGGAGAAGCAGAAGGTGAGACTGGGAAGTTGAGATAGATCTTGATTATCAAAGGACTTGGATTCAGGATCAGTCTCAGGAGATAGGGTTGGGCTGTGGAGCACAAGAGGAGAATATCAGTTTTGTGCAGGAGCAAAAGAGTTAAGGCTTTGGATAGATTTGCTTCTCTGCAAATTCAGACCCGAGGTAATCTGCTGAGAGTAAACAGACACAGGATGTTGGAGAGTGATTAAGGTATAGAATTTCCTAGGAAAGTAATGAGACAGTAAAAATTATTCAGTGGTATTAAGTCTCTGTTTGAGATTAGGGATCACTTATATGTGAGGAAAATTTTAAATCCTGAGCTGCTCCTTCTGTTACATTTGCCTCCAGCCTAGATTTAGGGGCAAGAGAATGCAAAATATTCAGGGCAGATGGTTTCTAAGTTAATACTACCCTGAGAGGAGGCCAGCTGACTTGAGAGTGCCAGTCAGAGAGTAGTAAAAGCGGTGTTGTGGGGGTTTAGGTGAAGTAGGGATGTGCAACGCCATAATGAGCTTGCCAGATGGTGAGAAAAGAAAGGGTGGAAGGACTGGAGGTCCTAGTGCAGGCAGAGTAGTAGTGTTTGTATGAACATAGAAGACTATGGTCAGGTGTGGGATGTTGGAATTGAAAATCTTTGAGGTTTAGCAGTTCTGAGTGACAGCAAAGTCTCTAGTGTGTGGCGAAAAAAAGTGAAAAGTGAAAGCAGTGTTGTCTAATAGAAATACTGTGTGAACCACGTTAAAAATTCTTTAGAAGCTACATGTGAAAAGCACATAGAATTAATTTTAATAGTACATAGTTTTTATACTGCTATAATAAAATATGTCAAAATATTACCATTTCAGCATGTAATCAATACAAAGAAACTCAGGTAGTAAAGCAGTTATTGGAATTGACATCAAGAAACTTGAAACTGAGGTATTAGATGTTCTTAGCCTAAGAGGAGTGGGAAATCACTGAAAAGTTGTAATTAAGAAGTGATACGGTCACAGCAATTGTTTAAAAAGATAGCCTGGCTTTTGAGGTTGAGGATGGATTAGTGAGAGGTGAGAGGGGAAGTGGGAAGACCAATTAACTTAGTTTGGGTTTCCCACAAGCAGTCCCCAAGACAAGGATTCTCAGGCAAGTAGCTTATTTGCTAAATAAATGATTCCAAGAAATTCAATAAGGGGTGGGGAAGAGAGAAGGAAAGGCTGGAGCAACATAGGGCAAATAATTAAACAAGTTACAGCTGTAGCCAACTAAACCTGAATCCCACCGAGAAAGAAGGCCGGGTGTAGAATACATACTGCCGGCTTACCCCGCCTGCAGTGTGAAGCTGTGACGGGCTGGGGTATCTATACATCAACTCCTGTCAGTTACTATTTGAGGAAGCTCCCACAGGGTAATTTCTTAGTACTTCCTCTGCCACACACATAAGCCTAGTGGGATCTTATGGCCAGAGAAACTTTTGGGCAAAGAAAAAAAAAAAAGTAGATTCCAGCGGAAGGAAGAAGTCTGGTCAGCAAGGATTGAGATGGTAAAGACAACTGGTCGTGAGTAGGCATCAAAAAAAATCAGTTGCATCTGTTAAAGAGCTATTATGTTAATATTAGTATAGGCAGGGAAAGAGGTAGCTTGGATGACAGTTGTGAAAGGATTTAACAGGTGCATATATGCTACTTTTGGGAACATAAGTTTTATATTCTCCATTTTGTTAACCATGCTCGTAAAAGTTTTACATTTTTGTTCCTCTTTTAAAGTAAATTGTAAGCCCAAGATTTTCCAAGTATATAGAAATAAAGTCTGGTACTCTTACTCCTGAGTCGGGTGAAAAGTGAAAACAATGTTGTCCAATAGAAATACTGTGTGAGCCACATTAAAAATTCTTTATAAGTTACATGTAAAAAGCAGATAGAATTAATTTTAATAGTATATATTTTTTATACTTCTATATTCAAATATATCAATATATTACCATTTCAGCATGTAATCAATACAAAAATATTGATGAGGTATTTTACATCCCTCTTGGTGCTAAGGCTTTAAAATCTAATGTGTATTTTATCTGTAGAGTATACATCAATTTCAATAAGTCACACTCAGGTGTCCAGTAGCCACCGTAGAGTGCAGGTCTAATGGATGGTTCAAGAGATATATCTTATTTCACAGTGTATTATAAATAGCTGCTACCTAGTAGAAGAAAAATAGTTTGCATTTAAGTATAGAATGTTACAACTAAAATGGAAGAAGCAATATTAGCATGGTTTTGAGTTTCTAAAGAGGAGTTTCCTAATCATGGTATTTACTTTGACACTGCAAATCAAGTGGAAGATATAATTTGTAAACTTAGTGTGGGTTTCTAGTAGTGATAACAAGAGGACTAGAATGATAACTTACTTAACAAACTGTTTTGACCTTAAATAACTAGTGGCCAGGTGCAGTGAGGCTCACACTTATAATCCCAGCACTTTGGGAGGCCAAGGTGGGAGGATTGCTTGAACCTGAGTTTGAGACCAGCCTGAACAACACAGTGAGAGAGACTCCATATCTAAACAAACCAAACCAAGCCAAAAAAAAACAAACAAAAACAAACCAAAAACCAAAATTAGTAAAGGGGTCTTCCTGAAATTAAACATTTCTTATTGTTTTCCAGTTGGGCAGGAAGCATTATTTCAGTTTCAGACATCAGAATCAGCCTATTTTTATGGCCCACTTTACATTTCATGTCTTTCAGGCAGTATCCCAGTGTTATCTCTTCTTTTCCTTATTTATTTATTTTTTAAAAATTATACTTTAAGTTCTGGGGCACATGTGCAGAATATGCAGGTTTGTTACATAGGTATACACATGCCATGGTGGTTTGCTGCACCCATCAACCCATCATCTATATTAGGTATCTGTCCTAATGCTATCCCTCACCTAGGCCTCCATACCAAGACAGGCCCTGGTGTGTGATGTCCCTTTCCCTGTGCTCATGTGTTCTCATTGTTTAACTGCCAGTTATGAGTGAGAACATGCAGTGTTTGGTTTTCTGTTCTTGTGTTAGTTTGCTGAGAATGATGGTTTTCAGCTTCATCCCCATCCCTGCAAAGGACATGAACTCATCCTTTTTATGGCTGCATAGTATTCCATGGTGTATATGTACCTCATTTTCTTTATCCAATCTATCATTGATGAGCATTTGGGTTGGTTCCAAGTCTTTGTTATTGTGAACGGTGCCACAGTAAACATACGTGTGCATGTGTCTTTATCATAGAATAATTTCTAATCCTTTGGGTATATACCCAGTAATAGGAAGTCACATTGTCTCTGAGGGATGATGTCTCTGAAGAGATGATAAAATGAGTTATGGAATATTCCATCTTTTTCTATTGTTTGGAATAGTTTCAGAAGAAATGGTACCGGCTCCTCTTTGTACCTCTGGTAGAATTTGACTGTGAATCTGTCTGGTCCTGTACTTTTTGTTGATATGTATAATATTGACAGTGGGATGTTAATGTCTCTCACTATTATTGTGTGGGAGTCTAAGTCTCTTTGTTGGTCTCTACAAACTTGCTTTATGAATCTGGGTGCTCCTGTATTGGGTACATATATATTTAGGATAGTTAGCTCTTCTGGTTGCATTGATCCCATTACCATTATGAAATGCCGTTCTTTGTCTCTTTTGATCTTTGTTGGTTTAAAGTCTATTTTGTCAGAGAGTAGGATTGCAACCATGCTTGTTTTTGCTTTCCATTTGCTTGGTAAATATTCCTCCATCCCTTTATTTTAAGCCTATGTGTGACTTTGCACATGAGATGGGTCTCCTGAATACAGCACACCGATAGGTCTGGACTCTGTATCGAATCTGGCTGTCTGTGTCTTTTAATTAGGGCATTTAGCCTGTTTACATTTACGGTTAATATTGTTATGTGTGAATTTGATCCTGTCATTATGATGCTAGGTTGGTTATTTTGCCTGTTAGTTGATGCAGTTTCTTCATAGTGTCGATGGTCTTTACAGTTTGTTATGTTTTTGCAGTGGTTGGTACCAGCTTTTCCTTTCCAAATTTAGTGCTTCCTTCAAGAGTTCTTGTAATGCAGGTCTGGTAGTGACAAAATCTCTTAGCATTTGCTTGTCTGTAAAGGATTTAATTTCTCCTTTGCTTATGAAGCTTAGTTTGGCTAGATATGAAATTCTGGGTTGAAAATTCTTTTCTTTAAGAATGTTGAATATTGGTCCCTACTCTCTTCTGGCTTGTAGGGTTTCTGCAGAGAGATCTGTTTTTAGTCTGATGGGCTTCCCTTTCTAGGTAACCTGACCTTTCTCTCTGGCTACACTTAACATGTTTTCCTTCATTTCAACCTTGGTGAATCTGATGATTATGTGTCTTGGGATTGCTCTTCTTGAGGAGTATCTTTGTGGTGTTTTCTATATTTTCTGAATTTGAATATTGGCCTGCCTTGCTTGGTTGGGGAAGTTCTCCTGGATAATATCCTGAAGAATGTTTTCCAACTTGATTCCATTTTCTCCATCACTTTCAGGTACACTAATCAAATGTAGATTTGGTCTTTTTGCATAGTCCTATATTTCTTGGAGGCTTTGTTTCTTTTCACTCTCTTTTATCTAATCTTGTCTTCTTGCTTTATTTCATTAAGTTGACCTTCAATCTCTGATATCTTTTTTTCTGCTTGATTGATATGGCTGTTGATACTTGTGAATCCTTCACGAAGTTCTCGTGCTGTGTTTTCCCGCTCCATCAGGTAATTTATGTTCTTCTATAACCTGGTTATTCTAGTGAGCAATTTGTCTAACCTTTTTTTCAAGTTTCTTAGCTTCCTTGCATTGGGCTAGAACATGCTCCTTTAGTTTGTTATTACCCACCTTCTGAAGCCTACTTTTGTCAGTTCATCAAACTCATTCTTTATACAGTTTTGTTCCCTTGCTGGCGAGGAGTTGTGATCCTTTGGAGGAGAAGAGGCGTTCTGGTTTTTGCAATTTTCAGCATTTTTGCACTGGTTTCTCCCCATCTTTATGGATTTTGGTCTTTGATGTTGGTGACATTCGGATGGGGTATCTGAGTGGATGTCCTTTTTTGTTAATATTGATATCATTTTTTTTCTGTTAGTTTTCTTTCTAACAGTCAGGATACATGAAGCCCCTCTGCTGCAGGTCTGCTGGAGTTTGCTGGAGGTCCACTCCAGACCCTGTTTGCTTGGGTATCACCAGCGGAGGCTGCAGAACATCAAAGATTATTGCCTGTTCCTTCCCCTGGTAGCTTCGTCCCAGAGGGGCACCTGCCAGATGCCAGCCAGAGCTCTCCTGCATGAGGTGTCTGTCAACTCTTACTGGAAGGTGTCTCCCAGTCAGGATACATGAAGGTCAGGGACCCACTTGAGGAGGCAGTCTCTCCCTTATCAGAGTCCGAATGCTGTGTTAAGAGATAAACTGCTCCCTTCAGAACTGTCAGACAGGGACGTTTAAGTCTGCTGAAACTGTATCCACAGCCACCCCTTCCCTCAGGTGCTCTATCCCAGGGAGATGGGAGTTTTATCTATAAGTTCTTGACTGGGGCTGCTCCCTTTTTTTCAGAGATGCCCTGCCCAGAGAGAAGAAATCTAGATAGGCAGTCTGGCCACAGAGGCCTTGCTGAGCTGCAGTGGGCTCTGCCCAGGTCAAACTTCCTGGTGACTTTTTTTGTGGTATGAAATGAAAACCTCCTACTCAAGCCTCAGCAATCATGGACGGCCCTTCCCCTAACAAGCTTGAGTGCCCTAGGTCAACCTCAGATTGCAGTGCTGGTAGTGAGAATTTCAAACCAGTGGATCTTAGCGTGCTGTGCTCTGTGTAGGTGGAACCTGCCGAGTCAGACCACTTGGCTCCCTGGCTGCAGACCCGCTTCCAGGGGAGTGAAGGATTCTGTCTCGTTGGTGTTTCAGGTGCCACTGGGGTATGGAAAAAAAACAAAAACAAAACTCCTGCTGCTAGCTTGGTGTCTGCCCAAACAGCTGCCCAGTTTTGTGCTTGAAACCCAGGGCCCTGGTGGTTCAATCTCCTAGTGTGCTGGTTGTGAAGACCATGGGAGAAGCATGGTATCTGGGCTGGAATACATTGTTCTTCCCGGTACAGTCTCTTACAGCTTCCCTTGGCTAGAGGAGAGAAATCCCCTGGCCCCTTGCACTTCCCAGATGACATGATGCCCCACCCTGCTTCGGCTCGCCCTCCGTGGGCTGCACCCACTGTCCAACCAGTCCCAGTGAGATGAATGGGATACCTTAGTTGGAAATGCAGAAATCACACACCTTCTGTGTTGATCTCACTGGGAGCTGCAGACCAGAGCTGTTCCTATTTGGCCATCTTGCCAGCCAACTCCCTTTCCTTATTTCAAAACACAGTTGCCAAAAGAAATGCAGACCTCCTTGTTTTATGAATCACATGTCCTTTTCTTTTTCAATCTGTATGATGGATGTGAGAAATTTCTATGGCTAGCTAAGTGAAATAAGATAATATAATAAAATGGTCTTTGAGATTATGATTTAATTATCAAGGGTCCAGAGCTATTCAGATGAATGAGATTAAATATTTAAAAATACTCCTATACTTAAAAGTATTCATCCTCTAAGATATCTTTATGACAGCCATTGTCAAATGTGGCTCATTTGTGTTTTTCTCCTAATTTGGGCATAGGGAGAGTATAAAAACTAAGGCAACTCAGGCCTACTGTGGCTTAACCAAGGTAAGGAGTCTTTATGGGCATACCCAATTTGGACATAAAGTGTTCACTATCTGGCTACCAGAACCTCATTTCTATGAGACCTTTAGGGATTGTGGGGTGTTTCCTTATTTTATAAATAAACCATTCCCCTAAAGAAGCCTAGTCACTGCTTCAAGATTGACCGAGGGAGTAATCTAGCAAAGTACAAAATAGCTTTGGAGCTTTGGCTTCAAAATACCTGGATTTAAATCTTGGCTTTACTATTTTTATAAGTTATGGCCTCAGTCCTACTAGAGTCCCTGTTTCAGGTATTCCCCATTTATCTTAAAGAGATTTTTAAAAAGTGCTTGACTCACTAGACATTTTGCTGTGGTATATAAATCTAAATATGTTTGTATATTTCTATAAAAATGGGCCCACTCTATGCATTCTGTTTGGTAACCTTTAACATTTAATACGTTTTAAATGTTTTCTGGCCAGGCACAGTTGCTCATGCCTGTAATCCCAGCACTTTGGAAAGTCAAGGCAGGAGGATTTTTTGAGCCCAGGAGTTCGAGACAAGCCTGGGCAATATCGAGACCACATCTCTACAAAAAATTAAAAAACTAGCCAGGCATGGTGGCATGCATTGGTGGTCCCAGCTACTTGGGTGGCTAAAGTAGGACAATCGCTTGAACCCAGTAGGTTGAGGCTGCAGTGTGCTATGATTGTATCACTGTACTCTAACCTGGGTGACAGAGCAAGACCCTGTCTCAAAGAAAAAAATTGTTTTAAGTGTTCTCCATATCAATAAACTAATATGTTAACAAATATACATCTGTATTATCTTTTTTTTTTTTTTGAGACAGGGTTTTGTTCTCAGGTTGGAGCACAGTGACATGATCATGGCTCACTGCAGCCTTGACTTCCTAGCTCAAATGATCTTCCCACCTCATCCTCCTGAGTAGCTGGGACCACAAGCATGTGCCACCATGCCTGGCTAATTCTTTGGTATTTTTTTTGTAGAGATGGGTTTCGCCCTGTTGCCCAGGCTGGTCTCAAACTCCTGAGCTCAAACAATCTGCCCACCTCGGCTTCCCAAAATGCTGGGATTGTAGGCATAAGCCACCACAGCTAGCCTGTATTGTCATTTTAATAGTTCCCTAATATTCCATTGCAAGTTGGTCTGAGGATTAAAGAGATAAAGCATATGAATATAACTGACATATAGTAATTTTTAAAACTATAAAGAGAAATGGTACTGAAATTCAGATTTCATAGAATCAACTTACTGGTTGACCTTTTCACACCTATGTTTGCTAGCCAGCCATTATCTTGCATGCAGGCAGTCTCCTCCTGTCTTAAAGCAAGACCTCTGCAGGCATTGCTTCATACATTAGGACCAGGAATCCTGTGTCTCAGTCACTGTAGGCACCAGAAAGAAGGTGGCTCAGGGACCTGCATACAAGATGTAGGTCACAAAGATTTTCTCTCATGGCAAATAATAGAATATCGGGGCTCCTTGGAGAGAGAAAAGGTAGACTACTCTATTTTAAGATCCAGTCAACACCAAAGGAAAGAAAAACTTTTGAGAGATGATTTTTCAGAGAAGAGAGTTAACTTATATCTCTGTGAAGTCTTTCATTTCTAGCACCCAGGAGGTGTTTGTTCCCTTCCTTTTGGAATAAAACTCAGCTAATGACCTCTCACTTCAGTGAGATTAACAGAACATGCAGAACATTCCAGATTCCTATTTGAAAATATGTGTTCCTCCTACTACATTCTTAGTTTTAAATTATCCTCTTTAACATTCCAAGAATGATTTTTGTAGATGATCTTGGCTGCAGTTCAAAATACTGTGGTGTTTGCTAGGCTAGTTCACAGTCTCCCTCGGAGCAGCATTTTACAGAAGTGTTCTCAGCTAGCCTGTGATACAGGCATATCTCCAGAGCTCAGTGTGCATTATCCCCCTGGTCATATGGGACAGGGCCTAAGAGAGGAATGTTGAGGTCTATTAGCCATTCTTCTTTTTTACTACATTTCCTGGGAAGCTATGGGCGCCAGTGAAAATAGAGTCTGCTAGGAAGGATGGCTGCATATTAGGCATCTTATGATTCTGTCCCAGTAACTTCTCCAATTAAGCCAACTGATGTCTCGATTTCTCAATAGAAGTAGCTGTAGATAGTAAAAGAAAGAGAGCATCAGTCTTATGGTCAACTAATGCTGTTGAAGGCCTGCTATGTGCCAAGTACTGTGCTGGCATTGTAGATAGAAAAGTAAACCAGACAGTAGTGATTCAGCTATTGTGGAGCTTCCTAATTAGTGGAAAAAACAGTAGATATGAGGCAGATAATGACAACATATTTAGTGATATGAAGAGGAAATTGACCTAGACTAGGGAGTCAAGGAGATTTCCTTGAGGAAATGACTTCTGAGAGGAGACCTGAAATTAAGTGGGTAATGAAGATGGGAGGCTGGTACTTCCTGCAAAGGAAGCACCTTGTGAGAAGGCCCCAGGTATCTTTGAGAACTGGGAGAAGTTGAGCACAGCTAGGAACAGAGAGCCAGGGAACGGAATGAAGCAGGAGATTAGGACCAAATCATGGTCCTAATGAAGCATAGGACCAAATCATCTAGAGCTTTATAGCCATATTAATTCTCTTGCATTTTATTTTAAGGGTGACAGGACGGGGGAAGACAACATATATATTAATTTTCTAGGGCTGCCAAAATACTGTGGACTGGTTAACTTAAACAACAGAAATTTATTTTCCCACAGTTCTGAAGGCTGGAAGTCCAATGTCAAGATGTTGCAGGCTTGGTTTCCTCAGAGGCCTCTCTCCTTAGCTTGCAGATGGGCTCCCTCTTGCTGCCTCTTTATATAGTCATTTCTCTGTGTTGTGAGCCCCTAATGTCTCCTTCTTTTTCTTATAAGGATTTCTTCTTAGAAGGACACCAGTCATTGGATTAAGATCCCTCCATGATCTCATTTTAACTTAGTCACCTCTTTAAAGGCCTTGTCTGTAAATACAGTCACATTCTGAGGTACTTGTCTTCAACATACAAATTTTATGGAAACATAATTCAGCTATAATATCATACATGTGGCAGTAGTATAGAGAATTAATTGGAGAGGGGCAATTGGGCAGACCCATGGGAGTCTTGTGTGAGATGATAGCTACCCCATTAGGGTATGTCCCATGAAGAAAGAGAAAAGGTGGAGTTTGAGAAACATTTCCATGGAGGATTGATGGCATATGGCAGTGATGTAGAGAGAGGAGTCAAAGATGCTTCCTTTAGCCAGGCATGGTGGCATGCACTGGTAGTCCCAGCTACTTGTGTGGCTAACGTGGGACAATCGTTTTTTTGTTTATTGCATCTGACTGGTTGGTGGTGTGGTTTGTTTAAAAAACAGTGGAGAAAGAGAAACAATGGTTTTTTGGGGAAGATGATGGTCTTATTTCTGCTGATATTGAGTGGTTGATGAGCAGTTTGTTTACTGGAAGACAAATCAGCCTCTGTAACACACAGAGCTGGGATCATACAGCTCAACCCCTATAATAGACAAAGTTGCTTGTCACCTAGCCCTTATGTTTTACTTTTCATGGAAACAATGTGTAGACCTTTTCAAAAATATGCTCTTTATTCCCTTAGAAATTCAAACTTTGTTAAACTAGTGTTCAAAGTTGACACCGTTTTATAGTTAACATTGTGGAAGATTTAACGTTTTTTTCATAGTCAGCTTGACTTGTGACTATTATAATGTGCCTAAAGAAATTGCCTGTTATCAAGTAGGGAATAAGATGGCTGAAGTACAAGGTTTGAAAGACAGACTGCCCCTTTTGAATTTTTTTTTTTTTAGACAGAGTTTTGTTCTTAATCCCCAGGCTGGAGTGCAATGGTGTGATCTCAGCTCACGGCAACCTTTGCCTCCTGGGTTCAAGCAATTCTCCTGCCTCAGACTCTCAAATAGCTGCAATTACAAGTGCCTGCCACCACACCTGGCTAATTTTTGTATTTTTAGTAGAGATGGGGTTTCACCATGTTGGCCAGGCTGGCCTCGAACTCCTGACCTCAGGTAATCAGCCCAGTTTGGCCTCCCAAAGTGCTGGGATTACAGATGTGAGCCACTGTGCCCTGCCCGAATATTTTATCAGGTGTAAGTACAACCTGATTTTAAAAATAAATACTACAATTTAAAAAATTTTAAATATTCATTTCATTCTCCTTTTGTCATTTTAAAATTTAAATCTTCAGAGTCTATGGTCAAACATTAGCCACTGATAAAATGATAACAGGTAACAAACAAAATAAGGATATGTTTTCATTATTCTTACTCTCAATATTCTTAAATCTATATTACTCCTAACTAGTTTGATTTTTAAATAAATCTGCTTACTTGCTCAACACCAAAATAAGAGTTTAAAAAAAAAAAAAGGAATTGCCTGTTATCATTATCCTCTTTGTGAGGATAAAACCACTCTTTATTTCCTTTTCCTACATGCCAAGTCTTAGTAAAGAATGTGATCTTGCTCTAAAAATGAAGTCTGTAAAACTCTGATGTAGGTGATAAAAAGAGTCTTTCAATGGCAGCAGAGTCCCTGGGAATACAGTTGTGTGGGAGTTGGTGGCTCCCTCAGTGGGAGCAAGACTGTTAATGATAGATGGGGAGCAGAAAAGCAGGGTCAGGAGGGAGAATGTGCTGTAGCCCACATGCTAGGTCATGGTCAGTGGTGTTCTTGTGTGCCCTGGGATACTTGGAGGCAGGCTGCAGCTAGGGCAGAGGTGGGTCAGGAAAGAGCAGAGTTAGTTCTGGAAAAGAGAGAAGTTTTCTTTGAGTCCCCTGCCCCATGTTGCCTCAAAGGTCAAGGACATGATGCTGCCTTGCTAGAAAGTAGCTGTAAGGCAGCCTGGGCAACAAGGCAAAACCCCATCTCTACAAAAAATAAAAAAATTACCTGAGCATGGTGGTACACACCTGTAGACCCAGCTACTTGGGAGGCTGAGGTGGGAGGTTAGGCTGCAGTGAGGTGAGATCATGCCACTGCACTCCAGCCTGGGAAATGGAGCAAGAATCTGCCTCAAAAAAAAAAAAAAAAAAAAAAAAAAAAAAAAAAAAAAAAAAAAAAAAAAAAAAAAAATTAGCCATAAGGAGAGGAGTTAGAGTGACGAGCTGTAGCTGTCCTGGTTTGTCTGGGCCTGGGGCTAAGGGGTTGCTGGAATGTGGGGCTTCTGGTTTTAAAACTGGGGAAGTGGGACTTGATCACACTATAAAAATATTCTTATAGACGTAGGGTCTTTGGTCCTTCAGTGGTCCCAGAAGAAACAACTTTAGCCTAAAGCAAATAAAACCAAATGTCTAACTTACCATTACCTTCTTAGGGAAAGGAGTATTACAATTAGCTTCCTCTTTTAAATAAGTTATTTACTTATTTCATGTTTAACAGTATTCCTTTCAAGATGATACACTATTTACCACATTTAATCAACAAAATTTTAAAAATTATGAAGTTTTTCTATTCAGGAATGCTTGACTCTAGCTCCACCTCTGAAATCAGAATTTCTCATAGGTACATCCCCTCTGTATATCACTCTCATTATTTTACAAAAGTATCACGGAATTTTGAAATTAATTAATTAATTGTTTATTTTTGAGATGAAGTCCTGCTCATTGCCCAGGCTGGAGTGCAGTGGCTCAATCTCGGCTCACTGCAACCTCCACCTCCTGAGCTCAAGTGATTCTCCTGTCTCTGCCTCCCAAATAGCTACAGGTGCCCACCACCATGCCCAGCTAGTTTTTGTATTTTTACAAATGTGAGCCACCATGCCTGGCTTGAATTTTATTTCTAATTTAACAAGTTTTCCATAACATTTTATAATCAAGAAAATAAAAATTGAAAGGGGAACATTACATAAGAGCAAACAGCCAATGCAAATTAAATGGAGGGTGGAGGGGGAAGCATTGTCCAATTAGGGCAACTTTTTTTTTCTTTATTTTTAAAATAGAGACACACACCTATGAGGGAAACATTTTTTTCCTCTTTTTTGTTTTTTTTTCGAGACAGGGTCTTGTTCTGTCACTTAGTGCTGGAGTGCAGTGGTGAAATCTTGGTTCATTGCAACCTCTACTTCCTGGGTTCAGGTGATTCTTGTGCCTCAGTAACATGGTGAGACCCCATCTCTACAAAAAATACAAAAATTAGCTGGGTGTGGTGGCATGCACCTGTGGTCCGAACTACTTGGGAGGCTGAGGTGGGAGGATCACTTGAGCACTAGAGGTAGAGGTTGCAGTGAGCCCAGAGCATGCTATTGCACTCTAGCCTGGGTGGCAAAGCAAGACTGTCTCCAAAGAATAAGAAAGTAATGCTAACATTGGAATAATATGCAATTCTTTTTTAAAAGGTAGCAGATTGATTGTACTGATATGTGGAAATGCCCAACATGCACTTAATTGCTGTTTTTTTTTTTTTTTAATGGTCCCATTCTTTTCTAATTAATTGCTGTTTGATGTTGTTGTTGTTGTTGTTTTGAAACAGAGTTTCACTCTGTTGCTCAGGCTGGAGTGCAGTAGCATGATTTTGGCTCACTGTAACCTCTGCCTCTCAGACTGAAGCAATTCTCCTGCCTCAGCTTCCCAAGTAGCTGGGACCACACGCACATGCTACCACACCCAGCTAATTTTTGTATTTTTAGTAGAGATGGGTTTTCACCATGCTGGCCAGGTTGGTCTTGAACTCTTGACCTCAAGTGATCCACCCACCTCGGCCTCCCAGAATCCCAATTCTGAGATTACAGGCGTGAGCCACTGTGCCTGGCCTCAGGGGAACATTTTTTAAAAATTAAAAATATTTAGTGATCCACATTACTAAAATGTATCAGGTAATTTGGTATGAAAATTATATTTTATTATTTTTTCTTTTTTTTCCAGATCCAATAAGACTAATGAAAATCACATTTTTCTGAAAAGGAAATTATGCAGCATATGTTTAAACAGTTATTAGGATAAAATGTAAGTATTATTCAGAGAATATAGAGAGTATTTGTGTGTAATATCTTAAGAAATTGTATACCAAATAAATCACTTCTCAGAATATGAGACATAGGTTTGAATACATTTCATATTTATTTGCAATGAAATTAAATGTTCATCTCCACCTTTCATCCACATTCAAGATCATCTTTACAGTTTTTCCATTTTAATAATTGACCACTAGAGGGAGAAACAACAAAAGCTTTGAAATTTTTGATAAATATGAAAGATTATTTAAATGCCAGCAGTGAAGTGTCCTAATTGTGGTGAAATATGGATTCCCCAAGGTGCTAGCATATATTCTAGGTTGTTCGAGATCTGTTGATTCTATGGGGTTCTGCAGAAATAATGTAGCAGAAAGGTGATGTAATTTCTCCAAAGGATGAGGAACACATGTTCTATGGTTGATCAGCTAAATTAATTTTGTTCAACTTGTGCCTTTGCCCAAAGAGTAAGTGTGGGGGAAAAAAACCTGTCTTATAAGAATGAATGATGAAAGGATTAATTTCTTGGGACTTCAAACATGGGAAAAGTGGCAGTAAAGGAAAAATACTAACATAATGAAAACGATTTCCCTATGCTTTACCTTAAGTGCACTTGACAATTAATACTTAAAATTATGGGTCAGGTACAGTGGCTCTTGCCTGTAATCCCAGCACTTTGGGAAGCCTAGCTGAGATGATTACTTGAGGCTGAAAGTTCAAGCCCAGCCTAAGCACATAGTGAGACCCATCTTAAAAAACAAAATTACAGTTAAACATATAAAACGTATTTGTTAAAAAGTGACTGAAACTTCTAACCGACTAAAGGTGTATTTATCTTAAACTTATTCAATATGGGAGTACTTTGAACTCTATTACTTAGTTAGAAAATGTCTTTGAACTGTTATTTATTCAAGAAATTGCTGACTCTGTTAGTTATAAGGAAAATCTATAAAATATGTTAATTCCGCAAATAAATGTTTAAAGTCTGCTCAGTGCTAGGTACTCAGGAGACAAGACTGGATTAGACATAAATTTTTTCCTGAAGAAGTTTGTAGACTAAAAAACCTGTTCATAAAAACAAAACAAGGTAGATGTGAGACATACCATTAGAGAAAAGCACTTTATGTGTTAAGAAGGAAAAAATTACTTCTGTTTCTCCTTTCTTTTCTTATAGAAAAAGGGCTTTGCTCTGTTGCCCAGGATGGAGTGTAGCGGTATGATCACAGCACACTGCAACCTGGAACTCCTGGGCTCAAGCAATCCTCCCACCTCAGCCTTCCAAGCAGCTAGGACTGCAGGCGTGTGCCACAATGCCTGGCTAATTAATTTT
>NW_016107847.1:1247751-1256325 GCF_001604975.1 Cebus imitator | reverse complement strand
TTTCTCTTTTGCTTTTTGTACAGACGAGGTCTCACTGTGTTGCTCAGGCTAGTCTTGATCTCCTGTGCTCAAGCAATCCTCCTGCCTCAGCTTCACAAAGTGCTGGAATTGCAGGCACGAGCCACCATGCCCGGCCTGCTTCTATTTTGATGTGTCTGTAGGAGGTCAGGGTAGGAGGTATGAAGACTGTAGGAATCAGAGAAGGCTTTATAAAGAATGTTGCATTTGAGCAGGGTTTAAAGATATTAAGGATATAGAAATGTGGCAATGACAGGAAAAACATTTCAAGTTCAGGGAGAGGAATGAGCAAAGGCATGAAGGCAAAATGCAACGATGTATGAACTTTATAAACACTGGCATTAAACAGGGGAAAGAATTGGTGATTTAAAAAGATTTAAATCTAATGCAACATGTGACATAAATTTAGTTTTGCCTGTAACTGTTTGTGATGGTTAATTTCATATGTCTGAGCCACAGGTACCACAGGTACCCAGATATTTGGTCAAACATTTTTTTTGGCTATTTCTGGTGAGGAAGTTTTTGGATAAGATTAACATACATACATACGTACATACACATATTTATTTAGAGACAGAGTCCCATTCTGTCGCCCAGGCCAGAGTGCAGAGGCACCATCACAGCTCACTGCAGCCTCTGCACCCTAGGTTCAAGCGATCCTTCCACGTCAGCCCCCACAGGAGCTGAGACTACAGGCTTGTGCCACCACACCTGGCTAATTTTGCTATTTTTTGTAGAGATGGGTTTTTGCCATGTTGCCCAGGCTGGTCTCAAACTCTTGAGCTAAGTTATCCATCTGCCTCAGTCTCCCAAAGTACTGGGATTACAGGCATGAGCCACTGCGCCTGGTCCAAGATCAACATTTATTTATTTATTTAGAGACAGAGTCTCGCTCTTTTTCTAGGCTGGAGTACAGTGGAATGATCTCGGATTCCTGCAACCTCTGCCTCCTGGGTTCAAGCAATTCTCCCACCTCAGGCTCCTGTGTAGCTGGGATTACAGGTGCCCACCACCATGCCTGGCTAATTTTTGTATTTTTAGTCGAGAGGAGGTTTCACCATGTTGGCCAGGCTGGTCTCGAACTTCTGGCCTCAAGTGATGTGCCCACCTCACTCTCCCAAAATGCTGGGATTACAGGCATGAGCCACGGCACCTGGACCAAGATTAACTTTTAAGTCTATACACTAAGTACAGCAGATTGCCTTCCATAATGTGGGTGGGCCTATTCATTTGAAAGCCTGAATAGACCAAAAAAACTGACTTTCCTTCAAGTAAAAGAGAATTCTCCTGCTTGAGATCTTTGAACTAGAACATAGGCTTTTCCAGCAACACGATTCTCCAGCAACGTGCTCCTGTTTGGACTTAAACTGGAACATCAGCTTTGCAGATTTTAAATTTGCCAGCTTCCATAATTGCATGGGTCAATGTCTTATAATAAATCTGTCTATTGATCTATCAATTCATCCATTTATCTATCAATTCATGCATCCTGTTGCTTCTGTTTCTTAATCCTGTTTAAAAGTAATCGTCAAATAATCTACCAACAAATATTTATTAGGTGTCATTTTAATCCCAATGCTCTGCTAAACGATGGAAGAAATACTAGAGTAGCATAAATCTATAGTGAGTAAATTTCAGAGCTACTTCAATGAATATATCTTGATAAAACTAATTGACTTAAAATCAATGTTTCACTTTATTAATTTATTATTAAAGGAAACAATTAAAACTGTCACTTGGAGGAAAGGAGAAAAATAAATTATAGCCCCAATAGCCTAATACAGCCACTGTTAGTATCTTAGTGTATTTTCTTTCAGTAACTTTCTCCTTTATGGTTTTTGATGTGTGTAAAATATTAGTTTATAAAAAATCATGTTGTCAATAATTTTAACATATCATAGGTCTGATACAGTGGTTTATGCCTATAATCGCAATACTTTGAGACGTTGAGGTGGGAGGATAGCTTGAGCCCGGGAGGTGGAGGTTACAGTGAGCCCAGATCATGTCCTGCAGCCTGGGTGACAGAGCAAGACCCTGTTCTGGGAAAAAACAAAAAACAAACTAAAACATACCAACCAACCAACCCAAACATTATACCATGAACATTTCCTCATTTGTTTCATAGACTTAAGAATTATAGTTTTTAATGCCTGTACAATACATAATCTGCAAACATACAATTTTTATAATCATTTCCTTATTTTTGGATATTTAGGATATGCAGGTTTTTTTCTTTTTTCTTTTTCTTTTTTTTTTTCTTTAATTGTACTTTAGGTTCTGGGGTACATGTGCAGGTCATGCAGGATTGTTGCTTAGGTACATACATGGCAAGGTGGTTTGCTGCCTCCATTCCTCCATCATCTATATCTGGCATTTCTCCCCACATATCCCTGCCCACCCTCCCCACCCTCCACTGTCCCTCCCCTAGCCTCCCACAACTGACTCCAGTGTGTGATGCTCTTCTCCCTGTGCCCATGTGTTCTTTGTTCAACACCCGCCTATGAGTGAAAACATGCGGTATTTGATTTTCTGTTCTTGTGTCAGTTTGCTGAGAATGATGGTTTCCATGTTCATCCATGTCCCTACAAAGGATACAAACTCGTCGATTTTTATGGCTGCGTAGTATTCCATGGTGTGTATGTGCCACATTTTCTTTGTCCAGTCTATCATTGAGGGGCCTTTGGGTTGGTTCCAGGTCTTTGCTATTGTGAACAGTGCTGCAATGAACATACGTGTGTATGTGTCTTTATAACAGAATGATTTATAATCCTTTGGGTATATAGCTAGTAATGGGATTGCTGGGATAAATGGTATTTCTATTTCTAGATCCTTGAGGAATTGCCACACTGTCTTCCACATGGTTGAACTAATTTACACTCTCACCAACAGTGTAAAAGTGTTCCTATTTCTCCACATCCTCTCCAGCATCTGTTGTCTCCAGATTTTTAATGATCACCATTCTACCTGGCATGAGATGGTATCTCATTGTGGTTTTGATTTGCATTTCTCTAATGATCAGTGATGATGAGTATTTTTTTCATGTTTGTTGGCCTCATATATGTCTTCTTTTGAAAAGTGTCTGTTCATATCCTTTGCCCACTTTTGGATGGGTTTGTTTGTTTTTTTCTTGTAAATCTGTTTTAGTTCTTTGTAGTTTCTGGATATTAGCCCTTTGTCAGATGGGTAGATTGCAAAAATTTTTTCCTATTCTGTTGGTTGCTGGTTCACTCTGATGATTGTTTCTTTTGCTGTACAGAAGCTCTGGAGTTTAATTAGGTCCCATTTGCCAATTTTGGCTTTTGTTGCCATTGCTTTTGGTGTTTTAGTCATGAAGCCCTTGCCTATGCCTATGTCCTGAATGGTTTTGCCTAGGTTTTTCTTTCTTCTTATTTTTTTTTGAGATGGAATTTTGCTCTTGTCGCCCAGGATGGAGTGCAATGGTGCGATCTTGGCTCACTGCATCCTCTACCTCCCGGCTCATGTGATTCTCTTGCCTCAGCCTCCCAAGTAGCTTGGATTACAGGTACCTACCACCACGTCTGGCTAATTTTTGTATTTTTGGTAGAGACAGCGTTTCAACATATTGGTCAGGCTTGTCTTGAACTGCTGACCTCAGGTGATCCACCTGCTTTGGCCTCCCAAAGTGCTTGGATTATAAGTGTGAGTCACCATGCCTGGCTGATTTTTTCTGTTTTTAAGATGATAAATATAAATATCTTTATTACAGTCTTTTCACAATTTGAATTCTTTAATAATAAATTCCTAGAAGTGGTCTTATTAAATCACCAGGTATGAAGTCTATATAGTGAGTCTAAATTGCTCTTCACAAATACTGCACTAATTTGTAAGGCCATTGACTTTGACCATACATTTGCCTACCGAATATTCGTTCTCACCTTCATTAATCAAATACTTTTTTTTTTTTTTTTTTTTGTGGCAATGTGACTTGTTATAAAAACCTTATTGTCTCAGACTCCCTTGCACCAATGTGTGTCCATATAACCAGATTGTAGTCTATGATGGTTGCAGGGTTCCGCTATCAGACACGCTTTTGTTTTATTATATAAAAGGAACATGCTCTGCTGGCACACACTTTTTCCTCTTTTCCCCTCTTCTTCCTGACTGCAGGTAGAGCATCCTTCTTGCAACTTTGAGGATGAAAGCTACAAGTTAAGGTGGTGGAAAAGGAAGCCAGAAGGAGTTGTGACTTTCTTGAACATCTGCACCAGCTCTGGGTTCCTTTCTCTGGAGTTCTTGTTACATGAATACATTAGTATGTGTTTAGTTAAGCAACGGTAGTCATATTTTTGATGCATGAAATCAAAGGAAAACCTAATAGTAACGTATATTCATAGTCATTCTCTACAATAATGAATATTGTCACTAAAATTAGTGGGGATGGGACACTATGTTGACACTCTTGATTACAAATAACAAAAACTTAACCTAAACTGGTTTAAAGGAAAAAGGGAATTCACAGGTCCATGTACTAGGGGAAGTAGAGGGGTTGAATTCAGGGTTTATGAAGTAGTATCAGTAACACTGTTAGGTTTGACCTCTTTCTCCCTTTCCCTTTTTCCTCTCTCTCCCTTTTACTGTATCCCCTTTGCTTTCCTCTGTATGTTGGCCTCTTCCCTCCTACAAAAAAAAAAAAAAAAGAAAAAAAAAAAGGACTTCCACGCAGCTGGAGAAATTGACCAAAGAGAAGCCCCAGGCTTATGTTGGTTGAATGTCAGGAAAAAGAAAGAACTTTCCAGTTTTGATCATATATCAGTCCTTGGAAGGACTCTGATTGACCAGGTCTGTACTATATGTTCATCCAAGAAGGGAGGGGGAATAGAATGCCTGTGATTATCAACCCCACCAAGATCACTCAAATACAGAAGAGGCAAGCCTCAAAGAGAAAGTCAGGTGTTGATACCATAATATACCTGTAAGGCTAAAACAACCCATCATCAATAACCTTTTTTTTACTAATAAAATTTTTTTATTGTTATTTTAATTTACCTTTCTTTTAAGTTGAAGACTTTTTTCTGTTTGTCAATTTAATTTGAAAATTCCCTTTCCTAACATTGACAACCAGAACATGCTTATACTTGACAAATTGGGTAGTTGATTAGTCTTTTTATTTTGAACACGATCCCAATTTTGTGCTTGTAATCTCATACTCTGTAACTGGAAATGCCATGCACAAGGGAGAGAAAGTATTTGCTCTTTATATCTGTGTAGACATGTTCTAAAGGTCCTAAATTTAGTGTGAACAGTGGCAATGGTGTAAGACATAAATTTAATCTGTAGTTGTACTTGAGTCATGTAATATATTTAGTATGGAAAGGTTAAAAATATAGTAGATTCCCCTTCTAGAAGCTAACTAAATTGATTTTAACATTACTTTGTGAGGGCTGGGTGCAGTGGCTCACGCCTATAATCTCAAGCAATCTGGGAGGCCAAAAGCGGGTGGATCACCTGAGGTCAGGAGTTGGAGATCAGCCTGGCCAACCACAACAAAACCCCATCTCTACTAAAAATACAAAAACTAGCCGGGTGTGGTGGCAGGCACCTGTGATCCCAGCTACACAGGAAGCTGAGACAGGAGGATTGCTTGAGCTGGGGAGGTGGAGGTTGCAGTGAGTTGAAATCATGCCATTGCACTCCAGCCTGGGTGACAGAGTGAGACTCTGTCTCAAAAAAAAAAAAAAAGAAAGGAAAGAAAAGAAAAGAAAATATATATATATTACTTTGTGAGAAAATTTCTTTAAGTATTACACTGGTATATTGGCATTACCGATTTTTCTCAAAACTTTAAATTATTCAAACTGAGATTCAGAATCATATTTAGAATTTAAGCTTTAGACTGAGACTTAAAAGTAAGACAAAATGCTTTTTTTCCATCATCTAAAGTGGTCTAGAGGAACTTTTGGTAAATAATATGAATATTTTATTAAATATTTAAAAAATTTACTAAATATTCATTGATTTGGTGCTCATGACCATTATTTCATATGTTGTTATGGTACACATGGGATCTTATCATTCTGGAGAGCAGAAGCAGTGGCTGCTGATTCTCTCATTCTTTACTTCTAGCTTTGGTGTAAGGGTAGCTACAGGGTATTGCATGAGGCTAATGGATGAGAAACCAAGTCATCACTATGCACAGCTTTGTCCACATCATTCCAACAAACTGAATTTAAATGCCCTTTGAAATTGGGGAAATTGAGTCCTAAAAATAAGTAATATATTGGTCATATCATGTACCCCATATATTAAATTGGCTAGATTTCCCTTTTCCTTTAAGAAAATGGGCAGGTGATGGAAGTAAATGAATATCTTTTCTCTGCCCTGGTATCTTCTGTGTCTGTCTGCTTCAGACCAGCTGCTGCCTGCAGTTATGCATCCTGATGTGCTACTAGTTGTGAGGAAGAGACTTTTTAAAAAAATCCCTTAGATTGCAAATAAAATAACAGGTCAAAATGCTTGAGTCATACTGGTCTGTTGATAAGTATTAATTACACCTGGATTTACATAATCTACAGTTGTTCAGGGTAGTTTGCAAACTTGCCATTTAGGCAACTGCATTTTATATGGAGCCCAGAGGAAATGACATTTACCTTCCAGTAGATACTTGGGGTCCTAGTTAGGGGCCATATGCAGCTAGCTGAAAACATCCTGATAGCCATGTGATTTCATGCTTCTGTACCTTGCTTATGTTCTCAGCTGCCTAGAATTTTGTATTTTGTTTTTTGGGACTTAGCGTGAGTTTATGTTCTCTTGGAAGTGCTTTCTGACCATTCCCATTTCACCATGACCTAGGTGCTCTTTGTTTATAATCTCAGAGCATCTTGTGCATAATCATATAGTTGAGTTCTAATATGATAGATTTTCCTACCCATCTGTCCCAGTGTAATTTCAGGGCAGGCTGCAACCATGTTTTATTTATCTTTGAAACATTATGATATAACAAAATACTAGGATCAGTGGGTACTCAGTGTCTGTTGAACGGAGGAAACAGTTGAATTTTAACTTTGGAGTTTCCTCATCTCCCTCCTTGTTTCCTTTCTCCTTTGTGGTACACCACCCTGTCTTACCCCATCTCACCACTTTCATGCCTTCATTCATCCTCCTGGCTTGCTGATGGCTTCTATTGCCTGCTCTTGTGTGAGTTTGGAAATAAGTTTATTTACATTGTAAATTACAGACCACTAGAGTGAGAAAAGTGTTGATCATCCATTCAAAAGTGTTGAATCTTTCAATAATGAGCAGAGTACTTTTCACACATTAGGGGTTGAAACAGTTTGGCGGTGTCTCCACCCAAATCTCATTTTGAATTCCCGCATGTTGTTGGGGGGACCCAATGGGAGATAATTGAATCATGGAGGCAGGTCTTTCCTGTGCTGTTCTCATGATAGTGAATAAGTCTCACAAGATCTGATGGCTTTATAAGGCAGAATTTCCCTGCACAAGCTCTCTCTTTGCCTGCTGCCATCCACGTAAAATGTTACTTGCTCCTCCTTGCCTTCTGCCATGATTATGTGGTTTCCCTAGCCTTGTGGAACTGTAAGTCTAATAAATCCTTTTTCCTGTATAAATTACTCAGTGTCAGGTGTGTCTTTATTAGCAGCATGACAATTTATTAATACAGGGGTTTATTTAGATTTGAAAATATTTTGAATATATTGCTTTCTTTTTTTTTTGAGATGGAGTCTTTCTCTGTTGCCCAGGCTGGAGTGCAGTGGCAAAATTGCTGCTCACTGCAACCTCTGCTTCCTCGGTTCAAGCAATTCTTCTGCCTCAGCCTCCTGAGTAGAGGAACTGGCTCTAAAGGCATGTGCTACCACACCTGGCTAATATTTTTAGTAGAGATGGAGCTTTGCCATATTGGCCAGGCTGGTCTCCAACTGCTGACCTCAAGTGATCTGCCCACCTTGGCCTCCCAAAGTATTGAGATTACAGGTGTGAGCCACCGTATCAGCAATATATTGCTTCTATCTAGTTATAAAAGTGTTACATATTCACTGTAGAGAATTTTTAAAAATACAGAAATGTCATCAATCATAAAAAAATTACATATCCATTACCAATATTTCAGTAGATTGATATGTATACTCTTTTGTTCCCCCCACAGGCATAAGCCACCATGCCTGGCCAATGTATATATGCTTTTATATATTTATTTTTCTCAGAGCAAATACAATGCTACATTGACACATATAACAATTACTTTCCATGCATATATACTCTTTTCCTTTTTGCAAAATTGGGATCATACTGTATAAAATCTTTTATCCTACTTTTTGTTTTTAACACTGTATCATGAACTTTTTATCTTTATGTAAGTATTCTTTTAAAATGTCATTTGTGTAATACTTTTCTTATTTATGGATACTCAGATCATTTCCAGTTTTTCCTTTTATAAAACAAGTCTGTGATGAAAACTCTGTGCATAAATTATTTCTTTAAGATAAATTCCTAGAATTATTTGACCACTCTGTGTGAATATTTTAAGGTCTTTTGATTCATATAGCCAAACCATCTTCCAGAAATATTATATCACTTTTC
>NW_016107847.1:1193179-1247627 GCF_001604975.1 Cebus imitator | reverse complement strand
TTTTTGAGACAGAGTTTCACTCTTGTTGCCTGGGCTGGAGTGCAATGGTGCAATCTCAGCTCACTGCAAACTTCACCTCCTGGGTGCAAGTGATTCTCTTGCCTCTGAAGGAAACTCTGGTAGAGTAGGATTGTACTTTTGTTAAAGTGATGACAGAATTGTTTTCTGACAGAGTTAGTTTAATCTGAAATATGAACACCAACTATGGAAGTGAGGAGGATCATCTGTTGCGAAGGGCAGAATGGCAAGAAATGAGGTCTAGAGGACTAGGTGGGTGCCAAAGGTCCAAATCATGGTCCTGTAGTAGGCGATAGGGAGCTATTAAAACAAACCAATCACGGCAATGTGTTTATAGGCATCAGCAGGTCAACACTTGATCACTTTGGTGAATGTCTGCATTTTAGCAGATATCTCTAGAAATACTCTCCTTAACTCAAAAGAATGCCCCTACTGGTGGAATTCTGGGCATCACAGTTGGTGAACATTTCACTGCCTCTTAGGTCACATTTTATATGGGGGTGGGCTGCATTTCCTACATTTGAGGGTTTCTTCTCAGGCTATGTCCTTTTCTATCAATGCCCACAAGTCTACACAGATATTTTGGCCACATGCAGCAGCAATACAAGGATCATGGCTCATTTTCTTGCCTTCTCAATTAAGGCTAATAAAGCCTGCTTAGCCACGATTTTCTTGAATTGATTGTATATTTCCATAGCAGTGGGATTAGTTAAGATACATTTTTAAATATTTAATCTAAATATGCTTGCCACATTTGCACTCTGTATTCTGAATATACATATACTAGATTATATATAAATATGTTATATATAATAATAATTATACTATTTAATGTTACATAGTATATATAATTATATATTATATAGAGAGATATATATGTAGAGATAATGTATGTGGACAATGAAAATAATCTTTTTTATAGAGAATTAAGAATAAATTAATTTTTAAAACGCTTTATAGTAATATCTGAGATACATATCGACATTCAACAGCAGGAGCTATTTCTGAATCTAAATTCTTGCCTTTGGTTAGTTTGTGTTTATATTAGGTTAGGATCTGTATTCAGCTTTCAAATTTATTTTTGAGTATTTCGTGCATTGATATTTAACAGAACTCATTCAGTTTTATACATATTTAAACATGAAAAGCTTTTTATTTTGGTGGTATAGATTTTATTTATTTCTTTCCCATCAAAAAGAAAATGATCCTCTATTAGAATTCAGATTTTTTCAAGACCATTCTGAAATCAAACATGATTTTAGTGAGGAAAGCATTCTTTCAATTCTTTGTCTAAAAAAGCGTGTCGGTACCCTATATTCTGATTGTTCTCTTTAAAAAGACATATTATTATAAGCAGTCAAAACAAAATTTGTCTTGTGTAACATAAAATAAAATCAACAAATATCTACTGAGTGTCTACAGTGTACCAGGACCTGAGTAGTCACTGTGAGGACAATTGAAAAGCATAGTATGTAATCCCTGCCGTATAATTACTTACAGCCTAACAGGCGAGATGAAACATAGGGATGGGGGGAGCCCTAGGACACTGACATCTGTGGTGCACCTACTGTGGCCTAGGAATTGTGCTAGGTACATCCGCATAAGTTATCTCATGCATTGCTGAGCTCAGCATCATTCTCCAAAGTCTTTAGTATTCCTTTTCCCACTCTATTCAGTCATCCAGCCTTTGGGTCATCCTTAGTCCTTGCCACCCTAACTTACCTCCCATATCCAATTATGATGAATTTATGTTTCTGAATCTATCCAGTGGTCTTTCGACTTGTCTCGTTGCCTCTGTTCTCTTGCCTTAGCAGCTCATCCTCTTTCCATATTGTGAACAAAGTGAACTCTCAAAAATGCAAATATGATTAGACGAATTACATTTCTCTTGAGGTGCAAACAATATAACTCATTTAAGATAACCTAAGCAAATGTGATCATTTATTATTATGACTGCAGCACTCACTCTTGGCCCCAAGAGAAGTATGCAGCTGGATTGGATGAACAGAATGGACTGAGATAGCAGTTCTTCCTTTCTAACTCTTGTCTTTGCTCTTCCTTAAATGCTTACTTTGTTTCTTACTGCAAATCAGCGTTCTGTTGCTTCTGGTCTATGCGGCAGAAAATGACAGCCAGACTGAGCCTGGACTCGATCAGTCTCCATTCTAAATTTCTCAGGGGAAGGCCTCATTAAGCTTGGTCAGGTATAACCCCACGATCAATCCCCAGTGGCAATCAATGGCAATCACAGTTACCTTGAAGGAAAAAACAACTGAAACCCTGTTATTGAAAGGGCGAAGGAGGAGTTCTCAGGAAAAGTGTTGCTGGGCAGATAAATCAGTAGGTATTTCTTGGAGAGGCTGAGCATTTGAGTTGATTGGAGTATATGGTTAAGTTAGAGGTAAAAATAAATAAGGTTGCAGGAATATAGTTTGGAACTAAATTTTCAAGAATGTTTATGCACAGATAAGAATTTGAAGTTTATAGATATTTGGAAGTTACAGCAGTTTTAAAAGAGAGTAACATGATGAAGCACTATGTAACATAATCTGGAGGAGAAGTAAATAGATTAGAATTGGGAGACACTGGAGCAGAGCCCATTTAGGAAGAAATTAGGAGAGTCAGACATAAGAACACTGAAAAAAATGAGTAAAAATAGCCGGGCGCGGTGGCTCAAGCCTGTAATCCCAGCACTTTGGGAGGCCGAGGTGGGTGGATCACGAGGTCAAGAGATCGACCATCCTGGTAAACATGGTGAAACCCCGTCTCTACTAAAAAAATACAAAACATTAACTGGGCATGGTGGCGCGTGCCTGTAATCCCAGTTACTCAGGAAGCTGAGGCAGGAGAATTGCCTGAACCCAGGAGGCGGAGGTTGCGGTGAGCCGAGATCGCGCCATTGCACTCACTCTGGCCTGGGTAACGAGCGAAACTCCGTCAAAAAAAAGAGTAAAAATATTAGGATTTTTTTTTTTTTTTTTTTTTTTTTTTAAATGTGTTTTTTTTTTTTTTTTTTTTTTTTTTTTTTTTTTTTTTTTTTGAGACAGGGTCTTGATCTGTTGTCCATCCTGACGTGCGGTAATATGATCATGGCTCGCTGTAACCTTGAACTCCTGGGCTCAAGTGATCCTCTTGTCTCAGCCTCCCCAGTAGATGGAATTACAGGCAAACATCACCACACCTGGCTAATTGTAAAGTTTTTCTTTTGTAGAGACAGGGTCTTTCTATGTTGACCAGTCTGGCTTCAAACTCCTGGCCTCAAGTGATCCTTCTACCTTGGCTTCCCAAAGTGGTGAGTGGTGGGATTACAGGTGTGAGCCACCATGCCTGGCTGACTTTTGTTTTTTAATCTATGTAAAATTTTTGTGATTACCATGCTGCTTTGGGATACAAAACACAACAGATCATATGTTTCACAGTTCATAAGGCTAAACCCATGTAGTTAGAACAATGCTATCATGTTTCTTAGAATGTCAAATTTTCTTTTCTCTGGGAAATAACAGCCACACTTTTTTCCCTTCTCTTCCACCATCTCCACCCCACTGTATCATATATTGGGAAGATACTATTAGAAATAGGAATGAAGCCACAAAACTCTGTGGACTGGTTAGGCAGAGGGGCAGGGTGAATGACAAAACCGAGAGTCAATTCAAGAGTGGAGTTCCTATAACAAGGATTAAAGTTAATATCATTAACTATGAATACTGGTAAGTCATTTTTAAGAAAGCTCTGTCAAGTTTTTAATAGCAATTTCTGTGTAAAGCTTATTTTAACATTTATCACCTTGCATTTTAGTTATCTGTCCATGTGGCCACTCAGCATTGGGCTGTCAACTTCTCTAGGGTAGAGATTCTTGCTTATTAATCTTTACATTCATGGTGCTTGACACAATGCTTGTCTTGTTATAGGTAACCAATAAATTCTGAATATCCCCCATTTGATTATCGGCTTTTGAAGGTAGGGTCTATGCTTCTCCATATATTTTCTAAAGCATTTGGAAGAGATAATAGAACAAAAATTACTGATATATGAGTTCCCAGCCTTTCCCCTGTCTTGGTTCTTTTGGATTATTATGCTAAGAATCAAGAGCAAAAAGAGTGTAAGAGAAGAACAAGAGGGCTATGTTTGGGTGAAGAGTTTTCTGGGGCTTGTATAGAAAAAGTGAGGGACTACCAGGGATGTGTGAGGACAGCGGATGGGAGAGCATCCAAGGGGATTTTAAGAAGTGTTGTTGTGAACTGTGTGCTTTCTTCTTGGTGTTTGAACAACACACGGACTTGCTTTATTTTTGAACTCCTATTTGTTCTTGGACTGTGTGCCTTTGATGATGCCATTCTGGGATAGAACTATAAGGGTCACAGATATATGAGCTTTATATTTATTTAGTAAATATCTGTGAAAGGAAGGAGAAGAAAACAGAGCCAAAGAGAGAAGACAATGAGGGCTAGATGAAGGAAGAAAGAAATGAAGGGGGCATATGAATGTCAGATATCATAGAGGAAATCTGTGAATCTAAACCATATACCTTGATTTCCATTTAGAAACCAATATAGTTAATCTGAATTATTATTAATTTTCACTGAAATTGATGAAATTTCCAATTAGATGTAAGAGACTGGGTGAATTTCAAGTGAGAATAAAAAGCACTCGGACAAGCTCATTTTGCATTAGGAAATTCAGCTGATCTTTTATTACAAATAAAATGAACACTGAATAGTAATTTTCATTAAAATATAAACACATTTGACTTCTTAGAAATACTTCAATTATTAGTTTTCAAAATGTATTTTATAGTAGAGATCGATACGTTTTGTCCAAGGAAATTACCCCCTTAGAATCCAGTATCCAGTATTTTTATATAAAAAATCATTCCTGGGATAAATTAAGAATTATTTTTTCTAGGTGATATATATATGGATGTCGAGACTAATGTGGTATGCTATATTGGAAATATCTTCACAAACTTTAAAATAGAACATAAAAAGTATTCAAAAGGCAAACAAAATAAATTTCAGGAATCAATCTGTTTTTAAGGTCATGTATAACTACTATATTACTATAGTACTATATTACTATATTACTATATACTATAGTACTATAGTACTATATTACTACTATATTATATAATTCTGAATAAATAAATTTTGTGTGTATGGGCAAGCTAGAAAACCTTATTTTAAGGGTTTCTTAAGGCTTTTTCACATTTAAAAAAGTCAGGCTATTGATTATAGAATCATAGCGTTTTAGAACCGAAAA
Source organism: Cebus imitator (assembly GCF_001604975.1). Lineage (NCBI taxonomy): Eukaryota > Metazoa > Chordata > Mammalia > Primates > Cebidae > Cebus > Cebus imitator. Next base: position 1,242,353 of record NW_016107847.1, on the reverse strand, counting down.
GGACCTTGGAAATGACCTTGTTCAACCCTTTTATTTTACAGATGATGACTAAAGTGTGTTCTTTGGGTAGCAGCAAACTAAAAAGTCTTCAACAATGCTTCTCTATTGTGATAACAACCATTCTGGCCTAACCATTCCTTTACCATATCACTACAACACAACTACAGAAACACAGAAAGAACAAAAGCAACAACATCAAGCCTCTGGGTTTGCTGGAATTCATTTATGACATCCCTGCCTGCTGAGCTAACAGAACCTTGAACCAGCAAGCAGTTGTCTTTTTAAATTGAGCTTGCCAACTGTGTTATAATGGTGGATTTAGAGACACTAGGTGACTCCACTTGAGCAGCTGTAGTGGTCAGAGAAGAATAGAAGAATGATTCGTATGCTCGTGAAACATAGCCAGTTGGTTTTAAGGAACTGCTTACCAGTTGGTTCTAAGGAACTGCTTTTAGTGAGACTATTGTTGTCAGTATTGTAGAGTTGGGGTAAAAAGATATAAGGTTATAGGGATGATAGTTTGGGGCCGAATTTTCAAGAATCTTATATGACGCTAAAGATTTTGAAAACTGTCTTAAAGACATTTGGGAGTTATTGCAGTTTTAAAAAGGGAGTGATATGATAAAACACTATTTAGGATAATTAATCTGGAGATGAAGTAGACAGATTAGAATTGGGAGACTCTGAGAGGGTAGAATCCATAGCAGAGCAGGCAAGTGTACCCCACTGAGTCATCGATACATTTAGAAAGGTAAGACAAATGTTTATCTCATAAAACAAATGAGTGGGCTGGGCACAGTGGCTCATGCCTGTAATCCCAGCACTTTGGGAGGCAGAGGCAGGTGGATTACGTGAGGCTGGGAATTTGAGACCAGTGTGGCCAATATAGTGAAAACACTTTATCTACTAAAAATACAAGAATTAGCTGGGCATGGTGGCAAGTGCCTGTAATCCCAGCTACTCAGGAGGCTGAGGTAGGAGAATCACTTGAACTCAGGAGACTGGGATTGCAGTGAGCTGAGATTGTGCCACTGCACTCCAGCCTGGGTGACAGGATAAGACTCTGTCTCAAAAAACAAACAAACAAAAAACAAAGGAGTGGAGATAGTTCTATGAGCAAAGCAGCTTTTAAATATCTGATGACGTGTGATTTCCTTAGTGAATTTTCTTATGTCCCTGTATTAGTGAGTTCTTGCATTGCTATAAAGAAATACCTGAGACTGGATAATTTATGAGAAAAGAGGTTTAATTGGCTCCCAGTTCTGCAGGCTGTAGAGAAAGCGTAGTGGTGTTTGCTTTTGGGGATGTCAAAAAGCAAAAGGCAAAGAGGAGCAGGTACGTCATATGGTGAAAGCAGGAACAAGAAAACGAGGTGGGAGATGCTACACATATTTAAACAACCAGATCTCATGAGAACTCACTCACTATCATGAGGACAGTATCAAGGGGCATGGTGCTAAACCATTCATAAGAAATCTGCTTCTATGATCCAATCACCTCCCACCAGACCCCAACTTCAACATTGGAGATTACATTTTAATATGAGATGTGCAGAGGGACACACATTTAAACCATATCAGCCTTCTTCCTGACTCCACCACACTGTAATTAATCAAGCAATATTGCAATGACTGGTTTACATGTCTTTCTAGTTCACCAGTAATAAGCTCTTTGAAGGTAGGGATAGTCTTATTCCTCTTTGTATGTCTACCACATCATAAATATTACATAGATTGTTTTGAATTGAATATATATTGTTGCTATTGTTTGGTCTTGTAGGTTATCATCATCAATCTCTAAATGAAGTTACTTGAAGCAATTCTTCAAACAATAATAGTAGTAAGATAAACATTTAAAGAGTGCCTTTAATGTTCAAGGAATTATGAAAGACACAAAGTTGAATATGACATGGTATCTGCTTTGGAGAGGCTCATGGCTAAGGAAGTATATTAGTTTGCTAGGTCTGCTGTAACAAAATATCACAGACTGGGTGGCTTAAATGACCACACAGAAATTTATTTCCTCATGGTTCTGGAGGCTGAAAGTCCAAAGGTCAAGGTGCTAGCAGGGTTGGTTTCCTCTGAGGGCTCTCTTCCTGGCTTGCAGGTGGCCACCTTCTCACTGTGTCCTCAAATGGCCTTTCCTCTGCGCATACGCCTCCTGTTATCTCCTTGTATGTCCAGATTTTCTCTTCTTATAAGAGCCAGTAAGACCGAATTATGGCCTACTCTAGTGGCTTCATTTTTTTTTTTTTTTTTTGAGACGGAGTTTCACTCATGTTACCCAGGCTGGAGTGCAATGGCGCGATCTCGGCTCACCGCAACCTCCGCCTCCTGGGTTCAGGCAATTCTCCTGTAGTGGCTTCATTTTAACTTAATCACCTCTTCAAAGGCTCCATCTTCAATTGCAGTCACATCCTGAGTTTCTAGGGGTTAGGGCCTCAACATATGAATTTGTGTGTATGTGGAGAGGACACAAATGAACTTATAAAAGGAAGAAAACTATACTAAATAGTTTAATATCAATCAGCTTTGATGGGAGGCATCTGGGAAATAAATCATTCAGAACAGTAAACTTTGTAGCAGAAATCGGAGATGGAAGTTTGAGACTTTAATGGAATCTAATAATCAAGACTTCAATGGACTTTAATAATCAAGACATTCTCCTGAAGTCATTTTACAAAAATCGATATAAATTTTCAAGTATCTTATTTGGAAAGCCATCGTGTAACTGGGCCAGATGGTCGGCACGAACTATACTCATTTATAGTCTTTTAAGATAGATAAATATCCTCCATGGGTAAACAGTGTAGTAGTTTATTGGCAATAATTTTGGAATTAGGCTGTTCTGGTTTGAGCCGTGGTTCTGATAGGTCCCAGTCTCTGTCATTTATCCTCAGGCAAATGGCTTATTCTCACTAAGTTTCTTTCCTTGTCTGTAAGATAGGGGTAATAATAGTTCCTATTTCATGGGGTGGTTAGGATTCCATTAATTAACTATAGGCTTTGTACATAGTAAATGGTCAATTAATTGTAGCTCTGTTCACAGGTGGTTAGTGGCTTGAATTCAGACAGATTATTTATTAAACATAATTATTCTTCCTGCTCACCCCTGAAGCTTAACTCAGTTTGTCATGCAGTTTGTTTGTTTGTTTATTTATTTATTTGACAGAACCTCTCTCTGTTGCCCAGGCTGGAGTGCAGTGGGGCCACTGTACTCACTACAGCCTTGAATTCCTGGGCTAAAATGATCCTCCCGTCTCAGCCTCCTGAAATGCTGGAATTATAGGCATGAACCATTTTGAGTGGCCTCCAGGGCTATTTTATTAACCTTAAGAGATGCATCTGTAATAGTTCTAACTTGAGAACCTTAGATAGAGATAGTATACCATAAATTCAAAGCATTTCTAGAGATTATGATAAATTTTAGTGGTTCTCATGAAAACATTAAGGATTTCTTTCGCAATCTGAGAGAACTTCTGTTATGAGGGCACTATAGCATTAATCACTCTGTACTGTACTGTGTATATGTTTGCCTGCTTGGTTAGACCGTGAATTCCTAGAGAAAAGAAAACATGCCATGTTTATCTTTGTACTGTGGTGCAATGATGGTGTTGTGGTTCAGAGCACGGTCTTTGGAGCCAGACTTCTTAGGTTGACATCTTGGTCTATATCCAGACTTTTGGGATTCATACTTTACTTGTTTGTGTGTCCTTGGGCAAGATACTTAACCATTGGGAACTCACTCACCTGTGAAGTAGAAATAATAATGATGTCTATTCATAATGATTTCTATGAGGATTAAATGAAAAAGTATATGTAAAGTACTTAAAATAGTACTTGGTACACAGGAAGCATTCAGTAGGTTTTAATCATCATTAGTATAGCACATAGCTGTGCTTAATAGACATGTGTTAAGTGAATGAATAACACTGATTCTGAGTAGGAAGAAACTGGTGGTGCAGTGCTATCTGGCATTCTACAGCTAAGCATGCAAGCAAAATTGTGTGGTGAAGAACCACTCTCAGGGAACAGTGGCTTATGATAATAATGAGCTAGCAAAACCTGGAAGTAAGTTTCTGATAACTCTGTAGAATGTGTGCTAATGCTGATGAGTCCAACACTATGGTACACTTTTTCCAGCAAATAATGAATACTTTTTGAGGGGAAAAACCCCTGGGGAAATAAAATAGCCTCAGGAAGCTATGAAACTCTTGCTTTATTTTTGACTTGGCACAGAAAATGGGGCACATACCTTGTTCTGAACTGAAGAAAGTTTGTTGTAATTTTTATTTCATGTTTCTCTTTTGTCTTTGGTATAGCAGAGTCTTCTGGTGCCTATACAATACTCCGTCCCCCTTCTTCCTTGCCAACAGTCCAGATTTTATAGCCACCTTCCTGTTACAGATAAATCCTGATTCGTCTAAGTCCATTGTGGACTTAGACACAGCTCCCAATACACACACACGCACGCACGCACGCACACACACATGCACATGCGCATGTCTGATTTAGGAAGGAGCATAATACACAATTCTGGCCAAAGAGAAATGAGGGAAAATCTGTGATGAGGGTTTCTGGAAAAGGTTTTCTTACTCTTAAAAAGAGAGACGCAGGAGGAGGCAACCTCATTTTCTGCTGCACATTGCTACTTCAGGATGAAATGTTTGGAAGTGTGACAGCATCTTGTAAGTATGAGGGGGAGCTAGCTATCAAAATGTAAACAAATTTTCTTTTTAGAATCAATGAGATTTAATCTATCACAGAAATTTAAGCTAACGTGTGAAATGACTTTCTCTATTTTTTCTATGAAGTTTATGGTTATCTCATTGTTACATTCTAGATTTCTACACTTTCCATCCAGTGCATTCAAATATGTTGACAATTTTTAGAGTGAAAAATGTGTACTGTTGCTTACTTTAAATCTATGATTTTTGATCCTTGTTTCCAGAAATATTTTCAATCTCTTATTTTTTATAACAGTTTGTCAAAATACAATTCACATACTATGCAATTTGCCAATTTAAACTGTACAGCTCAATGGTTTTTAGTATATTCACAGAGTTAAGCATTTGTCACCACAATCAAGTTTAGAATATTTTCATCAACCCCGAAAGAAACTTTGTAACCATTAGCAGTCATTCCCCATTTATACCCAGCCCCTTTAGTCTTAGGCAGCCTCTAACTTACTTTCTGTCACTATGGATTTGCTTATTCCAGAAATTTCATTTAAATGGATTCCTCTATGATCTTTTATGACTGGCTTCTTTTACTTGGCATGTGAAATGTTCATCCATGTTGCAGCATGTATCAGTATATCATTTCTTTTCTTGCTGAATAGTATTACATTGTATGGACATGCCATATTTTATTAATCCATTTCATCAGCTGATGGACATTTGAGTTGTTTCCATTTTTTGGCCATTATGAATAATGCTGCCACTCACATACTTGTACATATTTATGTACACATTTTTGTGTGGCCATATGTTTTCAGTTCTCTTGGGTGTATACTCCGGAGTGAAATTGCTGGGTCACAAAGTAACTCTATATTTAATCTTTTGAGAAACTGCCAGATATTCTTTAAAGTGGCTGCACCATTTTGTATTTCCATCAGCAGAATATAAAGAAACCACTTATCTGCATTCTCTCCAATACTCATCATCTTTCTTTTGGATTGTAGCCACCCTAGTGGTATCTCAATGTAGCTTTGATTTGCATTTCCCTGATGGCTAATGATGTTGAGCACGTTTAATGTGCTTATTGCCCATTTGTATATTGTCTTTGGAGAACTTTCCATTCATATTTTTAAAAATTAACAAACTTTATTTTTAGAGCAGTTTATTTAGGTTTATTGAAAAAATGAGCAGAAAGTACCAAGTTCCCCCATATTCCCTTACCACTCCCCGAATCCACACACAATTTCCTCTATTGTTAACATCTTGGATTAGTCTGACACATTTGTTATAATTGATAAGCCAATGTTGATACATTATTATTACCTGAAATCCATAGTTTATGTTAGGGTTCACTCTACATTGTATATTCTGTGGGTTTTGACAAATTTATAATGACATGCAGCCACCATTATGGTATCATACAGAGTTATTTCATTGCCCAGAACATCCCCTATGTTCCACATGTTCATCCCTCCCACTTCCCCTTTCCTCCAAAACCCTGACAGCCATTAATCTTTTTACTGTCTCCATAATTTTGCCTTTTCCAGAATGTCATGAAGTTGGAACTGTATAGAATATAGCCTTTTCAAATTGGCTTCTTTCACTTGAATATGGACTTATGGTTCCTCATTGTCTTTTTATGACTTGATAGTTCATCTCTCTTTATTGTTGAATAATAATTTATTATATGGATGTACCACAGTTTATTTATCCCTTCATCTATTGGATGACATTTTGGTTGCTTTTGAGTTTTGACAATTATGAGTAAGTGGCTCTAAACATTTGTCAGCATGTTTTTTTGTATAGATACGTTTTCAATTCATTTGGGTAAGTGAATGCAATTACTGGATTATATGGTAAGAGTGTGTTTAGTTTTGGGAAAAACTGCCAAACTATCTTCCAGAGTGACAGTACTATTTTACATTCTCACCAGCAATGAATGAGAGTTCTTTTTGTTCCTTTTGTCCATTTTTAAATTGGGTTATTTGTCTTTTTATTATTGACTCGCAAGAGTTCTTTATATAGTCTAGATATAAGTCCTCATCAGGTGTATGATTTGCAAAATTTCTCCCCATCCTGTGGGTTGTCTTTATTTTCTTGTTGGTGTCCTTTGAAACATAAATTAAAATTTTGATAAAGTCCAGTTTATCTTCTTATTCTTTTGTTACTAGTTCTCTTAGTGTCTTGTCTAAAAAGCCTTTGCCTAGCCCAAGGTCATGATTCATTCGTACGTATTCTTCAAAGAGTTTTATAGTTTTAGCTCTTTTATCCATTTAAAATTAACTTTTATATGTGATATGAGTTTGGCTTCCATCTACACTTTTTTGCATAGGGATAAACCTGCCGTCCCAGCACCATTTGTTGGAAAGAGTACTCTCTCCCCCATTGAGTTGGCACTCTTGTTGAAATTAATTGGCCATAAAAATGAAGGCTTATTTTTGGGCTCTCAATTCTGTTTTATTGATCTGCATTTGTATCCTCATGCCAGTACTGCGCTGTCTTGATTACTGTAACTGTGAAGGAAAGTTTGAAAACAGGAAGTGTGAGTCCTCCAGCTTTGTTGTTTTCTTTGAGATTGTTTTGTCCATTCTGGGTCCCTTGTCTTTTTCTTTTCTTTTCCTTTCTTTTCTTTTCTTTCTTTTCTTTTCTTCTCTCTCTCTCTCTCTTCCTTCCTTCCTTCCTTCCTTTCATTTTTCAGACTGAGTCTTCCTCTGCAATGCTGCTCACTGCAACCTCTGCCTTATGGGTTCAAGCGATTCTCCTGCCTCAGCCCTCTGAGTAGCTGGGATTACAGGCATGCACCAGCATGCCTAGCTAATTTTTGTATTTTTAGTAGAGATGGGGTTTCACCATGTTGGCCAGGCTGGTCTACGAACTCCTGACCTAAGGTGATCTGCCCACTTTGGCCTCCCAACTGCTCTGGGATTACAGGCATGAGTCACCACACCTGGCCAATGGAATTGTTTTCTTAATTTCATTTTGAATTGTTTATTGCTAGTATGGAGAAATACAGTTGATTTGTGTATATTGATCTTATATGCTACAACCATGTTGAACTGATTTATTATTTCTAATGGTTTTAGTAGATTCATTATGTTTTTCTACACATGAGACAATATCCTCTGCAAATGGAGGTAATTTTACTTTTTTCTTTTCAATCTAGATTATTTTTATTTCATTTTCTTGCCTACTTGACCTGGCTAGAACCCCCAGTACAACGTTAAATGGAAGCGGCAAGGGTGAAATTTTTTTTTTTTTTTTTTTTGAGGCGAGCTCTACCTCTGTCTCCTAGGCTGCAGTGCAGTGGCATGATCTCGGTTCACTAGAGCCTTGACCACCAGGGTTCAAGCAATCCTCCCACCTCCGCCTCCCGAGTAGCTGGGACCACAGGCGTGCACCACCATGCCAGGCTAAATTTTGTATTTTTGTAAAGACAGAGTTTTGTCATGTTGCTCAGTCTGGTCTTGAACTCCTGGGCTCACGTGATTTTCTTGGCTCGGCCTCCCGAAGTGCTGGGATTACAAGCATGCGCCACCGCACCCAGCCTGAGAGTGGACATTTTTGTCTTGCTACTGATCTTAGAGAAATCGTTTTAGGTCTTTTACTATTAAGTGTGGTGCTAGCTATGTTTTTTTTTTTTTTTTTTTTTTTTTTTTTTTTTTTTTAGATGCCCTTTATCAGGGGTGTCTGAGGAGAGGAGAGGCAGCAACAAGCAATGGAAAAATAGATGTTGGTGGGTATCTCACAGAAGGTTCTGTGCCCTACCTTTTGGACAAAGCCCCAAGGACAGGTCAAAACCTGTGACTGTCCAAGACATTCAAAAACAGAGCCAGATTGTGCCATGCTCCATATAGTAAAATTAGAGTTCAAAATAGAAACTGGGCTGGTTGCAGTGTCTCACACCTGTAATCCTAGCACTTTAGGAGGCCAATGTTGGAGGACTCCTTGAGCCTAGGAGTTTAAGACCAGCCTGGGCAACACAGAGAGACCCCATCTGTACAAAAATAAAAATTTTAAAAAAATCCATGCACCTGTGGTCCCAGCTATTTGGGAGGCTGAGGTGGGAGGATTGCCTGAGCCCAGGAGGTCCAGGCTGCAGTGAGCTGTATTCACACCACTGCACTCCAGCCTGGGTGACAGAACAAGACCCTGTCTCAAAAAACAAACAATAATTTTTAAAAAATGAATTTGAGTTGTAGGAAAATAAGGTTACATGTTTTTTACTCATACAAATTATAAGCTGAAACTCGTAATCACTGTGTTATTAATCACTGAATAACTTTTACATCAGCTTTTTTTCACTCGTAAGTAGTAATGGGTATGCATAATAACAATTTCCAGTAACATAATCTTTTTGGATGCCTGTCCGGCTCAATATGAGTCAATTCAATTTCTTAGTGAATAAATTTTTTAAATGCTAAAACATTTTTTGGAATTAGCATTGATTTTTTAAAGAGAATCTCCTGTGGCTATAGGAGGGTATCTTTAATTTATTTGGAGTAAAAGAATAATACATTTATAGAAAAGACAATCACATTTTACATAGAAATCAATGCCATTTTGCCATGTAAAGGCTATTGGGAAGCTGGCTGAAGATTTGAATCTTGAAGCATTCCCTTTTATACATTCAAATGAAACACTTATTCATTAGTATAAAACACAGGTATACTTTCTTATTTTGTAGGACTCTTTCAGAAGCAGGATTTCATGCAAATTGTGGACATACATTATGATTTTCCTAATTACCACCCTACATTATAATTGAAAAAAACCATCTAAATTCTTGAATTTGGCCCCGGAATTCAAAACAAAAAATACTTATAATATTACTTTTTTCTGCATTTTCAAAAATTTACCCATTTTGAGAAGCCTACATTATCATATTTATTTAAGTGCTTACTTTACTTCTTTTTCCTCTTGAAAACTTAGAAAAGCATTGATATTATGTATTGTTTTTTACTTTAAAACCAGTGGTTCTTAATCCTGGATATGCAATAGAATCGAATGGGTTGCTTTTATTTATTTGTTTATTTATTTATATTGTGTGTGTTTGTTTTTTAGAGACAGGGTCTTGCTCTACCAGCCAGTCTGGAGTGCAGTGATGCAATCATAGCTCACTGCAACCTCAAATTCCTGAACTCAAGTGATCCTCCTGTCTCAGCCTCCTGAGTAGCTGGGACTACAGGCATGTGCCACCACTGGGTTGCTTTTAAAAAATAACAACACATGGGCCTTAGGCACCCCAGGGGTGAGAGTTTGTCACTGGTCTCCTTTAAAAGCTCCCTATTAATTTTAGCATACAGCCTGGGTTGAGACTATTGTTTAAATGATCACCAGAAATGGTGAATTTTATGATACGTAAATTATACCTAAATAAAATTGTATTAAAACAATAATCAGCAACAGGTATCTAAAGCCTCACCGACATAAAGTGTCTCACCCATATGACTATCAGGTGCCAACAGGACCAGTTTCCCCAGGATCGAGAAGTTTCCCCACACGAGGGACTTGCAGTGCTATAGCATTGGGAAAATCCTGGGCAAACTGGGAGAGGTGGTCACCCTATAATATGAAAGAGATGGCTTTTCTAGATAGAAGAGAACATTTTTCCCTTATTGGTGAAGGTTATTTGAGGAGAAACAGCCATAGTTCTAGCTTCTTGCTCTTCTCAAAGACACTCATTGTTGCTATTTCTTTACCACCTACTCACTCATGATCACCTCGTCCTTTGACTTCAAACTCCACCACCTCATTGAGATTATCCTCTTGGAGATGACCAATACTTTGTAATCACCAAATCTAGCGACTCACCAGTGTCTTCTGCTGATCTGTCCACCCCTTTCTCCTTGTTTTCTGTGGCACAGTATGACAGTGTTTTTTCTATTCTCCTTGAACCATTGCCATCGCCTTTGTTAGCTCCATTTCTTCTTGTTGTCTAGGTATAGGCATTTTTCATGGTTCTGTTCCTGGCTCTCTTTTCTTACCTATATATCCTTATGATTTCATCTGATTCCTTTCTGCATAGATTCCTATTGTCAGTGCTGTTATCATGACCAGGACAGCCTTTCCCTCTCAGTATCTATGGCCCTAATGGGGTAACAGAAGAAAGACAAACACCTGCTTGCAAAATCTTAGAAAACTTTATTGCCTTCACAATGAGTCCTGACATTATAGGGGGCAGAATATAATGTGACACATCAAGACAAAATCGTAGGAATTAACTTTTACAAAGTTTCATATTTCCTGTCTCAATAAATTGCAAACCCCATGAAAAATTCTGTGTTGTCTCCTTAGCATTTTAGTACCACTGCCTGGTACATAGTAGGTGTTAAAAAATAATGAGGTCGGGCATGGTGGTTCATGCCTGTAATCCCAGCACTTTGGGAAGCTGAGGTGGGTGAATCACCTGAGGTCAGGAGTTTGAGACCAGCCTGACCAACATGGAGGAACCCCGTCTCTACTAAAAAAATACAAAATTAGCCTGGTGTGGTGGCACATGCCTGCAGTCCCAGTACTTGAGAGGCTGAGGCAGGAGAATTGCTTGAACCCGGGAGATGGAGGTTGCAGTGAGCCGAGAGCATGCCAATGCACTCCGGCCTGGGCAACAAGAGTGAAATTTCATCTCAAAAAAAAAAAAAAAAAAAAGAAAAATCAATAAATAATGAGCTGTACATCTTCAATAGCAACACATTTTCGGTTGTGTCTCAGTTCTGCCTTTCTTACACCATTCTGCGTCACATAAAATAGTAGAGGGAGATGGGAAAGGCCTGATTGCAATGAAGGGGTTTGGCCTGAGTGTTCTTTTAAGTTCTTTTGGTATTTTTGTGACATATAGCATTTACCCAGGAGCTTTGGAAAAGTTTCTGGTTGGATCTAGATACTTTAAAGGTAAAGCCATTCCCTTCCCAAGTTCCATTAAACCTCAAGTTTCCATAAATCATAACAACACTGTATAACTATATGCCAGTTCCAAAATCACTACACAATATTTTAAGTGAAAAGGAAAGTAGGCAAATGGTCTGTAAGGAGCTAGAAGAAAGGGAGTCAAAGGGGAAGACTCAGACGTCATGTCTCTTCTTCTGTTTAGAAAGATAGCAGACAGATCATCAGCAGACGCTTTACTGTACCTTGGCAGATGTCTTTCTATGGGGCTAATGAGTGTGTGAGGCTAAGATAGCCCATGGAGACTGTGCACCTAATTCTAGTTCTGATTTTGTGATCAGCAAGCAGGAGTCAGATTATGTTGCAGCAACCAATGTAGACTTTTCTACAGGTATGAGCTATTCAGTTGAGTTGACGGTTATGTTTCTCATTTTAAAGTTTTGACTTAGCATTAGTCTGTAGTTGTAGCATACGTTAGTTGTCCCAAGCCCAGTCATCTCTGGATGCACTGACAAAATGGAATTTTTCTTTTGACCTGCAAAACTGGAAGAATGTAGTGGCTACATCAAGGAGATAACGCTCTGTGAAACAGTAAGCTGACCCCGGAGGCAACATGTCTGGCTCTCCTTTTCTACCTCTGAAATTCCTATTCAATATCTCTAGCTCTAACTTCTCTTGAGTTCCAGTCATTTGGGCATCTCCACCTTCATATCCTAGGCCCATGTCAAACTCATTTTTTTTTTTTTTTTTTTTTTTGAAGGTCTCACTCGGTCACCCAGGCTGGAGTACAGTGGTGCAATCATGGTTCATTGCAGTCTGCACCTCCGAGGTTCAACTGGTACTTCCATCTCAGCTTCCTGAGTAGCTGGGACCATATTTTTATTTTTTGTATGGAAGGGGTCTCCCTATGTTGCCCACTCTGGTCTCACATTGAGACCAGCCATCCTCCTGAGCTCAAGTGATCCTCCCACCTCAACCTCCCAAAGTGGTGGGATTACAGGTGTAAGCCACCTCACCTGGCCTCAGACTCATTTCTAAATGCAAATTACTAACCTCAAACTTCCAATCCTGTATCATCCCTGCTTTGGATTTTTTCAGAGGACCTCTAGCTTGCATAGTGCTTACTTGTTTTATCCATTGTTTGTTTCCCTCCACCACAATGTAAGTTCCATGAGACAGGAGTTTGTGTATGTTTTGTTCATTGCTGTATTCCCACTACCAACAATAGTGCCTAGCATGCAGTGGGTATTCGATGGATATGTGTTGGGTGAATGGAATCCTTTCAGTCTTGTTTTCAAGTATCTTTCTGGTTAATGTCATCCTTTCCCTTTTTATTGACACCATTACATTAGACTATGAAATAGAATCTACCAAGTCTTATATAATCTAGGTTTTTGTTACTTTAATCCTGTGTGTTACTGCCAGATCAATCCTACTTGGAACTTATCTCTCATTATGTCATTCCCTTACTTATAGCTCAATACTGTTTTAACATAGGATCTTTAGCGGGGCATTTGGAGCCACCACCCTATGACCCCAATCTGTCACTTCAATTCTCTTTCCTGTGAGTCCTTTACAGATGCCTTATAGTACAGCCAAATTGGGCTGCTTGGTCTTTGAATATTTCTTGAACTTTCCTGTCTCTGTGCTGTCTTATTCTTTGCTAACAGAATCCCAGTTTCATCCAGGCAACAATGCATTCAGACCCACAGGACAGATACATCATGATAACACCAATCATGGTAATCCTGTTCCTGTTTGCCAGATGCAGCATTTACTTTTCCAGCTTACCTTGTAACTAAGGGTGGCTATGTAATACATTTCTTCTGGTCAGTACAATAAAAGAAGTATTCTGGGGGTAGGAGAGGCTTCAGGGAATGGTTTTATTTTTCAATATAAGCTACAAGCATGGGAAGAGCTTATGGTGTTACCTCTTTTCTCTTGTTTGGATTTGACTGTGAAAGAGCATATTGTTACCTTAAAATTGTAATAGTCATCTTACTGTCAAGTGGGGTCAAGACTAAGAACAAAATGCCAAAATATTGAGAATGTCAGAGTTGATTGAGTCAATACATGAAACTGGACACGATTCCTCCAGACTTCATGTTATCTGAGATAATGGAATATCTTTATTATTTTAGTCATTTTTGTTTGGGTATTTTGTCAGGGGCAGGCAAATGACTTCTGATTGGAGCATAGTCCTTTGAAAAGATTTTCTCTTTATTTCCCCTGTCTCTTTCTGGAACTTCTATTAGTTGGAGCCTCTGGATTAATTTCTTTACTTTTCTCCTCCTTCCTTTTCCTCTGTTCCCTTTATCACCGTTCTAATTTCCTTAAAGGTCCTCAATTTTAGCCCCAACCATTCTACTAAATTATTGATTTAAGTCATCAGATTTTTAATTTACAAGGTCTCTTCTTCCCTGATTGTTCTTAAGAAATGTATCTTGTCTCATAAATGTAAATTTTTTTTTAAAATTAGAGGCTAGTGATTATTGTTTTGAAAAGTTTTCTCCTGCTACCTGTATTCTTTGAGACGGAGTTTTGCTCTTTTTACCCAGGCTGGAGTGCAATGGCGCGATCTCAGCTCACTGCAACCTCCACCTCCTGGGGTCAGGCAATTCTCCGGCCTCAGCCTCCTGAGTAGCTGGGATTACAGGCACGCACCACCATGCCCAGCTAATTTTTTGTATTTTTATTAGAGATGGGGTTTCACCATGTTGACCAGGATGGTCTCGATCTCTTGACCTCTTGATCCACCTGCCTTGGCTTCCCAAAGTGCTGGGATTACAGGCGTGAGCCACCGCGCCTGGCCCTTCCACTTACTGTCTTTAGAGTAAAGGTATTCCTCAATTGTTGGGTGACACTAGGCTGTCCTTTTTCTTTCTTTTTTATGTATATATATATATATATAATTGCACTTCAAGTTCTGGGGTACATGTGTGGGACATGCAGGATTGTTGCCAAGGTACATACATGTCAACGTGGTTTGCTGCCTCCATCTGCCTGTCACCTGTATCTGGCATTTCTCCCCATGTTATCCCTCCCCAAACTCCCTACCCCCCACTGTCCCTCCCCTATTCCACCCCAACAGGCCCCAGTGTATGATGCTCCCCTCACTGTGTCCATGTGTTCTCATTGTTCAACACCTGCCTATGAGTGAGAACATGTGGTGTTTGATTTTTTGTTCTTATATCAGTTTGCTGAGAATGATGGTTTCCAGGTTCATCCATGTCCCTAAAGGACATGAACTCATCATTTTTTACAGCTGAATAGTATTCCATGGAGTATATGTGCCACATTTTCCTTGTCCAGTCTATCATCGATGGGCATTTGGGTTGGTTCGGTCTTTGCTATTGTAAACAGTACCACAGTGAACATATGTGTGCATGTTTCTTTTTTTTTTTTTTCTTTTTGAGATGGAGTTTCGCTCTTGTTACCCAGGCTGGAGTGCAATGGTGTGATCTCGGCTCACCGCAACCTCCGCCTCCTGGGTTCAGGCAATTCTCCTGCCTCAGCCTCCTGAGTATCTGGGATTACAGGCACGCGCCACCACGCCCAGCTAATTTTTTGTATTTTTAGTAGAGACGGGGTTTCACCATGTTGACCAGGATGGTCTCGATCTCTTGACCTCGTGATCCACCCACCTCGGCCTCCCAAAGTGCTGGGATTACAGGCGTGAGCCACCGCCCCTGGCCGCATGTTTCTTTATAATAGAACAATTTATAATCCTTTGGATATATACCCAGTAATGGGATTGCTGTGTCAAATGGAATTTCTATTTCTAGGTCCTTGAGGAATCATCACACTGTCTTCCACAATGGTTGAACTAATTTACACTCCCACCAACAGTGTAAAGTGTTCCTATTTCTCCACATCCTCTCCAGCATCTGTTGTCTCCAGATTTTTTAATGATTGCCATTCTAACTGGAATGAGATGGTATCTCAGTGTGGTTTTGATTTGCATTTCTCTAATGACCAGTGATGATGACCATTTTTTTGTATGTTTGTTGGCCTCATATATGTCTTCTTTTGAAAAGTGTCTGTTCGTATCCTTTGCCCATTTAAATGGGTTTGTTTATTTTATTTTATTTTTTCTTGTAAATCTGTTTTGGTTCTTTGTAGATTTTGGATATAAGTCCTTTGTCAGATGAGTAGATTGCAAAAATTTTTTCCAATTCTGTTGGTTGCTGGTTCACTCTAATGACTGTTACTTTTGCTGTGCAGAAGTTTGGAGTTTAATTAGATTCCATTTGTCTATTTTGGCTTTTGTTGCCAATGCTTTTAGTGTTTTAGTCATGAAGCCCTTGCCTATGCCTATGTCCTGAATGGTTTTGCCTAAGTTTTCTTCTAGGGTTTTTATGGTGTTGGGTCTTATGTTTAAGTCTTTAATCCATCTGGAGTTTTTTTTAGTGTAAGGTGTCAGGAAGGGGTCCAGTTTCTGCTTTCTGCACATGGCTAGCCACTTTTCCCAACACCATTTATGAAACAGGGAATCCTTTCCCCATTGCTTGTTTTTTGTCAGGTTTGTCAAAGATCAGATGGCTGTTAGATGTGTGGCGTTGCCTCTGAGGCCTCTGTTCTGTTCCATTGGTCTCTATCTCTGTTTTGGTACCAGTACCATGCTGTTTTGATTACTTTAGCCTTGTAGTATTCTTTGAAGTCAGGTAGTGTTATGCCTCCAGCTTTATTCTTTTTGCTTAGAATTGACTTGGCTATGTGGGCTCTCTTTTGGTTCCATATGAAGTTTAAGGTGGTTTTTTCCAGTTCTGTGAAGAAGTTCATTGGTAGCTTTATGGAGATAGCATTGAATCTATAAATTACTTTGGGCAGTATGGCCATTTTCACGATATTGATTCTTCCTAACCACGAGCCTGGAATGTTTCTCCATCTGTCTGTGTCCTGTCTTATTTTGTTGAGCTGTGGTTTGTAGTTCTCCTTGAAGAGGTCCTTTACATCCTTTGTTAGTTATATTAATAGGTATTTTATTCTCTTTGTAGCAACTGTGAATGGCAGTTCATTCTTGATTTGGCTCTCTATTAGTCTGTTATTCGTGTATAGGAGTGCTTGTGACTTCTGCACATTGATTTTGTATCCTGAGACTTTGCTGAAATTACTTATCAGTTTCAGGAGATTTTGGGTTGAGACGATAGGGTCTTCTACATATACAATCATGTCATCTGCAAATAGAGACAATTTGATTTCCTCCTTTCCTAATTGAATACGCTTTATTTCTTTCTTGCCTGATTGCTCTGGCTAGAACTTACAATACTATATTGAATAGGAGTGGTGAGAGAGGGCATCCTTGTCCAGTGCCAGATTTCAAAGGGAATGCTTCCAGTTTTTGCCCATTCAGTATGATACTGGCTATGGGTTTGTCATAAATAGCTTTTATTATTTTGAGATATGTTTTGTCGATACCTAGCTTATTGAGAGTTTTTGGCATAAAGGGTGTTGAATTTTGTCAAAGGCCCTCTCTGCATCTATTGAGATCATCATGTGGTTTTTGTCTTTGGTTCCTTTTATGTGATGAATTATGTTTATAGACTTGCGTTATGTTGAACCAGACTTGCATTTCTGTGATGAAAGCCTACTTGATCGTGATGGATAAGTTTTTTGATGTGCTGTTGCAATCAGTTTGCCAGTATTTTATTGAAGATTTTTTGCATCTGTGTTCATCATGGATATTGGCCTGAAGTTTTCTTTTCTTGTTGAGTCTTTGCTGGGTTTTGGTATCAGGATGATGTTGGTCTCATAAAATGATTTGGAAAGGATTCCCTCTTTCTGGATTGTTTGGAATAGTTTCACAAGGAATGGTACCAGCTCCTCCTTGTATGTCTGGTAGAATTTGGCTGTGAACCCATCTGGATCAGGGGTTTTTTTGGTTGGTAGGCTATTAATTGCTGCCTCAATTTCAGCCCTTGTTACTGGTCTGTTCAGGGTTTTGACTTCTTCCTGGTTTAGGCTTGGGAGGAGGCAAGTGTCCAGGAATTTATCCATTTCTTCCAGGTTTGCTTGTTTATGTGCATAGAGTTGTTTGTAGTAATCTCTGATGGTAGTTTGTATTCCTGGGGAATCGGTGGTGATATCGCCTTTATCATTTTTTATTGCATCTATTTGATTCTTTTCTCTTTTTTATTAATCTGGCTAGTGGTCTATTTTGTTGATCTTTTCAAAAAACCAGCTCCTGGATTTATTGATTTTTTGAAGGATTTTTTTGTGTGTGTGTCTCTATCTCCTTCAGTTCTGCTCTGATCTTAGTTATTTCTTGTCCTCTGCTAGCTTTTGAATTTTTTTTATCTTGCTCCTCTAGATCTTTCAATTTTGATGATAGGGTGTCAATTTTAGATTTTTCCTTGCTTCTCATGTGGGCATTTATTGCTATAAATTTCCCTCTAGACACTGCTTTAAATGTGTTGCAGAGATTCTGGTACACTGTGTCTTCATTCTCATTGGTTTTGAACAACATCTCTATTTTTGCCTTCATTTTATTGTTTATCCAGTAAACATTCAAGAGCCAATTGTTTCCTTGAAGTTGTGCGATTCTGAGTTAGTTTCTTAGCCCTGAGGTCTAATTTGATTGCACTGTGGTCGGAGAGACTGTTCGTTATGATTTCCATTCTTTTGCATTTGCTGAGGAGTGATTTACTTCCAATTATGTGGTCAATTTTAGAATAGGTGCTGTGTGGTTCTGAGAAGAATGTATATTTTGTGGATTTGGGGTGGAGAGTTCTGTAGATGTCTATTAGGTTTGCTTGGTCCAGATCTGCGTTCAAATTCTGGATATACTTGTTAACTTTTTGTCTCGTTGATCTAATATTGACAATGGAGTGTTAAAGTCTCGCACTATTATTGTATGGGAGCCTAAGTCTCTTTGTAGGTCATTAAGAACTTGCTTTATGTATCTGTGTGCTCCTGTATTGGGTGCATATATATTTAGGATCATTAGCTCTTCTTGTTGCATTGATCCTTTTACCATTATGTAATGCTCTTCTTTGTCTCTTTGATCTTTGTTGGTTTAAAGTCTATTTTATCAGAGAATAGGATTGCAACTCCTGCTTTTTTTTTGTTTTTCCTCTCCATTTGCTTGGTAAATTTTCCTCCATCCCTTTATTTGAAGCCTATGTGTGTCCTTGCATGTGAGATGGGTTTCCTGGATACAGCACACTGATAGATTTTGACTTTTTATCCAATTTGCCAGTCTGTGTCTTTTGATTGGAGCATTTAGCCCATTCACATTTAAGGTTAATATTGTTATGTGTGAATTTGATACTGCCATTTTGGTGCTAGCTGGTTGTTGAGCCTGTTAGTTGACACAGTTTCTTCATTGTGTCGATGCTCTTTACCATTTGGTATATTTTTGGGGTGGCTGGCATTGGTTGTTTTTTTCTATGTTTAGTACTTCTTTCAGAAGCTCTTATAATGCGGGCCTGGTGGTGATGAAATCTCCCAGCAATTGCTTGTTTGTGAAGGATTTTATTTCTCCTTCACTTATGAAACTTAGTTTGGCTGGATATGAAATCCTAGGTTGAAAGTTCTTTTCTTTAAGGATGTCCAATATTGGCCCCCACTTTCTTCTGGCTTGTAGGGTTTTTGCTGAGAGATCTGCTGTGAGTCTGATGGGCTTCCCTTGTGGGTAACCTGACCTTTCTCTCTGGCTGCCCTTAGCATTTTTTCCTTCATTTCAATCCTGGTGAATCTGATGATTATGTGCCTTGGGGTTGCTCTTCTTGAGGAATTTCTTGGTGCTGTTGTCTGTATTTCCTGGACTTGAATGTTGGCCTGCCTTGCTAGATTGGGGGAGTTTTCCTAGCTAATATCCTGAAGAGTGTTTTCCAGCTTGGATTCATTCTCTCTATCACATTCAGGTACACTTATCAAATGTAGATTAGGTCTTTTCACATAATCCCATATTTCTTGGAGGCTTTGTTCATTTCTTTTCACTCTCTTTTTCTCTAATCTTGCCTTCTTGTTTTATTTCATTGAGTTGATCTTCAATCTCTGATATCCTTTCTCCTGCTTGGTCAATTCAGCTATTGAAACTTGTGTATGCTTCACGAAGTTCTCATGTTGTGTTTTTCAGTTCCATTAGGTCATTTGTATTCTTCTCTAAGCTGTTTCTTCTCATTAGCATTTCGTCAAACCTTTTTTCAAGGTTCTTAGTTTCTTTGCATTGGGTTAGAACATGTTCTTTTAGCTCAGAGAAGTTTGTTATTACCCACCTTCTGAAGCCTGTTTCTGTCAATTCATCAGACTCATTTTCCATCCAGCTTTGTTCCCTTGCTGGTGAGGAGTTGTGATCCCTTGGAGGAGGAGAGGTGTTCTGATTTTGGGTGTTTTCATCCTTTTTGTGCTGGTTTCTTCCCATTTTGTGTATTATCTAGCTGTGGTCTTTGTAGTTGGTGACTTTCAGATGGGGTCTCTGAGGGACATCCTTTTTGTTGATGATGAATTTACTTCTGTCTGTTTTTTAGTTTTCCTTCTAACAGTCAGTCCCCTCTGCTGTAGGACTGCTGGAGGTCCACTTCAGACCCTGCTTGCCTGGGGGATCACCTGAAGTAGCTGCAGAACAGTAAGCGTTTCTTACAGTTTCTTCTTCTGTTATCTTCGTCCCAGAAGGATACCCACCAGATGTGAGCCTTAGCTCTCCTTTATGAGGTGTCTCTTTGGATATATGGGGTTCGGGGAGCTGCTTGAGGAGACAGTCTGTCCCTTATGGGAGCTCAAGTGTTGTGCTGGGAGCTCTGTTGTTCCATTCAGAGCTGCTGGGCAGGTACGTTTAAGTCTGCTGCAGTGGAACTCATAACCTCCTTTTTTCTCCAAGTGCTCTGTCCTGGGAAAGTGGAGTTTTATTTATAAGTTCCTGATGAGCTGGTGCCTTTTTTTTAGAGATGCTCTGCCCAGGAGGGAGGTAGCCTAGTCACAGTCTGCTGGCAGAGGCATTGCTGAAATGCTGTGGGCTCTGTCCAGCTGCCATGTGAACTTCCTTGCAGTTTTGTTTACAGAGGTATAGTTAGAACTGACTCAGTAATGGCAGTCTGCGTCAGCAATGGTGGACTGCCTTGGTAATGGCGGACAGCCTTGGTATTGGCGGACTGCCTAGATAATGGTAGAGTGCCTCGGTAGTGGTGGACTGCCTCAGTAATGGCAGATGCCCTTCCCCCCACAAAGCTGGACCATCCTGGGTCCAGCTGCCCTTGCTGTGAAACTCTCAATCCAGAGCATTTCAGATTGCTGGTCTTTGTGTGGGTGGGGCCTGCTGAGCCAGATCACCTGGCTCCCTGTTTCAGCCCCCTTTTTTTCAGTTGAACGGGCAGCTCTGTCTCCCATGCTTTCCAGGTGCCTGTTGAAATGGCCACCCAGATTTGTGTGAATTTTTGTGTGGAGATCCGCTGCACCAGCTGAAACAGCGAAGCTGAAACTCGTGGGGGTTTTCAGCCCGGGAATCTCCTGGTTGGTCAGTGGGCATTAAAAACTCGTTTGGAAAGGCACTGATCACTCAACCTCTGTGTTGTTCTCACTGGGAACTGCACTCCAGAGGTGTTCCTATTCGGCTATCTTGGATCCAAATCCCAGCTGTCTTTTTACATTTGCAAAAGGGTCTTAAAAGTTGATTGGGAGCTTTATGTACATGGATGGACTTCCTTATATGTGATCAGGCAGCAAGCAAGCTTTTTTTTTTTTTGAGACCCCAAAATAGTAGTTCTTATAGATATTTTCTTTTAGGGTATTAAATTTCTCCAAAGAAAATCATCAAAGGAGTATACAGATTTGTGCAAATATTCCAGGAGTAGGGTGGGTCAAAATGTTCATGGGCCCTACAATTTACTACCTAGGCTTTCACTTAATCCTTCTCAGTCATGTACTGCTAAATATTAACAACTACGTATGTGAAAGAGGAAAAAAGACCTAATTTGCAGCCTTTGCCAGTATCTGTGGTGTGGTTATTCTCAACATGGCAGATTTCAGCCTACCAACATGATGTCACTTAATGTGGAGTTGGGAAGATACACATAGTAGCTTGCCATCATCACATAGTATTTCTACCACATAGACACAATAGGTGTAAATAACCTTGAGGAAATATATAGTAAAATATAGTAAAAACAATTAGGCAGTTATAAGCTTTGAATATTGATTATATCTGTTTTTAATACAATTTATTTAGTTGTAAGTTTGTATAATTTAAATTTTTAAATGGTACTATTTAACAGTGCAAAATTCCTGGCTTGAAAAATTCCTGAAAATTTAGCAATCAGTTCTTATAAGCTGGTACAAACTAGTTCCAGAGCCTCACTGCTGTTTCCAGTCCTAGGCCTAACCCTCACCATTTATTGTATCTGATCTTCCTGATTCTGGAACCTCTATTCCTTATTTTCTCCTCAGAATATAGTTCTGGTAGCCTGCAAGGTGGGGTGGTGAAAGATAAAGAGTTATGGTTTAAATGTATGTGTTATGACTGAGTAAACCTAGGAATCTACAGCTTATTGTACAGGCTTTTAACAAATCCCTACATTTTCAGCCACCTACCTAAACACTTACTTATCACAGTGTCTAGCACCACAGAGTCCTTAGCCTTCTTTGTCTCTGCCAGTAAAAGAAGTTTCTCTGCAGACACTGAAGAGCAGTGCCTCTGCCTTCCTGGGTCAGGTGCTGCTCTTCTACCTGCTTCCTCTCTTTTAAGATGTTGACATCATCTGTTGGTTATTATTTTTTCTCCCATTCTCTTTGTTCTATTGGGTTTATACCTTTTATATTTCCTTTCTACATTTAGGTGGCAGCAGATAATTAAGCATATTCAATAAGGTTTAAGTGGAAGAACAGCTCAGTAAGTATTGCATTTAAAATTTGTTGAATTGACTTAAGATTCCTGGAGTTGTTGTAGCAACAATGAAACTCTATCAATTAGCAGGAACTCACTAACTACTGATTTATTCAGTGTATTACTTTATTCTAGGCTATTAGATCCCACTTTGATTTTTCCTCTATTCTTTCTTTAAAATGAACTTTTAGTTTTACAATAGTTTTATAGAAAAGTCACAAAGATTGTACAGAATGTTCTCATATACTCTCACCCAATTTTTCCTATTATAAATATCTTACCTTACATTTGTATGTTACATTTGTCACAATTAATGAACCAACACTGATACCTTATTATTGATTAAAGTCCATACTTTATTCCGGTCTCCATGTTTTTTACATAATGTCCTTTTTCTGCTCCAGGATCCTCTTCAGGATACCACATTATATTTCATCAGTGTATCTCCTTAGGCAAGTCTTGGCTGTGACAGTTTTCAGACTTTCCTTGTTTTTGATGACTTTGACAATTTTGGAGAGTACTGATTAGCTATATTACAGAATGTCTGTCAACTTTGATTTGTTTCTCTCATTATTAGACTGAAGTTATGGGTTTTTGGGAGGAGGACTACAGAGGTTAAATGTCATTTTTGATATTATATCATATTAAGGGTCTGCAATACTTAATGCAATTCTGATGCTAACCACTTGGAATAAATAGCACAGACTCCAAGTTAAGGTCACAATCCCCAGCAAGCCTGCTCTGACTTCAGATGCGTGTCATACATTGGGAGGTTCCCAGGCCACCCACACTTCTGCCCAACTAACTACACATTCAGGGGTTCTCATAAGCCTTTCAGCTTTGATAATTCCCTAGAATGACTCACGAAATTCAGGGAAGATCTATACTTATGATTACAACTTTATTATAAAGCATACAAATCAGGGCCAGACAACTGAAGAAACACATAGGAAGAGGCCAGGGAGAGCTTCAAACATAAACTTCTGTGTCCTCTCCACATGGAGTCAGGATGTGTCATGCTCCTGGCACATGAATGTGTTCACAACCGGAAAGCTTTTCTGAGCTGTGGTGTCCAGAGTTTTGAATTAGGATTTCATTACACAGGCATGATTGATTGAATTATTGGCCAGTGTTTGAACTCAGATTCTAGGACCCCACCCCTTCAGAGAGTTGGTTGGGCTGAGTTGATAACACCTGGCTCAAAATCTCCAACTCTCTAATCACATGGTTGGTCTTTCTGACATGCCAGCCCCCATCCTGAAGTATCTTACTAGCATAAACTCTAGGATCTGAGGGACTCATGAATAAGTCACTCTTATAACTTTGGAAATTCCAAGGATTTGGCTTCTTCCTCCCAGGAACCAGGGATGAATGAAGGCCAGTCAAATTCTTTACTATACAGCATACTATCAACTTGACTTACCATTGATGATGGTGACCTGATCACCAGGCTGAGGCAGTGTTTGTCAGGTTTCTCCACTGTCAAGTTACTCTCTACCCTCACCTTTTCCAGACTCTACTCTTTGGAAGGAAGTCACTAGGTGCACTTGAGATGTAAAAGTTATACTCAACCTCTTTCAAGGGTAAAGATCTACATTAAATTAATTGGAGTAGTTTGATAAGAGAGATCTTTATCTTCCTCTTATTTATCTATTATTTTATATGAGTATGGATTCATGAATATTTTATGCTTTGGGTTATAATCTAATAGAGCTTTATTTTACTACTCACATTGTTCTAGCCTTGGTTGTTGGAAACTCTTTCAGTGGCATCTTGTGTTGCTTTGACATCCTCCCATCACTGTGAATTGTTTTGTTTTTGTTGGTTTTTAGCGCTTTTTTTCTTGTACTATAAGATGCTCTAAGCTCATCTTCTATTTCCTTCCCCAGTCCTAGAGCCAGCCATTTCTCCAGAGAGTACTGGTTTTTTTTATTTAATTGGAGAATAAGTTTTATCTACATTCTTTTTAATTATTTTCTTTTCTTTGATTTCTTGTTTAAACTTTATTTTTGGATATAATATTATCAGTCAGTGCTCATTCTCATTGTGGGTGGGATTACTGAGATACAGTAACTGTAAATCAGGGTCTGTCTTTCCTCTTGCACAGGAGACAAAAACAGCATTTTAAGTAAAGTAAAAGTTGCAGTTGCAAAGGCCCTGAGTGTTTTCTTTTTGATAACACCCATGATCCCAGAAGGGATGAAATTGTCTAAAATGAAAAAGAGATGCACAGCTCAGGGGTTAGTCATATGAGACTATGGAAATAGCAAGAAAAAACATGATTTTGACTTCATGATTTTTGTCTCAACTTTTATTGTGGAGATTTAGTATTGGAATTTAATCTCTGGGAGGCCTGGAATATCTGTTTCCTCGCCAACTTTTTATGTTATGATGAATTTAAACATATAAAAAAGTTGAAATAATTTTAGCATGAAATAATTTTATAGTGAAATCTATTGATATGATCTAGATTTTATCATTAACTGTTTATATTCCTTGCTCTATCACATATCTATTGATCCCTCTATCCATCTATTAATCTTCCTATTTTTGATATATTTTATTTGTATACATCAGTATACTTCCCTAATACTTCAGCATGTGTGTCAATAACTAGAGTTCAATATTTACATACAGTTTTTAAAATGTAAAATTTCTATACAATGAAATGTGCAAATGTTAAGTATATATTCACTGAGTTTTGACAAACACATATGCATAACCCAAGCCACCATAATCATGTAGAACATAACAATCACTCCAGAGAGTTCCTTTATCCTCCTTTCCAAACAATCCCTGCCCACATTTCCTCCAGAGGTGGAGATTACATTATTCTAATTTTTTTTTATCCACTATGGATTAGTTTTGTCTGTTCTAGAATTTTATACAAATGTAATCATACAGTATGTATTCTGAGGTGTAATGGTTTCTTTCACTAGCATGCTTTTGAGATTTATTTCTGTCATTGCAAGTTTGAGCTTTTCTTTTTTGAGAAAGGGTCTCACTCTGTCACTCAGGCTGGAGTACAGTGGCATGACCATGGCTCACTGCATCCTCAATTTCCCAGGCTCAGGGGATCCTCCTAGCTCAGCCTCCTGAGTACCTGGGGCAACATGCAGGTGCCACCATGCCTGGCTAATTTTTTTTTTTTTGTATTTTTTGTAGAGATGGGGTTTCACATGCTGTCCAGGCTGGTCTCGAACTCCTGGGCTGTCTGCTTGTCTTGGTCTCCCAAAGTGGTGGAATTACAGGTGTGAGTCACTGCACCTGGGCTTGATCCTTTTAATTGCTTTTTATTTGTTTTGAGTTGGAGTTTCACTCTTGTTTCCCAGGCTGGTGTGTAGTGGCGTGATCTCAGCTCATTGCAACTTCCACCTCCCAGGTTCAAGAGATTCTGTCTCAGCCTCCCAAGTAGCTGGGATTACAGGCACGTACCATCACGCCCTGCTAATTTTTGTATTTTTAGTAAAGACAGGGTTTTGCCATGTTGGCCAGGCTGGTCTCAGACTCCTGACTAACCTCAGGTAATCCGCCCGCTTCAGCTTCCTAAAGTGCTAGGATTACAGGCATGAGCCACTGTGCCTGGCCTTAATTGCCTTTTATTTATGAAAATACAAGTTTAGAATCCATTATTTTATTGACTGGGCATTTTCCTACTTGGGACTACTACGAAAAGAGCTGTTATGACCAATTCCATTGAAATCTTGTGGGCTATATGTTTTTCTTTCTCTTGGGTAAATGCTTAGCAGAGCAATTGCTAGGTCATAGAGTAGGTGTATATTTAAATCTCATAATCCCAGACCATTTTCCAAAGTGGTTGCACCATTTCAAATTTTCTCTAACAAAATGTATGAAAGTTCCAGTTGCCTCACAACCTTGTCAGTGTTTGTTTTTGTCAGTTCTTTAAATATTTGAGATACTGGTGAATATGTAATGTTATATATTGTAGTTTTAATTTGTATTCCTGTTGACTAATGATATTGAGCACTTTTTTAATGCACTCATGTTTATTCATATAACTTCACTTTTAAGAAGCATCTTTTCAAAACTTTTGTCTATTTTTCAATTCGATTTTTTTTTATTGTGAATGGTCACCGAGCACTAGTGTGGCCATAGAGACCCCCACCCAGGTGGCGCGGAGGAATTGAAAGGCAGACACTTAGAACAACAAAGTGGGTCTATCCAGGGGGCCAGCAGCCTTCTGAGCTGAGAACTTCAGGGGCTGACAGCATTCCAGGCTGAAGCTCTCAAGCAGACTGACCCATGCATTTATTCCCTCTGAACAGGTGATCACTATTAACAGATGTTTGGTATTTTCTCATAACACAAAATATGCCAACTAGGCAGCTGGTGTCTACTTACCACTGATCACAGGCAAACTAAAAAGTATTCTCTACAAGGGAGCCATGGGGGCAGGGACAGTTATCTTCAATAATTGTTTTAACTGGTGTATAACATTTATATTGTCCTGTCACTTTGGAATGCCCCAAGTAGTTTTCTATTTGTGGGGAGGAGGGGCACGGTTAGGTTTTCCTTGCCATTGTTCTTCCTAGCAAACAATATATTTTATCATATACTCAGCATTTCTCAATACTCATAAACTCAACATTTCTCCACAACATTTCTCAACAACGCTTCTCACCATTTCTCAACAACAAACATTTCTCAACAACATTTCTCAGCATTTCTCAACAACATTTCTCAACATTTCTTAAAAACATTTCAATATTTCTCAACATTTCAACATTTCTCAACAACATTTCTCAACAACTTAACATTTCTCAACAACTTAGCATTTCTCAACAATTTCTCCCATCTTGTTTTAAGAAAACTAGGTAAGCAAGCACAGCTTTATCTTGGTGAGCTATTTCTCAGAGGATTCAGGATCCGCACCATCAGCAGTTCCCTCAAGCACCTTGGATTCTGAAATCAAAGTTACATGTGCTGTGAGAAGCTTGAAAAATTTGTTCTTTTAATTTTCTCATATCCAGTGACAGGTCTCCAACATGTCCTTTCAGGTGATGTTTTATTTTCTCCCAATTATGTTCAATCTCATTATACTTTTAGAGTTAATAAAGTCAATCTACAACTCTCCCACCACCAAAAGATATGGGGTGTTTAACCCAGCTCTGAATCTAAAGAGATTTTATTCCTTATAAATTCTAATGAGTAAGAATTAGAAAGTGATTGTCTATTTTATTTTCCTTCCCAGACTTTTATTGATTTTAGCGCCACAGGTATTTTTCAAAGTTCTTTTTATTCAGCTCTTGTCATTGGCCGTATCATTTTTGGTTGTGGGTCCTACTAATCCCCCATCTCTCCAGACAATAGAGTTGTTAATCTCAGTAAATTCTAAATAATTGTAGTTCTTTGTCCGCCATCTGAATTCCATGTTATTGCAAGAGGACTGACTGGTGCAATCAATGCTAAGTATCCCCTTAGGGGACCAATGATCAATAATAATTCCATAGGAATTGTTGTGCAGCACCTCAGCCTCTACCACAACACAGTCTCCCCAGATTCATGTTTTTAATTTAGAGGACCGTTCTTTACCTAATCTGTATTCAGGTTTTGATGGCCAAAACACTGTTATTTTATTTCCTAAATTATGGAAAATACTAAGGCCAGAGATCATATGTCAATAAAGGAAGGAAAGAATATATGCTCAATATGTGAAACTTTCTTTTACTTCTACCCCAACTCCAGAAATATTCACTGTAATGGTGATAACCACCACCATACTCATAGTAACAGGCTGTCCTGCTTTCTTCAGGTTTTCCTCAGCCATCTCTGAAAGCTTCTTGATTTGACCCCAAGTCGGTGGTGGTGTTTGGCCTGTTCTCCTTGTGGGAACAGTACTTCATCTCACTGTTAGGCTCACCATTTGTGTGACTGGTGGGTCTGCTGCAGATCTCTTTTTTGGTATCTGGCTCATAATAAGGGTTTAAATGTCTGGGTGGTACCCACACAGGTTGTTGATTTGGACCTGAAGCAGCACAAGCAAATCCTCCACCCCATGTTATTACATTACCTCTTTCCCAATATTTTTGTGAGTGGATCTCGCCAGCAGATTAATTGCCCTAAGTTCTCATCCCTGGGTTGCTTTATCAAACATTGTTCAGCTGCTGTTAATTGTCCTCCTCTTGGCAAACTCAAAAAACTTAAGTTAATCTTGCATTTGTGGAGTTGTATATTCAATATCTCCTTCCACAACTAAAACAAACTCCAGGACCTCCTTTGTTTATTTTTAAACCTGCCATTGCTTGTGCCAATAAGGTAGCTTTGTGTAAATTTCCTCCTATTCCATCACACGCCTTAATGTAATCTACTAAGTGAGCTTTACCTTTAAGTGGCCGTAAAGCGGCCTGACATTAAGAATTAGCATTATCAAACACTAGTACGTTTAATATAATATCCTAAGCCTCTGTTTCCAATATGGCCTTTCTTATGGCTTCTTGCAATTGAACTGTAAAGTCGGCATATGGCTCTTTCGGCCCCTGCTTAACAGCTCCAAAAGAAAGATTTTTTTCACTTCCTGATGTAATTTTCTCCTGAGCTTTTAAACATACTTCCCTAATCTGCTCTATGACTAAATCTGCCATAGTAGCTTGGGCCTGCAAAGGAGCCCATGCACCAGTTCCTGTAAGCTGTTCTACGGCAATATTAATCAGAGGTTGAACACTGACATTTATATTAGCTTGAATATTAGCCTCGTCTGTCCACCAGATCTTAAAATGTAAAAACTGACAGGGAGATAAACAAGTTTGGGTTAAAGTATCCCAGTCTATTGGGATCAACCGGTAAGAAGTGGCTATGTTCTTTAATAATCCTAGCACGAATGGACGCCCAGGCCCATATTGGCTAATGGCCTTTTTAAACTCCTTCAGCAATTTGAAGGGAAAGAGCTCAAAAGCAACCCATACTTGTCCCTGCTAATCTTGAGGGTGTACAACAACTGGAAATTGCCATGCCTCTAAATCTCCCTCTTCTCGCTTGTGAATTCTGGCTGGATGGAACTGGTTACCGTATTACTAAGAGTACACAGGCAAGGAAGCAGCTACTTTCATTTTCAAGGTAGCTTCCAATTCCTTTAATGGAGAAATATCGGGAGGATCTGGCCATATCTTGACAAGATACTGAGGGGGTGCTGTTGGGTACACCTTTTCCTTATTCGATTTCTCACCCTTTTGCTCTATAATTTCTCTTCATACTTCATCATACTCTCTCTTGTTCTGAATCTTTTTCCTCATCATCTGTCTGAAACAGCTCCAGGTTCAGAATGCACCAAAGCCTAAACAGACCACACCAAATAAGCCTTGCATTTGTTTGATCTTTGTGCCATGTTACCCTAATATTACCAAGCTCCCCCAACTAATCCTGGGAGATTTTTTTCAAGAGTTCTTGGGCTAATTCTGAGCTCCCCCAACTAACCCTGGGAGGTTTTTTTTTTCCCTCAAGAGTTCTCGGTTTACTTCTGGGTTCTCCCTAACTCACCTTGGAGATTCTTTCAAAAGTTCTCAGGTCCCTTCTGAGCTACCCCAACTTACCCCAAGGATTTTTTTTTCAAGAGTACTCAGGATACCTTCAGTTTAGCCTCTCCTCTCCCCATTGCTCAGGCAACTCTTTATCTTGGGTTCCAGCTTCACTTCTGGGCACCACTTACTGAGAGCCAGCTTGGCTGTGGAGAGACAGCTCAGCCATTGGGACCCCCATCCAGGTGGTGCTGAAGGAATTGAGAGGCAGACACTCAGACAGAACAACAAAGTGGATCTAGCTAGGGGGCCAGCAGCCTTCTGAGCTGAGAGCCTCAGGGGCTGACAGCATTCCAGGCTGAAGGCTTTGAGCAGACTCTGACCCACACATTTATTCTCTCTGAACAGGTGATCATTATTAACAAACAGATGTTTGGTATTTTCTCATAACACAAAATATGCCAAGTAGGCAGCTGGTGCCCGCTTACCACTGATCATAGACAAATTAAAAAGTATTCTCCATGAGGGAGCCACAGGGGAAGGGGCAGATATCTTAAAGAATTGTTTTAACTGGTGTATAATATTTGTATATTGTCCTGCCGTTTTGGAATCCCCCAGGTGGTTTTCTACTTGGGGATGGGGGTGGCTAGGTTTTCCTTGCCATTGTTCTTCCTAGCAAACAATATATTTTATTATACATTCAGCATTTCTCAATACTAATAACTTAACATTTCTCTACAACGTAACATTTCTCAACAAGTTGCAGTATCTCTTTATATTTTAGATCAAAGCTTTCCGATAGAATTTCCTACATTTGTTCAAAATGTTCATTGTAAAATGTGTCCGGCATAAATGAGAAACTGAATTTTTAACTGTATTTAATTTTAATCAATTTACATTGATATAGCTACATTGATGACTACCATATCAAATAGTGTAGTTCTAGATATCTAGTATCTAGTCCTTTTTGGATACATGTTTTGTGAATATTTTTTTCCCAGTCTGTGGCTTGGGTATTCATTTTCTTTTTTTAAAAAAATTAAAAATAAAATTTTTAATTTTTATGGTTGTATGATGCTTGTATATATTTATGGGGTACATGTGAAATTTTGATACAAGAACATAATGTGTAGTGATCAAATCAGGGTAATTGAGACAACCATCACCTGAACCATTTATTGTTTCTTTGGATTAGGAAGATTTCAATCCCACTCTTCTATTTATTTTTAAATATACAATAAATTATTGTTAGCTATAATTGCCCTATGTTGCTACTGAACACTAGAGCTTATTCCTTCTAACTGTATTTTTTTTATTGGTTTTCAAAAATTTCTTTAAAATTGCACTTTAGGTTTTGGGGTACATGTGAAGAACATGCAAGATTGTTGCACAGGCACACACATGGCAGTGTGATTTGCTGCCTTCCTCCCCATCACCTATATCTGGCATTTCTAACTGTATTTTTGTACCTATTAACCAACCCATATTTATTGCCCTTCCCCACTGCCCTTCCCAGCCTCTAATAACCATCAGTGCACTCTAATCTTCATAACATCAAGTTTCCCACATATGTGTGAGAACACATGATATTTTTCTTTCTATGCCTGGATTATTTCACTTAATGTAATATCCTCTACTCCTATTCATGTTGTTGCAATTGACAAGATTTAAGCCTTTTTTATGGCTGAATGTCCTGTTGTGTATATATACCACATTTTCTTTATCCATCATCTGTTGATGGATGGACATGTAGGTTGATTCCATGTTTTGGCTATTGTGAATAGTGCTGCAATAAATATGGGAGTGCAGATATCTCTTTGATATATTGACTTTCTTTTTGATTATATACCTAGTAGTGGAATTGCTGGATCAAATGGTATTTCTAGTTTTAGTTTTTTGAGGAAGTTCCATAGTATTTTCCATAGTGGCTGTACTAATTTACATTCCCACCAACAGTTTAGAAGGGTTCCCCTTTCTCCACATCCTCACCAGTATCTGTTATTGCCTGTCTTTTTGACAAAAGCGATTTTAACTGGGGTGAGCTGATATCTCATTGTGGTTTTGATTTGATCTGATAATTAGTGATGTTGAACATTAAAAAAAACCTGGGTATATTTGTCATTTGTACATTTTCTTTTGATAAATCTCTATCAGATCTTTCACCCACTTAAAAATCAGACTATTTTTTTCTTTGCTGTTGAGGTGTTTGAGCTCCTTATGTATTCTAGCTACTAATCTTTTGTCAGATGGGTAGTTCGCAAATATTTTCTCCCATCATGTGGGTTGTCTCTTCACTTTCTTGTTTTCTTAACTGTATATAAGCTTTTTTAGCTTGATATGATCTTATTGCCCACTTTTACTTTGGTTGTGTAAGCTTTTGAGTTTTTTCTCAAGAACTCTTTGCCTGAACCAATGTCCTGCAGCATCTCCTCAATGTTTTCTTCTAGTAGTTTCAAGTTTCAGCTCTTAGATTTAAGTCTTTATTTTGATTTGATTTTTGTGTATGGTGAGAGATAGGGGTCTAGTTTCATTCTTTCTCATATGGACATCTAGTTTTCCCAACGCCATTTATTGAAGAGACTGTTCTTTCCCCAATGTATGTTCTTGGTCCCTTTGTTGGAAATGTGTTGACTGTAAATGCATGAATTTATTTCTGGGTTCTCTATTCTGTTCTGTTAGTGTATATATCATTTTTATGCCAGTACCATGTTGTTTTGGTTACTGTAGCTTTGTAGTATAATTTGAAGTCAGGTAGCCTGATCATATAATTTTATGCCTCCAGCTTTGTTCTTTTTGCTTAGAATTGCTTTGGCTATTCTGGTTCCTTTGTGCTTCCATATACCTTTTTTGGATTTTTTTTTTCTATTTCTGTGAAGAATGTTACTGGAATTTTGATAGGGTTTGCATTGAATCTGTAGATTGCTTTGGGTAGTATGGACATTGTAACAACATTGATTCTTCCAGTCCATGAACATGGAATATCTTTTTGCGTTTATTTTTTCATCAATATTTTACAGTTTTCATTGTATAGATCTGTATTAGTCCATTCCCACACTATAAAGAAATATCTGAAACTGGGTAATTTATAAAGAAAATAGGTTTAATTGGCTCATGGTTCTGCAGGCTGTATAGGAAGGGTGGCTGGGGAGGCTTCAGGAAACTTACAATTATTGCGGAAAGTGAAGGGGAAGCAGGTACACCTTCACATGGCCAGAGCAGAAGGGAGACTGAGATGGGGAAGGTACTAAACACTTTTAAAAAAACAAGATTTCATAAGAACTTTATCAGGAGAACAGCACCAAATGAGTAAATCTACACCCATGATCCAGTCACCTCCCATCAGGCCCTACCTCCAACATTGTAGATTACAACTCAACATGAGATTTGGGTGGGTACACAAATCCAAACCATATCAAAATGTTCTTCTTCTCCTCCTTCTCTCCCTTCCCCTCCTCCTCCTCCTTCCCCTCCTCCTACTCCTTCTTCTTCCCCTCCCCCTACTCCTTCTTCTTCCTCTTCCTCTTCTTTTTTTGACAGTCTCGCTCCCATTGCCCAGGCTGGAGTATAGGGGTGCAATCTTGGCTCACTGCAGCCTCAACTTCCAGAACGCAAGTGATCCTCCCACTTCCACCTCCTGAGTAGCTGGGACTACAGGTGCACACCACCATGCCTGGTTAATTTTTTATATTTTAGTAGAGGGGTTTTTGCCATGTTACCCAGGCTGGGTGATCAAACTCCCAGGCTTAAGTGATCCACCTGCCTCAGCCTCAAAAAGTGCTAGGATTAGAGGTGTGAGCTATTGTGCCCAGCTGAGATCTTTCACTTCTTTGGCTGAGTTTATTCTTAGGTGTTTTATTTTATTTGAGGCTACTGCAAATCAGCTATTTATTTTATTAATGGGATCTTTTGATGAGCATAAGTTTTAAATTTTGATCATGCCTAACTTGTACATTTTTAAAATGGTTATTGTGTTCTGTGACACATCTAATTAACTTTTGATCACTCCTAAGTCAGGAGTAAATGCTCTCATTTTTCTCTTTCTCAAGAAATTTTAGAATTATCTCATTAACAGCTGGGATTATGATTGGAGTTTTGTTGAGTCTGTAGATATCATACAAGTAACATTGATTTTGATATCTTTGTGATTTTCAGGAATTAATGTCTATATTGGTTGCTGTATTTTAATACTTTGTCAAAAGGAAAACAGGGTCTGATCCGTTTTCTGTGTTTTAGGCATGAAGAGTACCTTTAATAGTCTGTGCTACTTCTATTTTGTGTTGTTTACTAAGAAGGACTTTGGACAACAATTTATTTGACTGAACCTGGGGTTAGAGTTGCAGAGTTCCTGGAACATGAAAAGTCAATAATGTAATTCCCAAAAGGAAGAACAGAAACTATTCCCAAGATGAATAAATGATAGGAATAGAAGTAGAGGTGAAAATGATGGTAAAGGTGAAAAATCCATTCATAACCCTTCAATTTGTGTCCTATAAGGAATAAAATATACCTTGTGCTTTTTATGGTCTGACGCATCACTAAACTATTCGTTTTGATTTTCTCAAAATTATTTTAGCAACAGTGAAGTTATACAACTCTGTTCTCTTCAGTTCTTATTTTAATTCAATATAAGCCTGGAAGAAGAATCTATAGATTATTTCATTTAATCCCTTCATGGGATTTAGAGTTAAACAGATTTAGAGTTAAATGATTTGTCTAACATACAGCTAGTTAGTAGCAGAGTTCTGACAACATCCCAGGTTTTTTTTAATCTCTCTATTCCACTGATATTTCCAGTATGTATTGCTTGTATACTAGCTAACCAGTCAGTAACTCCTGATCCCCTACAATGTACCTGGCACTGTGCTACATACAGATTATATAATTATCATTATGATATACTTTCGCTCCTCAAATACCACATAGTTCTATGTAATAGAAGACATATGAAAATAGTAAGAGGCAATATGTAATAAAGTTCAAAATTGGATAGAATTAAAGATAACATGGTCTGATGGAATTTAGAAGTAATGTTGTGCCTCATATTAAATAAACCTGGACGTGTTATGGCAATACTGAATTGTGATTGGAAAAAAGATTGTATAAGAGGGACTTGACATAGGCAAGCATTGCTAACTTAAATTTATAAAATGAAAGCAACCAAACTGCACCTGAAATTCATGCTCTATTAAATAAAATGTTAATTGTTAAGGAGGTGAAGTTTAATACTTGATGAAATTATCAGAGAAGTCTTCATGTAAAAAGAAAAATTTGAGACAGAATTTCAAAGAATGATGGAATTAGGAAGGGCAGAGGAATTACAAACTATTATAATTGGGACACAATGAATGTTTTAATAGAAACTTGAATACCATATAAATTAAAATGCAATTTCAATGCAGTTCAAGACAAGGACATTAAATACGTATATGGGCTTCTGAAATAAATTACTTTTAACTAAAACTAATGAAACACAAATTTACATGAAAAGCTTAGAGGTGAATTAAGTAGTGAAGTTGGCATTCAGATTTCTTTCTGCAGTGGTAGTGCTATTTCCCCCAGGTGCCTCTCTTATGGTAGCTGGTCATAATGGAATAATGTTTTGTCAGCAGCATGCAGTAGTCCTGTATAGGTAATAAGAGACCTCCGTCTCCATTTTGCTTTCAGCAATTTGCCCTAAAACAAATAATCTAAACTCTTTGATTCCTCATTTCCGTATGCAGTAATGGGACTAATAATAACTGCCCTGCCCATCTCATGGCAGTTGCGAACATGAACATACGCAATTTTTATTTATCAATTATATTATACCTCAATAAAGCTAGAGAAAAAGAGAAATGTATAGATTATGGTTCAAGAGTCTATGAAGATATTTTTAGGGACAAAATCTGCAGCATTGTGTGCAGCATTGAGTTGGTTATCTCCAAAGATTATAATGGCATTTATTATATTTTTCCTTGGGTTTAGATAACTATATGGTGTGTGCATTATGATTAATTGAATACTTCATATGTACTGAATGTTTTCTTTTTTACAAAATAGGCTGATTTACAATGATGCAGTTAGCAGTTATTTAGAGTGTCATTGGAAAATTCTTGTTTGTATTAGTTTTTATTTACACATTATGTGCAAAAAATTGCTTTCTTCATACTTTTATCCTGATTATTTATAAAACTGAAGAATAATGATAAACTGATAATTTAGACAGAGAATGTAGATAAAACTAATTTCTTACATAACCACTGAAGAGAAGACTGGTCATGGAGAGAGGAGCAGAATAAGAATTATAATCATGTCTAATTTTTCTTTCACTTGGAAATGACTTGAGTGGGTTCAACTGTTACTAAGAAAAACAGAATTTGACTTGTGAAACAAAGAGATTCTCCAATTCAGATTGAAGAATCTCTTTGTTTCACAAATGTCTCTATTTTCTAGTATCTAATATTAAAATATTATTTTATGAGGGTTGGCAATTAATATTATAAAACGAATGAATTATTAATAGTAAATAACATTTAATAACTCTCAACAAAGATTCAAAATACACAAAGGTTTCAATGTAAGAAAATGTGCAATTTTTTCCACAAATGGCAAAAAAGAATTACCTACAAGAAACTATACCTTGACTGTAGACTTATTAAAATCTAGATTGTTGAGTATTAGTTATCTACTGCTGCATAAAAAATTGCATAAACTTGGTGGCTTAAAACTTATTTATATTATATAATATCTGTGGGTCAGGAGTTTGGGCACAGCTTGAGTTCTTTGCTTCATGATTTCTCACAAGACTGCAGGGAAGAATCTGTTACCAATCTCACATGGTTGCTGGCAGAATTCAGTTTTTTGCAGGCTGTTGGACTGAGGGCATCGGCTCTCTGTTGGCTATTGGCTGTTCCTTGCCACATGGGCTTTTCCACAGGGCATTTCACAACATGATAGCTTGCTTTATCAGAGCCAGTTGAGGGTCTCCTGGCAAGACAGAAATTACCGTATTATGTAATATAGTAATAGAAGTGACATCTATCAATTGTGTTGTATTTTATTGATTAGAGGCAAGTTCTAAGTCCTGCTCATTTGCAGGAGGGACTTATATAAGGGTGAGAATACCAAGTGGTGAGGATCACTGGGGGCCATCTTAGAGTCTGTTGAGAAAGAATGGATTAATTTGACATATGGCAGAGCAAAAAGAGAGGGTAAATTTAGATGCTCATTAACAAATCATATTCAATTAATTCTATAATCCAGAAGCAATTGGTGGGAATGGCTTAATAGAATTTCCAGTTAGCTATGTAGTATTACAAACTAATAAGCACAAGGCACTAAGTATTTTAGTTTCTTCTTCTATGATTCTGCTCTGTCTCCAGTGCTGTTAGCTATGAAATGAGAAAGCCTCCCATCAGACCCCAGAAAAAATGTAAAGAATTGTACTTCAGAAAAATGTTGGAGAAATCTTAGAAAAATTTTTTAAGTAGTGCATTTCATCAGCACATGCAGTCAATTTTATTATCCTGGTAACAGATATCTATGGAAAATGAAATTCTTCACAGCACACTGCCAGCATGTTCCCCAACAAAAACAGCCATGATTAAATAAAAGAGAATCTTGCACATGATTAGAAATTTGCAAAAGAGGTTAAATGTGGAATTGACATAGTAAAACCTTTGATTAATTGACAAAACTTTATCAGGTATTTAAAAGAGCTGTTGGGGTCTAACCAGGTCAGAACACCAGCTATTAAACTCCTTAGAACAATCATGCCCCAAATTAACATCTTAAATGCAAAAACATTTTGTCTGTTTTGAAGACTAACAAAGACTAGAAAAGCATGAGAAAGATGAGTAGTTATCACTTCAGTAGTGTTTGGATTATTCAGTTATGGTTAATGGATGGTCTTTAATAGGATTAAGAGTAAGTTCATTAGCTATTATCATACATGGTCAGGCAAATCCTCTTTCCAAACATTATATAGTTAAGCCACAGAAGATGCTGTGGAAAATAGACTCAAATACTGCCTGTAAGAGTAGTTGGTATGAATTGGAGCACTGCAAGCAGTAATAGAGCTGTGTGGAAGACAGAAGACAAACATCATACTTTTAAATTTGCCAGTCTACCCTGGAATAAATTAATTTACAACCCTTGATGTATTTCTGCTCTATTGCTCTAAATAATATAGGATGTATTTTGAGAGATTACAGTAAGTTATAGGAGTTCCTCACTTATATAAACGGATTGAACAGGGCCAGGTGCAGTGGCTCATGCCTGTAATCCTGGCACTTTGGGAGGATGAGATGGGAGGATTGCCTGAGCTCAGGAGTTTGAGACCAGCCTGAGTAACATGGAAAGACCCTGTCCCAATCAATCAATCAATGGATTGAACAAATTCTTTACCTGCTGTATTTATCAGATATCATATATAATATCTTTATGTATGGTTAATAAATTCTAAATAGAAAAGATTAATAAATGAATCAACAACATTGGGTACAAGAACAGCAAGTAGGTAAGATATTATCCAAGTCACATGATTATAGAGACCATCCCCACATTTTGGTAGCAGCATAAAACAGACAAACATCTACATTATTTCATTTTCCCTGAAGAAAATAGAACTTCACATGAGCTGAAATGAACGTTTGTATCTTGATGGGTCTCTGCTTTGTCATTGTCTTTGGTATGTTCTCTAAAGTAAAAACAGGAAAATCCTCATCTAAATACCTACTGAAGTAAGGTTTCAGCAAAGTCTTGTAGAAACTTATGTTCTCTAGTCCTTAGGACAGAATTGAAAGGTGGGAGGGGCTTGGCTAAAGGAATACTTGTTTGGTACTAGAGTAAATGAAAAAGCAAAAACACGGGAATTCTGGGGTCCTATGTGTAGCAAATATTTGTCTTGGGTGACAAATATTTTTTCCAAATTCTCCTATTTCAGGATGGACTCTTTGAAGCTTTAAACATTAAATAGAGACTATATTCAGGTATAAAGCAAGCCTGTAACCTTTGTCTTAAGATTCAGTTCAATCTTGTAAATCAGAAATTCAAATGTCAAATCATTCATGATTTATTCAGCTTTGGATATGGGCATTTAGAAACACATCCTGTCAAAGTATAGAGGTGTATTTTTAGTCATTTGAGGCACATTCTCAGAAGTCTATTCCATCTACAAAGATACATACATTTCCTTTATGTAATTTTAAGTTATAAGAATGGGGAACTTCTTTGACTAAGATGCTGAATGGCCAGCAAAGTCTTTGATATGGGAAAGTCCATGAATTTTTAGATCACATTTCATATAGAGGGAGTGGTTCATTGTGGGAGCTATTCACTTAAACAGATTTACACTATATTTTAATGTGCAAATTAGTATTCAATGTAGCTAAGAGACAGCTTTATGTTTGGAGTCATAAACAGAGGTTTGAAAACAAATCACACTGTGAGGCAAAGTCGGGTCAATTAAGGGGGTTGCCATTTACACAAGTCCCATAGATGGAATAAGGTTTTCTTTTTGGTGAGCCTTTGGATGGGATGAGAAGGTCAGTTGTGGACAGTAACCTCAAACTGAAGGAACTGAAATAAGTTTCTGAGCTTTATTCAGTATACTCAGCAGAGACAGGAAACTGTCCAAGATACTCTATTCTTTCTTAGGGAGTTGAGCAAGGGAGTTGATAACATGTTCTCATTTGGCATTGACATGATCTGTGGCCTATGGAAAGTGAATAAGGCAGGCTCTTTATCTGTTAGGGAATCTGGAATTTCAGTGAGTCCTCACTCACCTAAGAAGGGTTATCTTTTGGGAGGAATGAGGGGCAACCTAACAGGTATAAATCCTTCCTTTTTGGAAAACAATACAAGATATTACTCTAGACATAATTAGGAGATATTTCCAAGGAATCTTCTTTATTTTGATCAGTACTTATTTATTTATAAATTTCTGTCAGAGTGGGGGAAAATATTGTTCACTACAGATTCCACCAGGATTGTAGCTAAGTATCCACATGCTGAGGTGAATTTCATCCTCAAGGTATTTATCTATGCATACCGGCATCCATGGAGATGGTATATAACTAACCATGCAGATCATTCCCAACTGTTCCCTAATTCTTGACCTTAAGTTCTCTTTAGGATCAGCATTCTCTTAGCCACTTTGTGGCTTACTCAGATCTATCTATCTGCCTAAACATAACACTCAACTGTTCTTATTCTATGGTTCTGCCACTGTACCAAGCTCTACCTGGTAATGGGGACATTGATTCTGTTGTTTTCATATCCCCCAAACTGATTTGTGGTTCTGTTGTCCCCCCTCCCACTGGAGATTAATCTTGGATGAACGGGAGAGAGATAGTCACAGAGTATGGGATTCCTTCTTATTTGCTATAACAGGCACAGATTATTGTAGCTCAAATAACGGAAATCCAAGCCATCAGTGGCTTAAATATCTCACACAATCAGAGGTCTGGAAATGCAGATGAGGACTGGTACAGCAGCTTAGCTATACTGCCAAGAATTCATCTTCCTGCCATGTGTCCTCTTTGTCTTTCTCAGTTTTTGGCTTCTGTTATTGTGGTTGTCATTATTGTGCTTTTCAGTTCACAAGATGACTACCACATCTCCATGTCACATCCATGGTAAAGGTGGGAAAAAGGAGTAGCACCAACTATGTTCCACTTAATCAGAAAAGCTAAAGCTTTCTCAGAAACTCCCCAGAAAAATTTCCTCCTACCACATTGGGTTAGCCAACTACAAATGACTGTCACAAGAACCGTGGATATTTAAATTCTCAGTTTTCTTCACATTCTCTTCATCACTCATAATCCCAGGAAACTTGATGTAGTCTGTCTAGGACAGATACTGACTTGACTCATGTACTACCCATTTGCAGTCATATTCTCCATTGCTTTTCTCTACTCTACAAGTTAAAGACCTCTAAATGCTTAATTTCTCATTTCTCTTGCTGCTAAGGGTGGTCATGTGACCTGGTTCTAGCCAATTGGATGTGTGTATCTTCCTTTCCTGGATAAAAAAGGCAAAGACTCTTTAGGAAATGCTCTTTGTCATTCCCTTCTCTTCTTCTATGGAATATGGCTTTGATGCCTGAAGATATGACAGATATCTCATGACTGTGAGGGGATGAAAATAGATACCAACAAAAAGAATTAATTTGGAACATGATGGCACTATGGATTCATCGTATCAGACCTGTGTGATCTACCTCTGAACTGTTCATATAAGACTAATATACTTGCTTAAGACAATTGTAGAGTTTTCTGCTACTTGCAGCCAAATGTAATCCTAACTAATATATGCAAGAAATCATGTTTCTGTATCAGTATGTAGGTCTTCCAAGCTATTATCTTTGCCAGAGCTATCTCCATTCTCCTAAAAGGTCCCAACTTCCAAAATTCAAAACCAAGAAAACAATCTCTTTTCTCTGACATTTTTTTCAGGTCAGACATTTAGCTGTGTCAGAAAATGATTCCATATAATTTGTCCAAATGGGGAAGGGCTATGTGAGATACATGGAAATATAGGGAGAAAATCCTCAACGCATTTAAAAATACATCTCACCAAAGTTACACATATACAGAAACCCATCCAAATTAGGCTAAGACAGTAAATTTATTGGGTGGATGTAAGTATATCTTATGGACCTAAGGATGGAAGTCCAGTTGAACCTCATTATGAACTGGAACCAGGAACTGGAAAGTTATGAAGCAGTGCAGCTCTTCTCCCTTTCTTCTGTGGTAACATGATCTCTCATGATCTACTTTCTTCTCTCTTGCATTGGCTTTATCTGCTTCTGTGTGCACATAGTAGAAAATAGTCATTTCAGCCTTATTAGCTCAAAGACAAACTAAGATTGAATAACATCTGTTATTTATTTTTCAAACTCTCTGGAGAAATAATCTGATTGGTCCTTTTTTTTTTTTTTTTTTTTTTTTTTTTTTTTTTTTTTTTTTTTTTTTTTTTTTTTTTACATCCGTCTTTAGTCCAATTAGTGACCTTGGGTATGGGGCCAAATGACTTAGCAATTCTTAGGGCCAAAGGAGAATACCCTTTTCAAAAGAGGCCACGGATACGTAAGTGTGTGTGTGTCAGTGTTTCTGGAGAAGAAACACCTCTACTACTCTTCTAAAATTTTAATCTGGGGAAAGGTAAACCGAAGAAATGATTCAGTCATTCTACAAACATTATTTTCACTTGTTCCTCCTCTTATGTTTTCTCTCAGGGAATTCATCTAGTTGCTCATGTCATAAACCTCTACACAACTAATGGTTATCATAATAGCTAACAATTACTATGTGACAGGTGTTCTACATGTGTTATCTTAAATTCAACCTCACAACAATCATACAAGTAGGCTTTATCTATTTTATTGATAACAAAGTGAAATTTAGAAATGTTAAGCCAAACTTTCAACAACTCTCTTAGATTACTGCAATAACCTCATGTCTCCCTGTCTCCCTGTCTCTGATCTTGCCCTGCGGATCCATTTCTTTTTTAACCCAGTCATCATAGTGGTATTTCTAGAACACAAATCTGGTAGTTACTTTTCTACTTAAAATCATTCTATAGTTCCCTTAGGATAAAGTCCAAATTACTTTACAAGATATATATATACAGCCTTTCTTGATTTAGGTAACCCCCACCTAACCAACCTTCACTCCATCCTCATCTCTTTCAGTCACTCTGTCCTAAGCTGCACAGATCATTTGTAATTTTTAACAATCCACAAAAGAAATGTACTTTCTACTCCTCTTGTCTTCTTTCTTCTTCTTTTTCCTTTTTCTTTTTCCTTCCTCCCCCTCCTTCCTCCTTCTTTTTTCCTCTCTGACAAGGAGTCACTCTGCTGCCCAGGCTGGAGTGCAGTGGTGCAATCATAGCTCACTGCACCCTTGAACTCCTGGGCTCAAGCAATCCTCTTGCATTGGCCTCCCAAAGTGTTGGAATTACAGGTGTGAGTCACCATGCCTAGCCTTAGCAGTCCATTTCTAACTTTACAACAATCTCCTTGCCATTCTCCCAGCTAACTTCTACACATGACTCACATTCAGGTCTCAGCTTAGATATTACCCTATTTAGAAGCTTCCGCTGATTGAATTGAGTGCCCTTTCTTTGTACTGTATCACTCAATGCTTTTCTCCTATACTTATCATACTATACTGCAATTTTTTTTTGTTAACTTATTCTGTCTTTTGCACTGGATTGTAAAGTCCTTTAGTGGTGGAATTATGTCTGTCTCAATGCTGAATACCTTAAGTCTACTACGTAGTTGGTACAGAGCAGTTGCTCAATGAATATATGTTAAATGAGTCTTAAGTCTGGAAGACCTTGCTAAGCTATTTGGAAAGAAATAGATATTCAGCATTTCTTGTTTAGTGAATAGATTATTCTGATGGCTATTTCCGTTATCTCTATGCTTTTGGCTTACAGCTTATAAAAATCAAATTAGTTGAGAAAAGATATAAAATGATATAATTAGAAAGTGATATAAAAATAGTTAAAATTGTAAGATAAAGAAAGCTGAGTGAAACAATAAGGTTGTGGGATGGACTGGAGGAGAAAAAGCAAGGAACTGATTATCTATTACTAAATAGAGTGTACTTTGCTGGTAAATCTCATTTAATCCTCACAGTAAGTCTTTCTGGTTGATACATTATGCCTGTATTAAAGACAAGGAAATTAAAGATCAGATTAGAGCAAAATAAGTTGAATGACCTCGTATCTAAGAAGCAAATCAAAGAAATGAAAATCAACCCTAGAGAGTATTAGGAAGAATATGTGAGTATAAACCGTCCCTTACCTTAAAGGATCCTTTTTCTAGGTCTGGGCATTACCCTTCGAGTTTTCTCTCTGAACTGTATTGTGTTAGGGATACTTGCTTTCTTCCACCAAGATAAATTCCACCTTCTTACTGAAGTTCCTTCTTAAGCAAAACTTGCTTCATTAGATTTATTTTCTGATTTAGG
The DNA here is from genome assembly GCF_001604975.1 of Cebus imitator. Lineage (NCBI taxonomy): Eukaryota > Metazoa > Chordata > Mammalia > Primates > Cebidae > Cebus > Cebus imitator. The sequence goes on along the minus strand of NW_016107847.1, from coordinate 1,198,544 downwards.
TAAACTTTTTCAAGTCTAACAAAGCACCCTGACCGCTCTTTCAAGAAACTGTCAGCAACACAAGTCGTGAGTACCAACGCAAGACAGACTCTCACTGTAGATAACACAGGAAAAAATAAAAAGGTAAAATCCTTACGAGTGGTAGTGTTTAAATGACCATATACTGCTTAGTAAGAAATCCTGGAGTCATTCTCCAGTTCCCCATTTCCTACTTTTGTTAAGCTGGATCAAGTCTCTTTAAACTTTCTCCATTTTCTTGTTCATAAAAGGAGGATACTAGTAAGTCTTCTGCCTACTTCGGGACTTATGTAAGGATCAAACGAGGTGTTATATGTGACAACACTTCACAGACGTTTAGTAAAACGCTGCAAAATGTTTGTAGCTGGCCATAAACAAGATCGTGCAGATTAGGTTCCGGGGCGGAACACACCCAGAGAAGGCCGGTTGGTAGGGAAAAAAAGCCGAGCGTTGCCACATGACGTCATCACTCCGCGCCCTCCGCGACAGTTCCCCAGCTAGGCTCAGAGCAGAGTTTCGCGTCATGGGGATTTGGCAGCGTCTGCTGCTTTTTGGTGCGGTGTCACTCCGGGCTGGTGGTGGGGCCACTGCCCGGCTTGGGGGAAGCCTAGCCATGGTTTGTCGGCGCCAGGTCCGTGGTGCTGCAGGGCGTGGGGAAGCGGGCGGACAGAGATGCTGGGCTGTAGGGCCGCAGATGCCCTTGCATTGCTTCCTGCCACAGACTCGCCTCAGTTCCTGAGACCCCCCCCGAGGGTCCTGGACGTGCCTGTTTTTCAGTCAGAGCCAGGCTGAGGCGTGGCGGGACATGAAACACAGTTAGAACATAGATGTATTCTACATTGCTTTCTTGGCTTTGAGTTATTTAGCAAATAGATTTTTAAAAAAGCAAAACACGTGGAAGCCTAAACTCCTTAAAGAGGCAGCGTATTTACTTTCCATTTTTAAACGTTCAGCGTATCCTAGTAGAAAAAAAATCAATTTAAGCAATGTGTCTTTACAATTGTTACCAGTAAAAGTAGGTAAATGTCTTCAAAGTGGAGATGAGCAGAATTAGAAAAGAAAACCCTCTTAATTGCAAATCCCAGATTGTTTTTACTTTTACAATGTGATGATGGAGATGGCTTATTTAAAACGGCTTTTTTAAAAATTTATTTTTTACAAAAAGTTATCTGGCGCCGAGAGTGAGACCCTAAAACAAAGAAGAACACAAATCATGTCCCGAGGACTTCCAAAGCAGAAACCAATAGAAGGTGTGAAACAAGTTATAGTTGTGGCTTCCGGAAAGGGTGGAGTTGGAAAATCCACTACAGCAGGTATTATGGAATATTAATTCTGTTCCTGATTAAGAACTTATGCCAACTGGCAAGTGCACACTATTAAAATTATGGTTTTGTGTTTTAAAAATTTACATGTGAAGTTCCTAACATCTGATTCCTTGGTTTCAGGAGTTGGTAGTGGGTTGATGCTTAGATTTTGGAGTTAGACAAAACTAGGTACTAGCTGGGTCTTGTACCCCTTAACTCAGGAAAACGTGGTCAGATTGTACAGCAAATCTTCAGTTCACTTAACTGTAAAATGGAGATGGTAACTTCTTTCATAAGATGGTTATACAAATTGCACATGCTAACCGCTTAGCCTAGTGTTTACTAGTGTTCAATAATTGGTTACGTTATTATTTTTAAAACATCTAGTAACTTTAGTACTTTTTAATAAATTATTTCTGTTTTGGGATGTTCTTTTCCAGTTTCTTTAGTTTATAGCTACAAATTTGCAATGAGATTGTTTACATTATTGTGCCTTTATTTAACCATAATGTAATTTTCAACATTTATAAAGTCAATATAAATCTAATATTTGAGAATGCTTAAAAAGATTTAACATTGTTTTAATTATTTAAAATGTTGCCTAATCTTTATATCTTTTATATTATTCAAGCAGAGAATTTTTTTTGGTGGGTCTTTTTGTTGGTTATAGATTTCATTGTCATGGAAATGTTGCTTTCAGAACTCGTAAAAGAAATGCCACCAGAAATATGAGTTAACAGCCAAGACCAATAACCAGATACTGCCAAAAATTTTCAAAAGAAAACTTTTTTTTTTCAAAAAAATACCAGTTTAATAATGTAAACAGGGAACCTTTCTCTTTCCAGTGGTACTCACCAGGGTTAACTTGTATTTTTTTTTTCAGATTTGTTGTTATAATTAACAAATTATAGTTGTATATACTTGTGATGTAGAACGTGATTTTGATATATGTCTACATTTTGAAATGATTTTCACAATCAAGCTAATTAACATATTCATCACCATGTTACTTTTTTTTTTATTTTTTAAGATGGAGTCTTGCTCTGCCACCAGGCTGGAGGGCAGTGGCGCGATCTCGGTTCACTGCAACCTCCGCCTCCCTGGTTCAAGCGATTCTCCTGCCTCAGCCTCCCGAGTAGCTGGGACTACAGGCATGCGCCTCTATGTCCAGCTAATTTTGTAGTTTTAGTAGAGATGGGGTTTCACCATGTTTGCCAGGATGGTCTCGATTTCTTGTCCTCGTGATCTGCCCGCCTTGGCCTCCCAAAGTGCTGGGATTACAGCCGTCAGCCACCGCGCCCAGCCGGAAAATTCCTTATTTTTGTTTGTACTTTCTGTGTTCCTCTATGTGCTTGTTCTTTACAAGTAAGTGTTACATGTTAAAATATTTTTATGCTCAGGTTATTACATTGAAAATATTAAAAGGTAAAATGAATATTAATAGAAGGAAACTTACTAAATTTATTTTTGTTTCTTACAGTAAATCTTGCACTTGCACTAGCAGCGAATGATTCGGTAGGTGTTTATTAATATAAATATTAATTTATTAAATGTTAAAATGATAGAGCATATTGGTGTTTTTCATTTACTCTGTCAGAAGCTATAGCGTAGTTGTAGTGAGTTGCATATCTTTAAGAAACTCAATGCTGCCCTCACTTCTGGTTACAGTTAATAATAATAATGTATTTAAGTGTTAACCATTTATTGCTTGCCACATATCCCATAAAAGGCTTTGATGGTCTTGTGTGGAGGTTATATCCTAAACCAATTTTGCCTTTATGATTTACAGAAACATTATTCTGGGTTCAGTTTTTAAGTGTTGGGAATTCAGTTTTTTTAAGGGTAAAAGCTATTCTAAAAGTAGTGCATATCCATTAAACCAAAATTCAAACAGAGTATGTGTGTAATGTAAAACTGAAAGTTAGTGTATTCCTTTCTGTTCCAGAGAATTAATTTAGGCTATAGTTTTAGTGTATCCTTTCAGCTTTTCCTTTCTCCATATAAAAATCTAAAAAAAATACATATATGTGTGCGTGCATACATCTTTCCATGATATGCCTCATTCTTAATGGCTGCTGCATTAATGGTCAATGACACTATATTTAACCAGTTCCCATTTGATGAAATATTTAGGTTGGTTCCCATTTATTCCCTACTCTAAACGATGCTATGGTGGAATTCTTATATAGTATTCTTATACACTAAGTGATGACATTTTTGTAGGATAGATTCCTAGAAATAAAACTAGGTCAAAAGATATTCCTATTTTAAATTTTACTCCTAAAAGTTTGCTTGTAAAAAATTTGTTCCATTTTTTCCTTTGTGAGAAGAAAAAAAAAAAATCAGCTATAGTCTGTGGGAGTATCCATTTTTCATAGTCTCATTATTGTTGTTGTCTTTTTAGATATTTAAAAAAATAACATTGAACTTATTTGTAACTCCATAAATTATCAGCTACTTAATGAAAAGAGATGTATTTCAGAATTGATTTTAATTCCTCCTTCAGACCTATTTTATAGAATACAGGCAAGAATCCATACCTATTTTATATAATACAGACAATAATCATTTAATATGTTTAACTGTGGCTATACTGCTGACTTATTTTCTACCCTTACTATGTAACTTCAGTTCCTAATAAATAGCACATATGAAAAAATAATGTGTGGTGTCTATGTAAAGTATGATATCAATGTATGGAGTCCAGAATCTGCCAGACCCTGGAACTAGACATAGATATTCATATCTTCTGATGCTTGACTCTGTGTTTCTGAAAATTGGAAACTAATAAACAAGATTTATAGTAATTTGGTTATGTAAATTTTATTCACTGTAGAAACAGGTTTTTTTCTTAAAAAATCTTTTTCAACTTTCTTCCTTTTATGGGGGACCTACTTTCATCTTTCCTATCTTGTCCTCTTTCTTGAATTCTTTTTTTGGTTTTTCTGAAGGACATCCTTGAGTCCTTTTATGGTTTGGTAGGCAGAATAATGGCCTGCCAAAAATGTCCACATCCTAATTCCTGGAACCTATAAATATGTTACTTTTCCTGCCAAAAGGAACTTTGCTGGTGTGACTAACACCAGCAAAATTAAAGATCTTGGGAAGATTATCCTGGATTATCTGGCCACGTCCAGTTAAATATCCTTATAAATGAAAGATGGAGGTAGGCCAGAGTCAGAGTGATTTGATATGAGAAGGATTCAATCCTTCTCATATGTTGCTTACCTTGAAGATAAAAGGGGATCACTTTTCAAGGAATGTAGTCAGCTTCTAGAAGCTAGAAAAGGCAAGGAAATTGATTTTTCCCTATAGCTTCCAGAAGGTAGTAATTCTGCCAACGCCTTAATTTTAGCTCATTGAGATCTATTTGGACTTCTGTGATAATATCTTACAGAAGTAGGAAACTAATACATATAGGAAGTAAATTTGCTTATTTCTTTAATTTCCAAAGGTGTATTTATTTTGTCTTTGTTATTTGATAGTTTAACTAGATTTTAGTTAACTATAGAATTCCAGGTTCAAAATAATTTTCTCTCTGAACTTTGAAAACAGCATTCCATTTTCTTCTAGTATGCTAACAAAATGTCTGATGCTAGTCTGATTCATATTCCTTTGTAATAACAAATATTTTCCCTCTCACACTTTTAAGGTTTTCTTTATGTCTTTTATGTATAAAAGTGCCACAAGCGTGCATGTAGGTATTGGTTTAACCTGTGTGGGATTTGGCCCTGCAGTATCAAGCCTTGAGTATTTTTCAGCATACGAAAAATTTCTTCTGCTCATTGATTATGTTTTGTGATATATTTATTCTGTCTCCAGGAACCTATTAAGTAGATGTTGAACTTTATGCTTGTTAATTTTTCTCTCATATCTCTATCTCTTTGTCTTTTGTTCTGTGTTTTGAAAGATGTCTTTGACTATTTTTCACACTGCTGTGTTGGACTTTAGTTGTTATTAGGTTCTTCTGATTTTGTTTTTCACTTTGGAAATTATATTTTTTCCAATTTTCCAGAAATATTTCTTTTCTTTTTTTTTTTTTT